>NC_091455.1:29494784-29829159 GCF_027789765.1 Dendropsophus ebraccatus | reverse complement strand
TTGCAGAGCATTATGCGCCCCTCGGCTCGTGCTGTGCGGCCGAGAAGGCGCTGAAATTCTTGTTTTCTGTTTCTGTGTTTTTGTTTGCAGTGTGTGAACACTGGTTGATATGCTCACCTTTGTTGGGAGACACACCCGAATTCACCTGCTGAATTCTGTCTGGCCATGTCAGGGTTAATCTGTTTTGGTTCTGCTGTGACTGACAGGTCATCCTGCCAGTGGATCTGTTTTGTTCTCAGCTGTCTGTGCTTGGAGATCAGGGGGATCGTCTAATTATGTTCTGGATCAGAACTCTGGCCTCCTATATAACAAACCTCAGTCTGTGCACTTATTGCTGGTTATTGAGCTTGTCTCTGCCTGCTTGTGGTTCTGCTATTACCTGTCTTTCTCTGACCCTTCTGCCTTGTGTTCTGACTATCCTTGCTAGCTGCCTGTCCCTGACCATATCGCTTGTTTGTTGACTCTAATTATAGGATTGTGATTTTGTACTGTGATGCCCGATTGTTGTGACCCGGACTGTCGACTATTCTTTATTGTGTTTTGTCTGTCTGTCTTGTCTTTGTGTCCCACCTAGCCAGTGCTGGGACCGCCGCCAAGTTGCTCGCCGCCATCTAAGGGCCAATTCTGGCAAGTAGGTAGAGACAGTGGGCGGGGCTGAGCTTAGGGCTCTCTGTCTTGTCTTGTCCTGCTGTCCGGTTCCTAACAGATACGTAGATTCAATGGAGAAAATTCTTGGCACTCACTCAGCATAACTTGCAATTAAACTTTTTATTTCATATGGAGGTGCACGTAATAGACAAACAGGACGCTTTTTCGGCGTGGTCCGCCTTTCTCAGCTGTCTAATACAGTTAGACAGTTGAGAAAGGCGGACCATGCCGAAACGCGTCCTGTTTGTCTATTACGTGCACCTCCATATGGAATAAAAAGTTTAATTGCAAGTTATGCTGAGTGAGTGCCGGGAATTTTCTCCATTGAGGCTAAAAGGTAAGGACCTGCCATCTTCTATTGTCCAATAGGAAAAATGTGACTGTGAGGATGTTGTCAGGCATTGAGTGAAGTTTTTATTAGCTTGCATGTGTGCTGTGGCATTGCTGCATAATATTTGAATTTGTAAACATTTTGACATTCATTTCTATCCGGAATATTTGGTCTTTAAATGTAAATTTGTTAAAAAGACAAATCTGATTGAAACAAAAAATACTTAGCACACTGCCAAGGGTTTCGAGACGCAGTTTGAGGCTATGTTCACACTACGTATAGAGTACCGGCCGGGTTCTGACACGGGCGAGCATCAGCATCTGAACTTCCCCCTGCACACAATGTGAACTGACAGGGTTTCCTACGGCCGCAATTTACTGAATTGCAGCCAGAGAAAACTGATATGTCAGTTATATGCGGCCCTGTGCAGAATCCCGGCTGGAGCGCAAATGATGTGTATACGCTCAGGCCGGGATTCCATAGAACAATAGGCATTGTTCACCTCTACCAAGTACGGCCGTTGTTGCCGATGGCCGTACTTTTACGTAGTGTGAACACAGCCTGAATCTGGTTGCAAAGTGGTTTGGGCTGTCTTAATTGCAGAAAATTAGATGGACGAATAAAGAAAATGAATTACAGTAAAGGACTTATTCACACACTTAAATGAGCAGAAAGTTTAGGTGGTAACCCAGCGCGCAATGTAAGAGAAGGAATATAAATAATCCCATAGTGTAGAGGGTTGGTGTAATCAGGAGCTGTCATTGATGCATCTATAGATTTGTTCACTATCTGTGCTTCCATCTATCAGGTAGCCATTGCTGGGGGAAGAAGGTGCAGTGATGTATGTGCCAATAACAAAGAGGTGGAAATCTACAGATCTTATCTGGTGTTGAAGCCACAAAGTAGTGTTATTCCAATTCTATTGTACCCCAGACAATCAAGGCACATCAAAGAACAGGAAGCCCAAAGTTTCACAGCAAAGTGCTATACGTCTTGGGCCTGTTTGTTTTTTTAAACTACTGTAAGTTTTTATCCTGTGAATATTTTTTCCCCTTAAGGGAAATGTAAATTCACATATTGCTTCAAACTGTTTCTTTACTATACTATTCCATATGGGGGGGGAAATAAAACTACTGATGTATGCCAGAATAATGCATAGCTAATAGAGATGAGCGAACCTGGAGCATGCTCGAGTTGATCCGGACCTGATCTTTCGGCATTTGATTAGCGGTGGCTGCTGAAGTTGGATAAAGCCCTAAGGCTATGTGGAAAACATGGATATAGTTATTGGCTGTATCCATGTTTTCCAGACAACCTTAGAGCTTTATCCAAGTTCAGCAGCCCCCGCTAATCAAATGCCGAACGTTCAGGTTCGGATCGACTCAAACCCAAACCCAGTTCGCTCATCTCTAATAGCTAACTAAAAGACAAAAGGGACCTAAGAATATATCTGACATATAACATTGCCTTAGTGTATGTGATAAGTGTAATGGAGGATTACGGTTAAACTGTGGGGAGTGTAAGAGATTCCCAGTTTTCACCCTTTAACCCCTATAAGGGGGATCTGGATTTTGCTGCTGGTAATCCCCTGATCATCACCATCAAAACTGATGAAAATTTGAGAGTCTAATGCTGGGTTTACACGGAGCGATTATAGTGCGAATTTTCGCGATAACGATCGAATTTGAACAATAATCGTACGTGTAAACGCGGCAAACGATCGAAAAATCGTTCATTTTGATCTATTAACAGGTTCGTAAATCGTCGTTCGCCGATCGCAAAAAATTCGCTGAACGTTCCGTGTAAACAGTCGTCGCGCGATAGTCCGGCCGCCCGCAGCCCTGCCCGCCGTCCGGCCCCCTGCTCGCAGCCCGGCCCCCCGCTCATCCGCAGCCCCCTGCGCCAGCTCGATCACCACCCCCGCTGCTCTGATCGACACCCCCGCCGCCCCGATCGCCTCCCCTGCCGCCGCTCTGATCGCCACCACCGCCGCCGCCTCTCCGATCGCCACCCCCATCCGCCGCCGCTCCGATCGCCACCCTCGCCGCCGCCGCTCTGATCGCCACCCCCATCCGCTGCCGCTCTGATCGCCACCCCCACCCGCCGCCACTCTGATCGCCCCCCCCCCCCCCCGCCGCCTCTCCGATCGACCCCACCGCCGCGGCCAAGAACATACGTTACCTGATCCGCGCAGCAGGTCTTCCGACATCCCCGGCTCCCCTCTTCAGCGCACTGATTGGCTGAAGAGATGAGCCGGGAATTTCAAACGGCTCCTCTTCAGTCAATCAGTGCTCCTCTTAAGCACTGATTGGTTGAAGGGGAGCCGTTTGAAATTCCCGGCTCCCCTCTTCAGCCAATCAATGCACGGCAGCACTGATTGGCTGAAGAGGGGAGTCGAGAATTTCAAACGGCTCCCCTTCAGCCAATTAGTGCTGCCGTGCATTGATTGGCTGAAGAGGGGAGCCGGGAATTTCAAACGGTTCCCCTTCAACCAATCAGTGCTGAAGAGGAGCACTGATTGGCTGAAGAGGAGCCGTTTGAAATTCCCGGCTCATCTCTTCAGCCAATCAGTGCGCTGAAGAGGGGAGCTGGGGATGTCGGAAGACCTGCTGCGCGGAGCAGGTAACGTATGTTCTTGGCTGCGGCGGTGGGGGCGATCGGAGTGGCGGCGGTGGGGCGATCGGAGTGGCGGCGGGGGGTCGATCGGAGCGGCAGCGGGGGGCGATCTGAGCGGCGGGGGTGGCGATCGGAGCGGCGGCGGTGGGGGCGATCGGAGCGGCGGCGGGGGGGGGCAATCGGAGCGGCGGGGGTGGCGATCGGAGCGGTGGCGGGGGTGGCGATCAGGGCGGCGCAGGGGGCTGTGGTTGAGCGGGGGGCGGGCTGCGGGCGTACGATCGCAAAACGATTTTTCCGTACGATATATCATAACGTCTAAACGCTGATCGTTAGAAAAAAATAATTGTTACTTCGAAATCGTAAATCGTACGATCGGGCCAATAATCGCCTCATGTAAACTTAGCATAATGCTGCATTTACACAGACAGATTTATCGGACTGATTTTTTAAGCCAAAGCCAGGAATGGACTATAAACAGGTCATAAAGGAAAGACTGAGATTTCTCTTTTTTTCAAAACCATTTCTGGTTTTGACTGCAAAAATCTGGCAGATATCTGTCAGGTAATCTGTGTGTGTAAACGGACCCTAAAGCACAATGCCTAAACAGAAGATGAGAAGAGTAGTTAGACAGCATAAGGTCAGGACAGTCAGAGCTCACTTATAAATGGTGATGGACAGGAGGACAAGGCAGGCACAGCTCACTCACTAATGCTAGATGCAGGGCAGTTCATGTGATGAGCAGGGGAGTAGCTAAAGGCTGATGGGCCCTAAAACATGTTATATACAATGACTCTAAGATGACGCCCCCAAAAGTGCCACTTTGTTCCAAATGAGCTGTCGCTGTCTCCTTCATGTACCGTGCCACTGCCTCCACCTCTTGTATTGTGCCACTGCCTCCACCTCTTGTATTGTGCCACTGCCTCCACCTCTTGTATTGTGTCACTGCCTCCACCTCTTGTATTGTGCCACTGCCTCCACCTCTTGTATTGTGCCACTGCCTCCACCTCTTGTATTATGCCACTGGCTCCACCTCTTGTATTATGCCACTGGCTCCACCTCTTGTATTGTGCTACTACCACCACCTCTTGTATTGTGCTACTACCACCACCTCTTGTATTGTGCCACTGCCTCCACCTCTTGTATTGTGCCACTGCCTCCACCTCTTGTATTGTGCCACTGCCTCCACCTCTTGTATTGTGTCACTGCCTCCACCTATTCTATTGTGCCACTGCCTCCACCTCTTGTATTGTGCCACTGCCTCCACCTCTTGTATTGTGCCACTGCCTCCACCTATTCTATTGTGCCACTGCCTCCACCTCTTGTATTATGCCACTGGCTCCACCTCTTGTATTATGCCACTGGCTCCACCTCTTGTATTGTGCCACTACCACCACCTCTTGTATTGTGCTACTACCACCACCTCTTGTATTGTGCCACTGCCTCCACCTCTTGTATTGTGCCACTGCCTCCACCTCTTGTATTGTGCCACTACCACCACCTCTTGTATTGTGCTACTACCACCACCTCTTGTATTGTGCCGATTCCTCCACCTCTTGTATTGTGCCACTGCCTCCACCTCTTGTATTGTGCCACTGCCTCCACCTCTTGTATTGTGCCACTACCACCACCTCTTATATTGTGCCACTGCCTCCACCTCTTGTATTGTGCCACTACCACCACCTCTTGTATTGTGCCACTACCACCACCTCTTGTATTGTGCCACTACCACCACCTCTTGTATTGTGCCACTGCCTCCACCTCTTGTATTGTGCCACTACCACCACCTCTTGTATTGTGCCACTACCACCACCTCTTGTATTGTGCCACTACCACCACCTCTTGTATTGTGCCACTGCCTCCATCTCTTGAATTGTTTACCAATCTCTGACTCTCAAGCTAAAAAACTACAACTCCCATTATGAGCTGCTAGCAAGGCATAAGGGTGGTTGTAGTTCTGCAACCGGGAGAGACACTGACTGCAGAACTACAACTCCCGTTTTGTACTGGCAGCAGGACATGATGGGGTTGTAGTGCTGCAACTCCCAATATGATCTGTCAGCAGGAAAGGATGGTGTTATAGTGCCGCAACCTGAGGAGACATATGCTGCAGAACTACAACTCCCATTATAATCAGTCAGCAGGACATGATGGGGGTTGTAGTGCTGCAACCTGGAGATACATAGGCTGCAAAACTACAACTCCCATCATGAACTGTCAGCAGGGAATGATGGTGGTTGTATTTCTAGGGATAATCTGATATGTCCAGGTTCCTCTGGGTGTTTCTGGGCTCCTCTGCTCAGGTATGGCTGCTGTGTATGGGGGCAGGGCTAATTACTCTGTTCCTCACGGGGTTCCTGCCAGCAGCAGCATATTCAGTTGTATCAGCAACTGCTAATACTACTGAATAGAGAGGGAGATCAGCCTGCAGGTCTGCTTAGTGCAGTTCTTCTGAACTGGCTGCTATTACCACAGCTGATTTAGGAGAACAGCAGAGTGACAAGAAGTGATGAGGGGGCCCCACAGACCCCCTTAGCATGCGGGCCCAGTCGCCATAGCTACTGCTGTGACACCTATAGCTACACAACTGGTCATGAGGCGAAATGGGTTTATCGCTCATGGCGGCAGCTTTGTAGAATCTCTGAATGATGGCAGATTTTATGGAGTTGTGGTGAGGTCAGTGGCGGAATATAATGTGGGCGGTTTGGGCGGCCGCCCGGGCCCGAAGCTCCGGGGGGGGGGGGGGCACGCCACGCCGCTCACTTTATAATCTGCCACTGTACTGTCCCCTGGCTAATGTGCGGCTGCCGGGGGTGTCCCGTCCTATCCCCGGCAGCGCGCGCATCAGATAGCTCCCCGTGCACCTGTGGCTGTGACTTCCGGCGCACGGGGAGCTCTCTGATGCAGCCGCTGCTGGGGATAGGACGGGACACCCCCGGCAGCCGCGCATCATTCGGAGGCTGCAGAAGGAGAGAGGCTCGTCGGGGGAACGGACGGCAGGTGAGTTGTGTTGTGTGGGTTTTTTTTGTGTGTTTTTTGCATGGGGGGGGGGGCGACCAGCTATAAGGGGGGGAGGGGTACCAGCTATAAGGGGGGGGGGAGAGGGGGGACCATCTATAAGGAGGGGAAAGGGGGACCAGCTATAAGGGGGGGGGGAGGGGGACCAGCTATAAGAGGGGAAGAGGGGGACCATCTAAAAGGGGGGAAAGGGGGACCATCTATAAGGGGGGGAGGGGGACCATCTATAAGGGGGGGAGGGGAACCAGCTATAAGGGGGGGAGGGGGACCAGCTATAGGGGGGAAAAGGGGGACAAGCTATAAGGGGGGGAGTGGGACCAGCTATAAGGGGAGGGGGAAAGGGGGACCATCTATAAGGGGGAAAGAGGGGGACCATCTATAAGGGGGGAAGAGGGGGACCATCTATAAGGGGGGGGGGGACCATCTATAAGGGGGGAAGAGGGGGACCATCTCCTATAGGATTAGCACCCTCCTCTCCTGACAACCTCTGTGTTGCTGTGTCCTCTCCTATGAGATCAGCCCCCTCCTCTCCTCTCTTGACATCCTCTGTGCTGCTGGGACGCTGTGAACTCCCCTATAAGATCAGCCCCCTCCTTTCCTGACATCCTCTGTGCTGCTGTGACCCTGCAACCTCCCCTATAAGATCAGCACCCTCCTCTCCTGACATCCTCTGTGCAGCAAGGGACCAAACATTATGTTTATTGGGACCAGCAGGGAGGGGAGGCAGGCAGTGTTTATTGGGGACAGCATTGGGGGGGGGGGGGCAGTAGTGGATTATAATGTGAGCGGATTGACCCGGGGGGGGGGGGGGGCAGGGGGGTGGACAGCCCGGGGCCCAGGATACATTTAATCCGCCACTGGGTGAGGTGAGATGAATGATGATCCATCGGTTGATGCTATAACTGGTGGATGTGTCAGCTCAGCCAAAGATGTTAGTGTCATGATGCCAGTGCTTGTCCAGCACACAGGTGTAATGTTGGTACCTGCTTTGTGTTGTGGCTGGCTGTAATCCCCAAATGATCGTTGACCTGCTGGGTTGTAGTGTGTCCCTTGGGCTCTTATCACGGTAGTCCTGAGTGGCAACTGACCCACCAGCACTATCGGTACCGCAACCCACAGAAAGGGGAAAAATAATCCAAGGTGTGCTACTAGTGTGTATGGGTGCTGGTGTGTATAAGGGATGATGGAGTCCCAGTGATAATAAAAATAGAGCAGCTTTACTGTGCAGTCTTTTATTAGTACAACACACTTTGGTAGAATAGATAAATCTTCACATAGACTTTAGTGCTTAACTCGGTTTTGCTTGAGGAGGTGCTTGAAGAAGTAGAGGAAGAATTGAGAAGAGAAGTAGTTGTACCACTGCTTGGAAAGTTAAGAGTAGAGTAGAAGAGTCCCAACCCAATGTAGCAATGTACTTTGCCGAAACTTCTGAGAAGACTTTGTAGTAAGACGTTTACTTGTACCCGTGTATAGACTATGTCTATCCAGGGGCGGATTAACTTTACCATAGGCCCCGGGCTGTTCACCAAGCCTGGGCCCCCCACCCCACTGTAACTATGGTTCATAGTACAGGATGCATAATCTCATGATGCCCTGATTTGTGCAAAATTGTTGTAAAAAAGCAGCGATACACCACTGAAAGTATAAGTCTTTTTGGGTGGCCATGGGCTCCCCAGGAGCTCAGGGCCCTGGGCTGCCGCCCAAAAAGGACCTATTATATTCTACTACTGTGTCTATCCACCATCTGCCATATAGTGTTGAATGACCCGTCCTAATAAGGTGATACAAGCCCCAGCCATGAAGCTAAGTTCCCATGGGTGTCCCAGTTACCTGCACTGCGAGATAGGATACATAGACCTTCCTTGGTAGCTTTGTCCTATCCAGGCTAGTACCTTTTGTGTTTCAGGATACTTTTTAGACTGGTTCACAGCATGGGATAGGGTGATCCTTGACTCTTCCCCCTTTTTTGTATTTAGCACTGCATTGTAAATATAGTAGGAATACTAGAAGAACTAGTTGTCTCTAGCTGCATCTGTACAAACTAGGGTCTTAGACTAGACTCCAAGACTAGACTCCACTGAACTGAACTTTGGTCCCGGACAAGGGTCCTGGCTTGGCTGCAGCAGGGATACTTGCTCTGTGTCTTTTTCCCACGAAAATCTGGATAAGACTGACTGTAGAGATGAGCGAATATTGAGCATGCTCGAGTTCATCTGAACCCGATCGTTCGGCATTTGATTAGTGGTGGCAGCTGAAGTTTGATAAAGCCCTAAGGCTATGTGAAAAACATGGATATAGTCATAGTCTGTATCCATGTTTTCCAGACAACCTTAGAGCTTTATCCAACTTCAGCAGCCCCAGCTAATCAAAAGCCGAACACTCGGTCTTACTGACTGAACTTCCTCCATCAGGTAATTAACTTCCTACAGGGGCCAAGTAATATACCCTGTGAGTGGTGGGAAGGAGTGTGTGCAAAAGAAAGAAGAAAGATAATAGGTCAGAAGTAGAGAGCACCTCCTATTAGTCAATAAGGGCACATGGTACACATAAAACAGTAACTCTTTACCTTCCTTAGCTGTGCAATACATAGTAATTTAAAATACTGACATCTAGTGGTAAAACCTTGAAATACCTTTCAACACCACTTAACCAGGAGTAAAAAGCTTTTTGAGAGGTGCACAGGAGAGAGACAAAACACTTGTGGTGGGACACCAGAGTTGCCATAAATGAAAGGAATGACTCTATTGACCCCATGACCTGCAAATGATAGCTGGACAAAGACATATAATGCAAGGAAAGCAGAATTGAAAACACTTTGTAGGTATTGTTATATGTTTCAGACATCCCTACACTACAAGTGACCACTACCCCTTTATATGGAGCACAAGGTGTAATGGTAGTTTGACCATGAATAAGATCATTCGAGTCACAATGCATTGACGCTTGTATATGTCAGGTGCTTTTATTATTAGAGAAGAAAAGATGAAGAAGATGAAAAATTGTTCACACACTGGTGGAATTGGAAACTTTGGAACTTTTTCTGTCTTGTCCTTTCCAAGGGTGGAAAGTAGTGCTGGAACAGGGCGATTTATGGCGGAGCTGGATTATGTATGCACTTGTTATTATGAGCTGTAGTTTTCCTGCACACGTGCCTTATTAACTTATGATTTTCAATATGCTTGGGGGTGGAGTAATGGGGTGGTGTGGGCACTATTTTGGGTTTTGCCTCATGCAGCAGAAAACTTAGAATTGACCCTGGGTAGAGGGTAAGGAGGCCAGGGCAAGGGGAACTAACTCACAAATGGTGGATGGACAAAAGGTCAGGGCAGGCACAGCTCATTTTCAAACGGAAGATGGGCAAAGGGTCAGATCTCTCACAAATGGTTGATGGACTGTGGGTCAGGGCAGGCAGAACTCATGAATAGTAGATGTAGAATAAGTCATGGAAGGCACAGATCTCTAAACGTTGTAAATGACCAGGATGTCAGGACAGGTGGCGGACAAGCATGCACAGTCTGGAAACAAGCCAGGTCAGAAGCTAAGTAGCCTGTGAATACCTTTGCACTGATCGGGCAGGGAGTGATGGGAGATGAAGCCTTATAAATACTGGGGATGACAAGGTTGGGGAAGAAGAACTTTGGTCAGAAACAAGAGCACTATGCAGCATGAGAGGTCCCAGCAGAGGGAGATTGGAGGATAGCAGAACAAGGAAGGCCAGATGGAGCACTGACATAAAGAGAAGAGATATGCTGGAGAGGAGGCCACTTTAATGCTGGTAGGTAGCCACATGTATACAGCTAATCGATGGGCGTTATTTATGCAATTCAATGTTCGTCTCCAGAAAATATTGAAAGAAGAATGTGCACAAAGTATCCAGCTTCTAAGTGCAGTGACAAGAAAGATCGCAACTGCTACCTGTCTTATAGGATAGAGTATTGGAGAAATATTGTGCAGGGAATGCAGCTATACAAGAATCATTACCCACCACTTAATCAACAGAACCTCAAGAGGGCAGCAGAGGAGCGTCTACAATGAAATGCTGCTAAATCATCCGACCTGAGAACAGCGAGGAAGAAATCAACTTGTTTTCAGTTTTTTGTTTTTTTTCCCCATAGGACTGATGGTATGTAAATTGGACAAAGTGACATAGTGGCTTCCCTTCTTTATTTGTTTACACGGAGGGAATGCTGCAACATTGTAAAGTAAGTGTCCATACCAGGAGGTGCAACTGTGTATAAAAAATGGGGTTCATGAAATATATATATATATATATATATATATATATATATATATATATATATATATATATATATATATATATATATATATATATATATATAGTGAGCTTGCCCGTCAATTGATGCCTCAAAGGTGATGCCATTGTGCACAACAGTTCCGCCACTGAAACCTCCACTTGTCCTTAGTATGAATGGCCCATACCATTAATCCTTCCCCCATCCCCCCTTTTACTTATATAAAGCAGGTGCTGCAGTGAAGGTTGTAAAGGACTGCAATACCAACCTCACTAGCATTTTCCTGTTGTTGTTCCCCATACTACCCTCTAGAGGGCAATGTTTCCCCAGTGTTATTACGCTGGCGAACATAAATTTTTACCAAACTTTTAAGTCTCACTTTAATTTGTTTTGCCCACATCAATTTCCAAAATGTGTCCCCACTGCTGTGCACAGCGACTACGGAGGCATATTGGACATTGCATTGACATTTTATTATGGTAGCATTAATTACAAGACACTTATACTGTTATTTCAAAACGCAGGACGTACAGGTTCTAGTGACAGCATGGAAGTCGGTTATATAACGCTGGGTACACAGACGCTTGTCATTTACCAATAGTTTTTGTTTAGTTGCTGCATTTTAATCCCTGTAATTTAGGATAAAATATGTAGGGCAGGGTTTCTTAAAAAGAAGATATTAAGATATAAGAATTTATAGAATGAATTATGCTCATTATAATGTTCATTATAATTAATTAATAAATACTTTTTAGTGTAGTTTCACACCTACCGGATCCGCCGAGGATCTCACGCTGCGGATTCGCAGCAAGATCTGCTGCGCATCCAGTCCCATTCATCACTATGATAGTACATACTCGCAGCGGGATTGACATCCCGCTGTGAGTATGTGCTTTAACCCCCTGCCGCCAACAACGCAGCCCCGCCGCCTCATGCCTGCCCCCATCAGCCTGCCTCCCGCATCCCCACCCCCATCAGCCCCACCGCCCGCATCCTGCAGTCCGCCGCCGTGAGTATACATTACCTGCTTGGCGGAGCAGCTGCAGTGAGGTTCCCGGCTCTGGTCCCGCTCAGCCGATCAGCGCATGGCAGCACTGACCAGCTGAGCGGGACCGGAGTCGGGAGCCACACTGCAGAATGCGGGCGGCAGGGCTGATGGGGGCAGGGATGCGGGCGTCGGGCCTGCGTTGTGGACGGCAGGGGGTTAAAGCACATACAGTACTCACAGCGGGATGTCAATCCCGCTGCAAGTATGTGCTATCATAGGGGTGAATGGTACTGGATCTGCAGCGGTTCTCACTGCGAATCCGCAGCGTGAGATCCGCTGTGGATCCAGTAGGTGTGAAACTACCCTTAAAGGACAAGTGCCATGAAAAACTTTTTCCCAGTAATTGAAGCACATTACAAAGTTATATAACTCTGTAATATGCTTCAATCACCTATCTGCCTCCCTTCCCTGTCTTTTCCCCCCTCCACCCCCCACCAGGAAGTGTCCTAACTCACACAGACCTAATGACTGCCGTCACCGTCACCAGGCAGCTCCCTTCCCAGGCTTATAGCGCTTTTATCTGGTCTATGGGGCTGTGTGAGGTGTCATTTTTTGGGCCATGATGTGTTCTTTCTATCGGTACCTTAATTGCGCATATGCGACTTTTTGATCGCTTTTTATTACAATTTTTCTGGATATGACGCGACCAAAAATGCGCAATTTTGCACTTTGGGATATTTTTGCGCTTACGCCTTTTACCGTGCGAGATCAGGAATGTGATTAACCCCTTCAAGACCAAGCCTATTTGCACCTAAAAGACCAGGCTCATTTTTCAAAATCTGACCTGTCTCACTTTATGCTCTTATAGCTCAGTGATGCTTTAACGTATGCTAGCGATTCTGAGATTGTTTTTTCGTCACATATGGCACTTTATATTAGTGGCAAAATTTGGTCACTACTTTGTGTTTTTTTTGTGAAAAACATCAAAATATCCTGAAAAATGAAAAAATTTGCATTTTATGAACTTTGAAATTCTCTGCTTCTAAAAAAAGAAAGTCGTATCACATAAATTAGTTACTAAGTCACATTACCGATATGTCCTCTTTATTCTGGCTTCATTTTATAAACATATTTTACTTTTTTAGGGTGTTACAGGGCTTAGAAATTCATCAGCAAATTACCACATTTTCGTAAAAGTTTCCAAAACTGATTTTTTTAGGCACCAGTTCTTTTCTTAAGTTGATTTACGAGGCTTGTATACTGGAAACCCCCATAAGTGACCCCATTTTGGAAACTACACACCTTAAAGAATTAATCTAGGGGTATAATGAGCATTTTAACCCTACAGGGGCTGGAGGAAAGTATTCACCATTAGGCCATAAAAAAATGAAAAATTAAAATTTTCCAATAATATATATGTTTAGATTAAAGTTTCTCATTTTCAAAAGGAACATGAGAGAAAAAGCACCCCAAAATTTGTAACGCAGTTTCTCTTGAGTACTACGGTATCCCATATGTGGGCGTAAACCACTGTATGGATACACAGCAGGGCTCAGAAGGAAGGGAGCGCCAATTAGCTTTTCCAAAGCAGATTTTGCTGAAGAAGTTTCCGAGTGCCAGGTGCATTTGCAGAGCCCCTGTAGTGTCAGCAGAGAGAAAAAAAAAACATAAGTCACTTCATTTTGGAAAGTGCACCCCTCACAGAATTCATCTTGGGGTAGGATGAGCATTTTGACCCCACAGGTATTAGAGGAAAGTATTCAAAAGTGGACAGTAAAAATTAAAAACTCTAATTTTTCCAATAATATGTTCGTTTAGTTTGAAATTTCTCAATTTCACGAGGAACAAGAGAAAAAACGTACCCCAAAATTTGTAACGCAGGTTCTCCTGAGTAAAAAGGTACCTCCTATGTGGGCATAAACCACTGCATGGGCACACAGCGGGGCTTAGAATTGGCATGGGCACACAGCAGGGCTCAGAAGGAAGGGAGCGCCAAATAGCTTTTTCAATGCAGATTTTGCTGAAGAAGTTTCTGAGCGCCAGGTGCGTTTGCAGAGCCCCTGTAGTGCCAGCAGAGTAAAATCTCGCCATAAGTCACCCCATTTTGGAAAGTGCACCCCTCAAATAATTCATTTTGGGGTGTGGTGAGCATGAAATTTCTAAATTTCACAAGGAACAGGAGAAAAAATGTACCCCAAAATCTGTAGCGCAGGTTCTCCCGAGTACAACGGTACCCCATATGTGGGCATAAACCACTGTATGGGTACACAGCAGGGCTCAGAAGGGAAGGCGCACCAAATTGCTGGAGCAAAACCGCAGCTAGTAATAGTTATTAGTAGTGATGAGTGAATAGTGAGATATTCGAATATTCGATATTCGTACGAATATCCCGCGAATATTCGATCGAATATTCGATCCCATTAAAGTCTATGGGAACAAGTATTCGATTAGTGAAAAACATCTATTCGACCACTTGGAGGGTGAAACCGGAAGCTAGGGATTTGAACGCGTATCGAATATTTATCGAATATTCGAATATCTCACTATTCGATCAAATATCTATTCGATCGTACAGTATCCGCTCATCACAAGTTATTAGAATAGCGCAGTTACTAAAATACAATAAAAAAATGAGATTACAGGTAATGTGGGGTGGTTACGGGTAATCTGGGGTGGTTACGGGTAATCTGGAGGTGGTTACGGGCAGCCTGAGGTGGTTCCGGGCAACCTGCTGTGGTTACGGCAACCTGGGGTGGTTACAGGCAACCTGCTGTGGTTACGGGCAACGTGGGGTGGTTACGGACAATCTGGGGTGGTTAGGACAATCTGGGGTGGTTACGGACAATCTGGGGTGGTTACAGACAATCTGGGGTGGTTACGGACAATCTGGGATGGTTATAGACAATCTGGGGTGGTTACAGACAATCTGGGGTGGTTACGGATAAACTGAAGTGCTTATAGGTAATCTGCGGTGGGTACCTGTAATCTGGCGTGGTTACGGGCAATCTGGAGGGGATCACTGGCAATTTGGGGTGGTTAGAGAGAAGGTGCAGTGGTCAGAGGCAAGGTGCGGTGGTCAGAGGCAAGGTATGGTGGTCAGAGGCAAGAGCAGTGGTCTGAGGCAAAGTGCGGTGGTCAGTGGCAACGTGCGGTGGTCAGTGGCAACGTGCGGTGATCAGAGGCAAGGTGCGGTGGTCAAAGGCAAGGTGCGGTGGTCAGAGGCGACGTGCGGTGGTCAGAGGCAACCTGCGGTGGTTGCGTGCAATCTGGGGGGTTACATGTAATCTGGCATGATTACGGGCTACCTGGGGTGGTTATGCGCAACCTGCGGTGGTTACCGGCAACCTGGAGGGGTTACAGACAATCTAGAATGGTTACGGATAGACTGAAGTGCTTATAGGTAATCTGGGGTGGGTACATGTAATTTGGGGTGGTTACAGGCAATCTGGGGTGATTGCGGACAATCTGGAGGGGGTCACTGGCAACGTGCAGTGGTTACGGGCAACGTGCGGTGGTTACGGGCAACGTACAGTGGTTACGTGTAATCTGGGGGGTTACGTGCAATCTGACGTGATTACGGTCAACCTGGGGCGGTTACAGGCAACCTGCGGTGGTTACGGGTAATCTGGGGGGGGGGGGGGGGTAAGGGGTAATTTGGGAGTAAACTGCAATTATTACTATAATAAAAAGTGTGTGTTCTATTTTTTTTGTATGTTTGTCACTTTTTGCACTTTTTTGTCACTTTGCTACCTCCGGTGGCGGAGAGCATGGGGCTTTCATTCATTTTTACTTTAAATCACTGTGAACAGACATTAGTCTGTTCACAGTGATGGCAGCGGCCATCTTGGATCTGATGGCCGCCGCGGGGAGTAGGGGTTAGTGATCGGGGCACTAGGGGGGCTGATCTGGGGTCTGATTTTACTTATTTCATCTCCCCCCACCGTGAATCCACAGTGGATTCACGGTGGGGGGAGATGAAATGCAGCGGCGGCCCATTAGTGACCGCCCATTAGTTATCGGCGGTCACTAAGGGGTTAATGGGGGTCAGCTGCGGGATCGCAGCTGATTCTCATTATCTCCGGTGCTGGACACAGATGAGAGCGGGATCGCTATCCCTGCAGCGATCCCGCTCTCATCATTAACCCCGTCAGTAACAGGAACGTATATATACATTCCTACTGCACGGGGTATGTGCAATAGTACGTATATATACATGTTACTGACGTAAAGGGGTTAATTAATAGTTTGGGCGATTACGCATGCGGCGATACCAAACATGTTTGTTTATTTATTTATTTGCTTTTATTTATAACCTGGGAAAAGGGGGGTGATTCAGACTTTTATTAGGGGAGGGGCCTTTTTATTGATAACATCACTTTATTTTATTTTTTTTACACATATACTAGAAGCCCCTCTAGGGGAATTCTAGTATATACACTTTGATCTCTCATTGAGATCTTTGCTGTATAGTTATACAGCAAAGATCAATGAGATCGGCACTCGTTTGCTTTCGGCTGCTGTTTGCTTTGACAGCTGCCTCCGATTATCTAATTAGCGGACACGGCGATCGGACCGTGCCCGCTAATAGCCGCCCGCTAATAGCCGCTACATGAGGCACCCGGGATCGCGGCGGTTCAAAGCGAGGTCGCCGCGCCGCCCCGCTCTGAACGCCCGCACCCGCACGAGGACGTACAGTTACGTCCTCGTGCGGGAAAGGGTTAAGGTGCCTTCACATACACCAGATCTGCAGCAGATTTCATTGGTAGTTCTTTCCTATGCAAAAACATACACGCAGCAGGATTGACATCTCACCGCGAGTATGTAAGTTAACCCCCGCCGGCCGGAGCTTACATCACCTGCTCCGACTTGCTTTGGGGGTTCCCGGCCAGATGTCCCGTTCAGCCACGGATCCGGTGTTTGTAAAGGCACCCTAAGAGAAGTAATTTACACTTTATAGCACCAGTTGATCTAAAAGTTATTTTATTTTTTTATTCTAGTTCTTATCAGCTATTGTATGCCTTGTGGGTGGTGTATTCCTTCTGCTGCTCTCTACTACAACCTCTGCCTATGTCTGAAACTGTCCAGAGCAATAGCAAATCCCCATAGAAAACATTTCCTGCTCTGGACAGTTCCTGACAGAGGTGTCAGCAGAGAGTGTAGTGTCCCAGCACAGGTGTGCCACTAAGTTTCTATACACCTGGGTAAAGTAACTCTCTCAGATTCAAACAGAAGGGGATGAAGGAGATTGTATTATGTGTTGTCCCCACTAGGTGTCACTGTTGTATTTATTATATGTATACTGTACTGAGCACAGCTGAAGGAAGGAATGAGTTAACTGTTTTAGTCACATGTTATGTTTTCAGGTGTAGGTACTTCTCTTCCTATCCTGTCTCCTCTTTCTTGCCCACACACAGCCCTGTCAATCACACACTAGCTAAGGTACCCCTATAAAAACTAGTGAGACACTCAAGCAAACTACTTGTTTCTGCTGCTTACTACAGCTAGCATGCATTACTAGAGACTTAGGAGGGAGTGACGTCCTCTGAGGAAACCTTGTCCATGCCAGGCATACCTTCTACAAGACAAAGGGCAGTAATCTGGAGCTAGGTACTGACCCCAATAGGACAAATAGCAGTCAAAAAGCTGATGTACAGTATCCTACTGTAATGCACTGCTATTCTGGGAAGGCTCAACCCAGTTGCAGAGTCCTGGGGCCTCGTACTACCCTACTAGGATGGGAATCCCACACTATAGGGCAAAAGGCAGTCAGATCAGAGTATCTATATGTCAGTATTAGTATCTTCTTCCTCTGTTCATTGCTACGCTATCCCAGCAGATTACATTGCTACATGGACAGGGCACTCAAGATGTTCCTCTAATCTACCCTGCTGCACAACTCCTTACTACTACCTCTTGCCTGCACCTGTATTTCCAAAAGTATTCTTAACTTGTATTGCACTAAAGTTCTTACCAGTAAACAAAGTTATCCTGGTAAAGCTATTGGACTCTAGTCTGTTATTTTTGCACCTGCACCTATACAACTGTTCACACTTGGGTTTTCCAAACCTCAATCACAGTGCCCGTTTGTCCAGGAGTAGGTTCCAACACCACTCCTGGCCACTGTGACAAGTGCCCAAGTGGCCCTACACCAACAACAATGCATATCGGCATATGGCAAGAGCACTGTGTCGGACTGGAAAGAATACACCACTTCCTGCAGGACATACAGCAGAATACTTCAGTTTTGTGTTTGTTTTTTAATAGAAGAAACTCACAAATCCGTATATAGTATGTTTAAATCCGTATATCTTTCTGGCATCATTTGATCTGAATATTTTTTTTTTCAGGAGCACCCCTTTAACATTGACCAAATCTAGGATAATGCTCCAGTCACACTGCAAAAATTGTTCATGACATGACGAAGAAGTCAAGGTGTTGACTTCACCTCAATATTCCCTGATCCCAATCTGATCAATCATTTGTGGGATATTCTGGAATAACCAGTGTGATCCCTGGGGACTGTCACTTTAATTTATTTACAGGACTTAGGGAATCTGCTGCTCAGTTTGAAGCCAGATACCACAGGACAGTGCCAGGCTATGTAGACACATTGTTGAAATGCCGGCCACTATTCTTACAATCACGGCCAATTTTATTGAATAACAGACGTTATTTGCCTTTAAATAACAACTGGCCAAAGAAAATGCAACGTCTTATAGCAGGGATAGGGAACCTTGAGCTCTCTGGCTGTTGCAAAACTGCAATTCCCATCATGCCTGGACAGCCAAAGCTAAAGCTTTGGCTGTCCAGGCATGATGGGAATTGTAGTTTTGGAGGGCCGAAGGTTCCCCATTCCTGTTCCATAGAGTCCATGCCTCAACCTGTCAAAACTATAGAAAAAAAATCAAGAATTTATTGTAGAGTCATTGATCAGCAGGAAGTGCCAGTATATTACTGTAGGAGCATCATTATATGATGTCTTATGTCTTCTCAATTAGCCATAAGGCTTAATAACGCTAATTATAATTTCCTTCTTCCGATTTCATCTCGTATTTACCTAGCAACCATTCACAGCAGACAATAAACTTCACTTGGATAATAGAAATCAACTTCAATAATGCTAATTAGTTAGATATTAAATTATTATCTAGAATGTTACCGCTGCTGGGATTGACAATATTTAACCATTTTTTCCCAAACATTCCCAAAGTATTCCACATATTAATAGTTATTGATGATGAAAGGGATGTACCCTGATCTGCATCCCCCCCCCATGATTGTTGTGGAGGCATAGATGGCTATAGATGGCTCCCCCGTATTCCCCCCTTATAGATGGCTCCCCCCTGCACAGCAGATAAAAAAAACAAACACCCAACTCACCTACCAGCGCTCCCCCGTCGCTGCTTCCTCTCCTCTTCTGCCCCTGGCTGATGCGTCGCTCCCTGGGGGATTCTCAGGGAGCGCACACATCCGGAAGCTCAGTGTGCGCCCAGGCCGGGAATTCCGGTACAGGAAGCCCCAGCGACGCGCACTGAGGTTCCTGATGCGTGCGCTCCCTGAGAATCCCCCGGGAGCGACGCATCAGCGGGGGCCGGATTACCATTGGGAATGGGAGGCGGCTGCCCGGGGACCCTTGCGTCCTAGGGGGCCCCTGCCCGCTGTCACAGCGGGCAGGGGCCTCCGAGGACTCAAGGGCCCCCAGGCAGCCGCCTACCATGCCCAATGGGTAAGACGGCCCTGTGTGGACTTAGTGTAGGGACCCATGTGTATCAGATACCTGCACGCGGTACATGGGGCAGTGTGGCTTGATCAATTCACATACAGAATTCTGATGTTTTTTATGAAGCCGAGAGGTACTAGTATCAGCCATAGGTTTGAGGTGCAGCACTCTTTCTCTTCCCTGAACCGTATTTTGTTTCTCTCTTTTCTCCGTGTTTTGCACTCCTCCTGGTGAGACCCACATGACCGCAATTAGCAGGAGACACCTGAGTGCTCATGGTTTTAATCCCTCCTGTCTGTCCCGTTCTATCTTTGATAGCTATGGTGAGTGCAATACCTTATCCAGACTTGTGCTGTTTGGGGGCAGCTTCCTCCACCGGTGGTGCTGGCTGGGTTTTGGTGTGGCATTTTTGGGTCTGGTCCTGTGGCATGGGGGTTGCAGGGCCGTTCCATGGCCTCCCTTCCATGACTGTGCACGCCTGCGGGGGTGGTGGTCGCTGACTGGCACAGTGTGGACTTAGTGTAGGGACCCATGTGTATCAGATACCTGCACGCGGTACATGGGGCAGTATGGCTTGATCAATTCACATACAGAATTCTGATGTTTTTTATGCAGCTGAGAGGTACTAGTATCAGCCATAGGTGTGAGGTGCAGCACTCTTTCTCTTTCCTGAACCTAAATATTAGTTGTCCTCCCCTCTGCAGTATCCATATAGTAGGTGGCCCCACTTCTATCCTGTCCCCTATATTAATGCCCCCCTATGTGCAGTCCCCATGATAGAGATCCCCCCTATAATAAAACAAACAACTAAAGTGCCTAGAACAAACAAAGGGGTCCAGGGTAAATTTAAACAAATAACACACTGGCGCAAAGGGCCGTTAGCCCAAGACACCCCGGATCACCCCTTGGAAACTATATCTAAAACTTAACTTTTAATAAATGTTATTAAATGGTATTATAAAGTCAATAAGCACCGTGAAAAAGTTAAAATCACTCTCCCACAGTACACTAATATATATATTTAAGTCCACAATCAGTGGTACTCGGATCTGCCCAGATAGCTGCAGACTACTGGGGTTAAGGAACTGTGGAAGTAGCAGATAAAAAACTCAACACACCGCCACCACAACTAGTTTCACCCCTGAACGGGGCGTCTTCAGGTGTAGGGCAAATGGCGGTGACCCCTGGTGTAGTTTGGTCTTTTATATGTTCCGTTTGTGACGTGAATCGAGGAGGGCTAATGTCAAAGTCCAATAGCGGATAAAATAACAATTATACACCTGTGCCTCAGGTAAGCCGACCACTCACCTGATCCCACGTAAGCTAAGTCGCGCCGTATCTCCGGCCAATCCTTGGCTTGTCACCATTTTACCAATCCGCGGCACAGTAACTTCCGCCAATAACGATGGATGGAGATACGTCATCATTATGTTCCATCGTCGCTCTATTTTGACAGCTACGGCACAAGAAAACCTGCGCATGCGCCCGGACTTAGAATCAAAGCCGTATTCTCTCTAAACAGCGCATGCGCCCGAACTTAAATTCGAAATGATATCCCCTCTAAAGCGCATGTGTATGGGAAGCATTAACAGTACTTGCTAATGGACTTAACCCCAATACTAAATCTTAAGGATTAACTCACACATAAACAATTCACTTGTAGACAAAGGTATTAAAAACTTTTTAGAATATTATATATAATATACACACATAAAGGGGGTAGTATACCAATAGACTAGTAAACTGGCAGATATAATATAAAATAAACTAATGAATAGACAAACTAAACAATAATAATAAAAGTCCTCTCTTCATGTATACATGGACAAGATTACAACCAGCCTCCCAAAGGAATACATCCCCCGCTTATATGTTCTAATACGTTCATTATTATAATAGATGTAAAATTTAAAAATTAATGATTAAAGATCCAAATCTGAATTAACAAGCCTGCGGAGGGGAGAGTACTGGATGAATGTACCTCTATATACATGTAAACTAAACTATCAGTGTATACCAGTAAATACAATAACCTTATGCAATCTCCAACCTCCCTTAAACACAAACATCACTAATGTCTACTAAAGTTGAGAATCAACCAAAAAGAACACAAAACCACAAAAAACACACAAAACAAAAAAACACCAAAGGTAATATTCACAGGTGCTAGAATGGGTATATCAACAACACTGATAAATAGACTTATTATTACAAAAAAGCAGCATAAGAGAAACCCTCATTAAGACCATTCGGATTGAGACTGGAGAGGCGAAATATCCATCTCGCCTCTTCACGGAGCAGTTGTTGGTCCAAATTCCCCTTGCGTTCTCCTAACCTCATGTGACAAATGCCCCAAATTTGCAAATGTTTAAAATCACCATTATGAAAGGTATGTATATGTCGTGATAATGGTGTGTCTTGTGACGTTCGAATGCAACTAAGATGTTTAGAGATACGTCTTCTCAATTCCTGAATAGTCTTGCCAATATAGAGTTTATTACAACCACATCTTATAGCATACACCACTCCTCTTGTGCTGCAATTAATAAAATGTCTAATCTGGTAGATCTTTCCATCAGTTGGATTTGTAAAATCTTGCGTCTTGATCATATATTGACAAAAACCACAATGTCCACATGGATATGACCCCACCACACTCGGGCCTCTGATGATGTAATCGCTTGTATGATGACTATGAACCAACAGGTCACGCAGGTTCCTACCCCGACGATAAGTGATATTAGGTCCTTCACCCACCACTCCCTTAAGGTCATCATCTAATGCTAGGATCCCCCAGTACTTTTGCAATATTCTCCTAATCTCCACTGCATCCGAATCATAAGTCCCTATACACCTAATAGTTTTCTCAGTGTTCGGTCTGACTGTGGTGTCCGCAAGAAGGGAAGCTCGATCGCTCTGACACGCCCTATGGTAGGCCTTCTTCAAAGGTTTCCTTGGATAGCCACGTGATAAAAAGCGGTCCTTCAAGTTTTTACATTCACGTTGAAAATCTTGTTCATTGGAACAATTTCTCTTGGCACGTAAGTATTGCCCTGTCGGTATACCGTTTTTCAACGGGACAGGGTGCCAACTGGTCCAATGTAATAGATTGTTGGTTGCAGTGGGTTTGCGGAAAATATCAGTCTGGATATTCAGGTTATCATCGATACTTATCGTGATGTCCAAAAAATTAATGGATTGCTTCTGGATTTCATATGTAAAGTGCATACCCAAATCATTTTTATTTAATATCTCCACAAAGTCCTCAAACAGTTCGCATTCCCCCTCCCACAAAATCAAAATGTCATCAATAAACCGCCCCCAAAACAAAATGTGACTAGTGAAAAAACTCAAATCATCATTAAACACGTGAAAGTACTCCCACCACCCCAAAAATAAATTGGCGTAAGTGGGTGCACATGTGCTACCCATCGCGGTCCCTCTCTTTTGAAAATAATAAGTGCCATCAAAAAGAAAGTAATTATGTGTTAACACAAATCGTAACAGTGCCAACACAAAAGTGTTATGCGTGTCCAAGTGTCTACTTCTTGTGCTAAGAAAATGTGACACCGCCTCTAAGCCTAAGTGGTGCTGAATGTTGGTGTAAAGTGATTCTACATCCAAACTTGCAAGGTAAGTCGTGCTCGAGACTGTGAGATTTGTGATTTTCAGAACAGTGTCCTTTGTGTCTCGTAGATAAGAGGGGAGGGAGGTAACGAACTGCATGAGGACTCTGTCCACATATGTACTGGCTCCCTGTGTAAGGCTATCATTGCCAGATACAATTGGACGACCACGGATAGGATTTACTTGTTTATGCACTTTTGGTAGGGCATAAAACGTGGCGATGGTGGGTTGTGAATTGAAAATAAATTTATATTCTTCCTCAGAGATGACTTTAGAGATCCTGGCATCATCCAATAGAATTTTTAACTCTTGTAGATAAAGGACAGTGGGATCAGAACTAAGTGTGGTATAAGTGTGAGTATCATCCAACAGGGTCTTAACCATTTTGACATATACATCTTTATCCATGGCTACAATATTACCCCCTTTATCAGAGGGTTTAAGTATCAAATTGGTATTAGATCTCAAGTCCTCAAGAGCCAATTGTTCAGAATGAGTAAGATTGCTGTATTCTCTCTCTTTTCTCATAGGAAACTGTTTTAAATCCTTAGTGACCAAAGCCAAAAAAGTTTCTAAATTCGGGTACATTGTGAAATTAGGTGTGAATCTCGATCTAGGCTTAAGATCAGTCTGGGGAAGTGAGATTTGTGAACTTTCATTTTCACTAAGAAGGTCCACAAGTATATCATGTGCCTCACGTTCCTGTCGTAAAAATGTTCTTCCATCACGTTGACGCTGTAATAAAGCCCCACTATGCAGTCCCAATATAGTATCCCCTACAGAAGAGCTTGCCCCACGCAGTCCCGTATTGTAGAATACCCCCCTCTGTGCAGTCCCTAGAGTATAGGCCCTCCTTCTTTGTGCAGTCCCCTATAGTAGATGTGCATCATAAAGGGGTATTCTCCCCAAAATCTTTTACATCATGTAATAGCCCACTCATATCTTTACATATTGGTCAAAGCAGGTCATTATGTGTTTTGAGCGGTTTTGGTGCTTTTTCTGCAGGCTTACCTCCTCTGGTTGCAAAAAAAGGAGCTAAACAGAGTTTACTCCGGCACGCTCCTCCCTCCTAGACCCCACCCTCTGTGTCCGGGATCACTTGTCCTCCCTCTCTTTAATGGATCAGGTTGGCATTATAACTCTGCCCACTGATGTGACTGAGGACACCTAACTGCCACTGCTTACTGTGCAGCACTCTCTGTCTGCCTCTCCCCTTCCACCTCTGCCTCCCCCTCGTCACAGATCCCAGCTACGGGCTCCCTCCTGCTGCGCCCGCCCCCCGCCCCCCCCAACTTCCCCTGCTTACAAATCACAGCTCCAGGCTTTGGGCTCCCTGTGCGGCCTCATATCCCTCGCCTCCCCACTGCTCACAGCTTCAGGTTCCGGGCTCCCCAAGCGGTCGCACAGCACCCCACCTCCACCTGCTCACAGATGCCAGCTCCAGTGTGCTTGAAATCCTTTGCCAACAGACTGCACAGTGGGGATAGCTGAATTTGAAAAATGTGGTTGTGGATCTGATGAGGTGCTAGTGTACCACAAAGGCCATGATCCGGTACTGTTCCACCATTATTAGCTTGCACTACA
This sequence comes from Dendropsophus ebraccatus, assembly GCF_027789765.1. Taxonomy (NCBI): domain Eukaryota; kingdom Metazoa; phylum Chordata; class Amphibia; order Anura; family Hylidae; genus Dendropsophus; species Dendropsophus ebraccatus. Next base: position 29,804,377 of record NC_091455.1, on the reverse strand, counting down.
TCACCCTTATGCAGACCCCCCAGTCACCACAGAAGGTAAGAAAACTACCTTCATCCTCAGCTTCCTTGGTTCCAGGGGTCCTGACAATTGTTATTAGCTGTTTTTAAGAACCACCACATCAGGTTGTACACAAGATACAGAGCCTGAAGCCTTGGCTTTACATGAACCATGCCATGTCACCATAGCTTAGTCCCTATTATTGTGAATGGGAGCTAAGCTGCAGTAAGATAGCACAGCTATTACACAATGTACTGGGCAAAGGCTTATGACTTTATAGACTGAACAGCAGAATGACCAGCTAAGATTTCCCCCTTCCTTGCCCCTAAAATTATATGGGAACACAATTTCACATTCTACTGTACATCCTTGCAACCAACAAATGAGGTTTAGCAAGATTTATCCAAAAATAAAAAATAAAAAGGAATTGAATAATTCTAGAATATTGTTTTGTTTTGCAATTAAGACTGACATAAAAATCCAGTATGAAATTAACATCCATGTATCTCATACAGAACTAATAACGGTTGTCCCCAGAGAGGGATCCGACTGCTGAGATATTTATTAGAATGGATTTAATATTTGCCGGTTGGAATCCATCCTCTGATTTCTATACATAGTGACTGAAATAGCAGGATAATTACTCCTTTTATAAAAAAATGTTAAACACTTTAACCCTTTAAAATTTAAATATGCAAAGAAGGGGTCCATGTAACCTCAGTTGTGAGTCTCAAAGCACAGGCACAGGAAGCAAACCTGTTGCCAAGGGGTGACTCCCAGTGGGGGGATCACCAAAGCACCCTGATACATAACCCCTTAAAGGAGAAGTCCAGCGAAAATATTTATTAAAGTATTGTAATGTCCCCCCAACAGTTATACAAATCACCAATATACACTTGTTACGGGAAATGCTTATGAAGTGCTTTTTTCCCTGTAGTTACTACTGCATCAAGGCTTCACTTCCTGGATAACATGGTGATGTCACTTCCTGGATAACATGGTGATGTCACTTCCTGGATAAAATGGTGATGTCACTTCCTAGATAAAATGGTGATGTCACGAGCCGACTCCCCGAGCTGTGCGGGCTGTGGATGCTGGAGAGGATAATGGCAGGGAGACACTGAGGGACACAGGACACTGAGCATCACCCTGCCATCATCCTCTCCAGCAGCCACAGCCCGCACAGCTCTGGGAGTCAGGTCGTGACATCACCATGTTATCCAGAAAGTGACATCACCATGTTATCTAGGAAGTGACATCACCATGTTATCCAGGAAGTGACATCACCATGTTATCCAGGAAGTGACATCACCCTGTTATCCAGGAAGTGACATCACCATGTTATTCAGGAAGTGACATCACCATGTTATCCAGGAAGTGACATCACCATGTTATCCAGGAAGTAAAGCTTTGATGCAGTAGTAAGTGCAGGGAAAAAGCACTTTATAAGCATTTCCCATAATAAGTGTATATTGGGGATTTGTATAACTTTTGGGGGACAATGCAATATAGTACTTTAATTTTAAAAAAAAATTGCGACTTCCGGTTCCGGCGCCATGAGGTAAAGCACCACCTCACCTCGGCTCCGGAGCGCGCTCCCACAAACCAGGTTCCCGAACACCCGCAGCATCACACAGCACATCCCGAACGGGGAATTGCACTCCTGAACACCCTGATGGATCGGTATGTGCAGAAAAGGGGCACAGCAAACAAGTCCGAGGGACGTGGCAAGCAGAGAAGGACTGAGGGAGCGGATGCCAGCATGGCGGCATCCCCCGCCTCCTCGAGAGCACAGTCGCCGGAAAGGTCAGAGCATGATTACTCAGGGGGAGAGGAAGACACGGACCCGGTGGTCATAGATTACGTGTCGCTGACAGCTGAAGTGGCTTAGCGGATCGTACCGGGCCTGCAGGACTCTATCACAGCGGCTGTCACAAATACTCTGACGCAGCTGCAGGCGACGGTCACGGCTCAGGGCGGGAGGCTTACAGTAGCCGAGGAACGTGTGCAGAGGCTAGAGGATGCAGAGGACGGGAGAGAGACGCGTATAACCTCTCTGGAGAATGATAACAAACGACTTTGGGAAAAACTGGAAGATCTTGAAAATCGTTCCAGGAGGAACAACCTCCGTATAGTTGGCCTCCCGGAATCACTGCGCCAGAGAGATCTTGCGCGTATATGCGAATAGACTGTACCTGCCATGTTGGATCTCCCCAGACCGTGCAAAGTTGAGCGGGCTCACAGATTGGGTCCAGACCCCAGGTTATCGGCACCAGAGGAGGGGGTGCCGCAAGGCCTTCATTCACGGCAAAGGCCGCGGCAAGTGATTGTAAAATACTTAGATTTTACGGACAAAGTGGCTATACAGCGTGCCTTCAAGAATAGGAGAGAAGGTCTCGACTTCGAAGGGAGTAAAATCCTCATCTTCGGTGATTTTTTCGCTGAAGTTTCCAGACGACGAAAACTTCTTTCCCCTATCTGCACGGCTCTCTTCAAGCGACAAATTCGCTTTGCCTTGATGTATCCAGCAATCCTGAGGGTGTTTCACCCTGATGGTTCTGTCTCCTCCTTTAATACCGCGGAGGACGCCGCGGAGGGACTACAAGATCTACTGAATAAGGACCCCCATAGGGCCCCCGAAGGGTCCCCTGGACGAGGACTTCCAAGTGACTCTCCTGCTTATAGATCGCAGCCCAGGATGGGGAGCCCTCCCCTGTCGCACAGGTCACCGGGTCTCACGGTGTGGTCTGGCCCCCCAAAGGAGAAACGGGTTAGACTTGCTGACCAGACACGCAGCGATGGAGAAGATGCAGGAGAAGGGCAGGATATGACAAGCTGACGGCGAGAATTTCTGGCACTGCACTCGGGATTGTTTTGTGCTTCTATAGTTCTTCCCTTATTACATTGTGCCTACCAGCTTTCCCTCTGTCAGTACCCGCCCCACATCTTTCTTTCCCTGCTCTCCCCTTTCATCCTCCCTGGACCCTCTTCCCTTTTCCTGTCTCCCCCGCCCCCCCTTTGCCTTTCCCCTTCCCCCCGTCCCCCCCTTGCCTTTCCCCTTTCCCCCGTCCCCCCCCCTCCCCCCATCTCCCCCCTCTCCTATCCTCCCTCCCCTATACATCTCTCTTCCTGCTCCTTTTCCCCTTCCCTCCCCTCTCCCTTCCCGCCCTTTCTCCCTCTTCCCCCATTCCTCGCCCTGGGGCCACTTCCACCTCCCTCTTTCCCCCTTGTAGGCAATATTACCTAGTGGATTATATACATGGTTTTTTGGGCACCTGATATCATATCAGCCTAATAGATTGTCCCTCTCTATCCTGTCCGGCTGTGGGAGCGGGCAGCGGGGCGGGGTCTTTGTGTGGTAGTACTATGTTTGGAGAGGTTCTTTTCTCTCATGGAAAAAAGAGAAGTCCTGAGGCTGCGTTAGTGGCAGTGATTTGTTACTGTTTCATCACTGCTATGGCCTGTGTTCAGTTTTATATATGTACAGTTTATGCTGCAGCATCATTGAGTTTTGGGGATGTTTATGGTGTTGGGGGGGATCGGGTGGGGAGCCCACGTCCAGATAGGGTTTTTTGCTTATTTTGTGGCTCTAACGCTTTTTCTTTCTCTCGATTATAGTTAGAGCAGTGACATGGAATGCCGCCTCTGAAGCTAATACGAGGTTTTTTACTTCCCTGACTGACTCCTTACTTAGGGATCAGGTGACTTATAGACTGATAGGGGGAGACTTTAACGCAGTCATGTGTCACGAGGAGGACAGGAAATCGGGAGGCCCTGCTGCCATACCACCTAGACATAGGGATAGGGCCCTTCCCGGGTGGGCTGAGGCGATCTCGGTGGTAGACGTATGGAAGCTGTTCAATCCTGACTCTCAAGAATATTCTCACTTCTCTTTTCCACACAATTCATGGTCTAGGATTGACTACCTTTTCATGTCTAGATCCCTGCTGCCAAGGGTGGACGCAGTTAGGATAGAAGATCTTATTATTTCGGACCACGCCCTGGTCCTTATAAATCTTCATGACAAGATTCCCAGGGGTACGGACTACATCTGGAGATTTCCTTATGGGCTGGCTAGGGATGAGAATTTCAAGGCCTTCCTTAAGGGGTGGTGGATGGAATACCAAACGACCAATGCAGAACATGTGATGACCCCCCCAGTTATACTGGGACGCTGCCAAGTCTGTCCTGAAGGGGACGTATTATGACATATGTACATGGCCTAAGGCGTAAAGCGACGGACCGCATTATTGACCTTAGCTCTGCACTGAGAACAGCCTACACAGCCTTTTTGCCTCTCCGTCGCAGGTAACGAAGGAACGATGGCAGACAGTTAGGGCAGACTATGAGGGGTGGTTGGAAACCAAGGAAAATATTAATCGGTCTCACTTTGAAGCCACCCTATTCAGGTACGGCAATAAGCCGGGGAGACTTTTGGCCCGTCTGGCTAAAGGCAAGTTTCCCCTTCATCATATTAACTCTCTTAAAGACACTGCAGGGATTGCCCACTCTTATCCGGCCAAGATTAACATGATACTGAAGGAGTTCTATCATTCCCTATATTCTGACTCCCCCAATATAAACAATCCAACCCGTAACTGGTTGGCGGACAATGTGGTGCCAACTATTACTGAAGAGGATAGGGCAGTGTTGAACGCGGATGTCTCACTGGAGGAAATCAATAGAATCATAAAGACGTTAAAACCTAACAAGGCCCCGGGCCCAGATGGCTACACGGGCGATTTTTATAAGTTGCTTGCTGATGAGGTGGCTCCGGCCCTCCTCCCACTGTACAACTCCTACCTACAGGGATCCCCCATTTCACATGATATGAATACAGCATATATTAAAGTATTGCCCAAACCAGGAAAGGACCTCACGTCACCGGGAGGATATCGTCCCATATCCCTGATCAACATTGACCTAAAAATAATGTCAAAGATCATGGCTGACAGGTTAGCCACGTTGCTTCTTTATATTATTTCCCCAGATCAGGTAGGATTTGTAAAGGGGCGGTCGGTGGTGTCCAATCTCCGAAAGGTTATTGGTGTTTTAGATGAAGTCCATTGGCACCCTGACCTACACTCCTCCCCCGCCATTTTATCAATTGACGCTGAAAAAGCTTTCGATAATGTGCGGTGGGAGTGGGTGTGGGCGGTTTTGGATAAAATGGGATTCGAGGGGAAATTCATGTCTTACCTGCAGGTCTTGTGCTCTTCTCCACATGCAAAAATCAGCACACCCGGGTTCTTGTCACAGTCTTTTGCACTGGAGAAGGGCACGAGACAGGGGTGCCCCCTATCCCCACTGCTATTTAACCTAGCCCTGGAGCCGCTGTCTAGAGTCTTAGCCCAGCATAGTGGCATTGAGGGCATAAGGGTGGGGGGCATTCCTGTCAAACTCACTCTCTTTGCGGACGATCTCCTGCTGTTTTTGGAAAACCCCCATAGGGACTTGAAGGTGGTTTTTGAGTGCTTGGCCGACTTCGGAATCCGATCTGGCTTCCGAGTAAATGTGGGGAAGAGAGTCTTACTTGACTTATCCGAAACCCCTAGAGGACATTTTGACACCCCGGTGACTATTACAAGATCACAGATAAAATACTTGGGTATTCATGTATGCCCCCAGCCGGGACAGATATATGGTTTAAATTACCCTCCCCTCTTTCAGTCCATCCTACAGGATATGGACAAGTGGAAAAAGCTTCCCCTCCCCATAATGGCTAGATGCCATCTGCTGAAAATGCTAGCCTTCTCTAGGCTGCTTTACCCAATGCAGACCCTCTCCGTACTCCTGCGTCATAAGGATATTAACAAATGGACCTCAGCCTTTGTAAAATTCATATGGAGAGGTAAGAGGCCACGCATAGCCATGAAGAAACTGATGCTTTTCCAAGACCAAGGGGGTCTCAACTTCCCCGATGTCAGATCATACAACTTAGCATGCCTATTGCGTCATGGGGTAGATTGGGTGCGGGCGGAGGTTCCGTACTCAAATGTCGGGTTGGAGGCGGCCATGGCTGCCCCCTGGTCATTGCCGGCCATTTTGTTTACTAAATTCTCAGGGATTCCGGGGTCGGTCAAGCGTAACCTCCTGCTACGGGATTCTATACTGGCATGGAGAGCATGCCTTAAAGGTGCTGGCCTACTTTTTCTGATTGGTAAGATGATGCCTCTGTGGTCACACCCAGAACTTCGAGCTGAGGTACTTAATACTTTTCATACTAAATGGAAAAGTAAGAATATACTGATAGTCCAACATTTATTACATCCATCTGAACACAGATACATGACCTTTCCAGAGATGAGGGACAGATATGGATTGGGGACTGGTCATTTTCTACTATATAATCAAATTATGGGTTTCCTTAGAGATAGATTGTCGACTGTAACTTCGTTGTTTCAGTCTCATTTCTTACAGGAGCTGACACAAACTGAAAACCCGGTCCATTCTTTGTCCCACATTTACTGGATATTAAGAAGGTCCTCATCCACACAGTTTGCGCAGGGCATCTTTAAATATTGGGAAACCAAGTTGGTGAAAACGGACCTCTGCAAACCTATCCTAGAGGGATGGTCGGCGGTGTGTAAGGCAGTGGTGAGCGAGGAGTGGAGGGAAACTCAGTTTAAAATCATGCATCACGCCACATATGGTTTCTCTTTTCCGAGAACACCGGACCACCCCGACAGGATAGAGGCATGCCCAAAATGTAATGAAAGAAGCACTGACCTTCTCCATGGACTGGTCGCCTGTCCGTTTTCGAGACTTTTTTGGCTAAACTTGAAGGATTTGCTGAGAGATAAACTACATGTCTCCGTTCCATTGGAGCCCTCCTTCCTGGCACTACATGTGCTGCCCGAGGACGGAGAGGTGACCAGGTTAATTCATGTATTTGTGTTAGTGGCGAAACGGTGCCTTCTAGCGCAATGGTTGGTACAGCAAATGCCCTCCTCCAGTGATGTGGTTGAACAAGTAAAAAAGTATATGATATGGGATCAAATGGAGGTGTGCAGATCTAAAGAAAAACTGATCAAGGGGTTTTTAAAAAAATGGAAAACTTTTATTCTATCGTTTCTCTTAAGGGACAAAATAGTTCATGTTATGTCACCATTTAAAGACACGGTCTGGTATATGCGCAAAGATGTAGCAGGCACGTTGGGGAGGCTAAAAATTTAGTGGGACCTGAGATGACCGAGACCCAATAGAGAGGAAGCGGTTGTTCTGCGAGTACTGGACGTGGGCAGGGGGGAGGGGAGAGGGGGGGGGGTTGTTCTGTATGCTGGAGTATGCCTTATGGACATTTATGTTGGGGATATTACCCCAAAGCTTATTCTGCTTGCGGACTGAGATGATCATTTCTTTTTTCTGTATTCTCTAAGTTCACATTATGGGTCCGGATTTTAATGCAGAGCCTTTTGTTATATCTGGAGGCGAAATTGTAAGTTTGCCTTGTTTATGATGTCTGTTTTGAAAATTGAAAATAATAAAAAGAAAATAAAAAAAAAAAAATGCCAGACTTCTCCTTTAATTCCCAATCAGTGTGGGACTTTCATAAAAAATTTCAGTACCTGTGATGATGCATTCGCTTTAAAGAGGTACTCCGGGTAAAGGACATTTTTTTAACACATACACTGGGATGGGTTGTTTTAAAATCATAAAGTACACCACCCTGGCTCCTGCTGCAGGCCTGCACAGCGGCTGAGGCGAGACACCGATATTGGTGAAAACCATCAGGCATAGCCTGCACAAAGATGGCAATTGTTTCAGGATAGGGATGCAATCTTCCAGACCAGGACCATGCTCCTATCCACACTACTCTGGTGCACTGGACCTTGAAAGCATATACAAGAAGTCGTTGGTAGAGTCTCACCTCCTGATTCCATGAAGGAATCAACATCTTTATGTTAAAGTGTCATTGTCATTATAACTTTCAAAATCTAAATCAACAGTAGGTATGATATAAAGCAAGTTTGAAATATATATTCATTTTTTTTTTGTTGGTATCCTGCTATAAAACAAAGCTGAACTTACCAGAAATCCAGATCCGGTGTCTGGAAGGCAGATTTTCTGGTTGAAAAAAAAAGAGACTAAAGACAGGAATTCCGGCCAGTACAGAGTCACGCCTCAATGTGTCCATCAACCACATGACTGCCTTCTCTCTGTGAGCGCTCGGATGGTCTGGGATACACAGGACTTCCTGTTTTCTGACTCTTTGAGAAAAAAAAAGAGTCAGTAAACAGGAAGTGGCACGTTTTCCATGATCACTAAATAAAAAATAATGAATGTAAATTGCAAACTTGTTTTGTATCACATCTCCTGATGATTTAGATTTTGAAAGTTGTAATTACAGTGACACTTTAAGAAGTAGGGGATACATGTTGTTTGTGATTTATTTGTATAATTATATTTTCGGCTATATCATAAGCAAAAAAATAGATCCTACCCCTTATTAATAAAAATGCAGCTGGTGTTCTAGGTATTGTGTCCAAGCGCTATATTCCGGTATACAGTATATCTGTAGCTTAGTGGACTGGTTACAGATTACAGCACATCGATGCCTTCTCCCATATTCTCCTACCCAGCTTAAGGATAATACTCAGAAGACCCGGGATTCATAATACTTTTCAGCATTGTCTCGGCTAACATTCAAGAAGAAATCAGTCATGCTACAATAATATTAAGAGACTTCACTGCAGCGGAAAGAACACTAATTAAAATGACAAGTTGTCATGTATTGGATTGAGAAAATCAATTGTTTTATCAAATTAAGGTGTTTTGCTTGGCTGCACACAGAGGCTGAATGAGCGACCATCTTTTCTATCAGGTCTACCTGGTGCTTTATTATGGATAGGGCATAACTCGCCTTTCTGTCCGATCTGACAAAGTGGGATCATGTTTTCTATCATCACAAACTGATTTATTGCTGGACATGAAAACATTTCAATACCCTACGGAGCCAAACAGAGAATTTCCCACATCCGTGTAATTGGACAAAGGAAGATGTTTAGTCTAAGCACATGGCTGCCTCCCAAATCAAGGTAATGATTGCCCCCCCCCTTTTTTTTTTTTTTTGTTTCTTCTTGGCAATGCTGCCTGGGAAAATGTATGAAAAATAATATTCTCCAGAAGGAAGAGTACTGACTCTCTAGTGTCACCTATAGGTAGGGACACACTGTGCTGAGGGAATCTGGAAATGAACAACTGCTACTTTCCATATGAGGATAATAGGGGTTCCAAAAGTCAGACCCCCACAAATTATTAAGTAATGGCTCATACTTATACATTATTGTTGGCAAATCCCTTTAAAACAAACCAGTTCAATACACATATTAAGTTTTTCATATGACTTTATGAGCACCGCTGCGCTGATTCTGCTGGTGTGTCCTTTTTTCAATCCGCCAACAATCTGACTATTTCTAAATATGCAAATGAGATCCCTTGATGCACTGGAGGTGGGTCCAGTGCCCCCAGTGTAATGATATGCTTTCCCCTGGGTGACGCATTGAGGCAGAGCCAGGCTGGGACAGACTTGATTCAAAAGGCGCACATCACCCAAGGGAGGGGATATCTGTGCACTGGAGGCGCTGCAAGTAAGCTCATTTGCATATTTAGAAAATGGCGCAGATCATGGAAACCGGACTGCACCTGCAGAAATAGCGTAGCGGTGCTCATAAGGCCATATAAAAAGCTTAATATGTGAATTAAATCCCAGCAGTATCAGAGAAACAACAGAATGATAGATTTCACTTATACATCCCCCTTTTCTTTGTCTTCAGGCCTAGGTAGCCTGGTCTCAAATCTACGAGGGTAAATTATCTAAATAAATAGTTTGGCAAATGAGGCAAAGAATCTATCATTGGACACAGTAGCGGATTATAATAGGTCCTTTTCGTGCAGTAGCCCAGGGCCCTAAGCTCCTGGGGGGCCCATGGCCACCCAAACAGACTCATACTTTCCATGGTGTATTGTCTCCTGGCTACAGTTCTGCCATGATTTGCAAAAAATCGCTTCTTTTTTATCGCAAATTTTCACAAATCAAGTCATGACATCTATCCATACTATACTATGAGCACCACGCTAGTGCTACCATAGTTACAATGGGGTGGTGGGGCCCAAAGCTTGGTGAACAGCCCGGGGCCTATGGTAAAGTTAATCCGCCCCTGATTGGACAGGATACAATATCTACCGGGATCAGAATCAGATAGACAAAAACTTAATGATCGGCAACATTCTGGCTAAAGCAGCGCCAAAAGGGGTGCCAGACAATAAAAGTCACCAATAGGAACATTAAAAATAGGGCTCCACTAAAAAAGGAACCAGACAGGTACCAGACATAGCTATTAATATGGCTGACAGCTTAAGCAACTGTGCATTTGGCAATAGTTGTTTCCCGGTTCAATGTGAATCACTTATAGCTTTACCATAAATATAGTAAAGGGTAGTCTTACAGAGTACATGCTGTGCGGTTGCAAAGACTAGGTCATCTTACTCTTCTTAAAGTGACACTGTACCCACAATCTGCGCACCCTCAAACCGCCAGATAGCTGCTTTTAATTCAAGATCTGTCCTGGGGTCCGTTCAGCAGGTGATGCAGTTATTGTCATAAAAACAACTTTTAAAGGGGTTATCCAGCACTACAAAAACATGGCCACTTTCTCCCTACTGTTGTCTCCAGTTTGGGTGGGGTTTTGAAACTCAGTTCCATTGAAGTAAATGGAGCTTAATTGCAAACTGCAACTGAACTGGAGACAACAGTAGGGAGAAAAGTGGCCATGTTTTTGTAGCGCTGGATAACCCCTTTTAACTTGCAGCCCTGTGTCAAATTGGCATGGCCTAGAATGTCTATGCCCTAGGCTTGCGCCGCCTCTCCGTCCCTCCTCCCCGACCTCTTCACCATTAGGAATGCCCCCCCGGCAGAACTTCTCGTTTTCCTCACTTGTCTGAAAACTGAACAGGTGCCTTAACGATCCAACACTTGTGCAGTGTTCACACAGGTGATGAATAGGAGAATACCTGCCCAGGGCATTCCTAATGATGAAGAGGGCAGGATGGAGGGACAGAGAGGCGGTGCAAGGCTTGGGCACAGACACTATAGGCCATGCCAATTTGACACAGGGCTGCAAGTTGAAAACTTATTTTTCAGGACAATAACTGAGAGAGAGTTGCTGCAGCTGGGACGGAGCAAGTGTAGGGCTTAGTTTTAATAGGTAGGCGACTAGCTAAAAAACACCCAAAAGTCATTTTCAAGACCAATAATCTCACAGTGTGACACACACAGACACACACACGCAAAACTATATTATATACAATATACCAGTATCATACAGTAAATTTATTCTGATAGTAGTATAGTATACTGGTACTGGTATATAGCTTGTATCCGTAGTTGTATTCTGTGCTACAGTTTATGTTATTGGAGTACACAGTAGGAGTACTAGCATTAACCCATAACTATCTAAAAGTGCTTTTTAGAACTAGTGATATCTTGTGTGACGCAGAAAAAAGCAACTGACATACGGTATAGTATACCAGTACTAGATGGTCTACTCAGTCTGATAGTGGTCCAGTATACAGGTATACAGCTAGTACAGCTAATACAGAGGCCTGGGAGTCTTAGATGCATCTATGCATGCTCCTCCTCAGTGTCGGACTGCGGTATCTGGGGCCCACCAGAGGAAATGATCCTGTGGGCCCACCAATGATGAACCAGTGAGGAAAGACATGTCAGTCAGTGTTAGTGCAAGTTCTTAAGCTGGGGGCCCACCGGAGGATCCTCTGGTCCTCTGGTGGGCAGTACGACACTGCTTCTCCTGCTGTACCAGTTCCATTTTGTGGTGTTTCAATCACTTTCCTAGGTTTTCAGATGCACCAGACACCCTCCCCTCTGCCGAGTAGGGGCTCCTAAAAAATGCTCTAATCTCCCATTGACTTTAATGGGGATCATTACTTGATGGAGCATTCAAGTGAAAAATACTCAACACAAATAACGAGAAATTGAGTATTTTAGTGCTCGCTCATCTCTCATAGTTACTAATCACATTTTGCAAGTACAATTGTGGAACAGTAACTCTTCCACTGCATCTTGGTTCCCAGTTAGTGCACTTGAGAACCCTAGACTAGACAGGTCAGAACGTCTAAGTAATAGAAAGACGTATGTATCCTATCTTTATATCATTATAAAGGATTTCAAGTGCAACACAGACAATAAAGTCGAAAACTATTTCCTATCAGGTCATGCTGTGCTATTTAGAGGGATCCATCGTTTATTAAGCAGACTCTTTGTTGTCTTTATTTAACGTTCTTCCTTATTATTAGGTGCGCTTTTCATCTACTAGAGAATTTAATAAGACAGGAGAGAAACAGCGGATCAATGTCTACGAATACAATTGATGGAAAAAAGCAGCTCCCGGCCATGTATTGTGGAATAATCAGCGAGTCTACTACAGTATGTTTCAGCTGGGAAAAATGTGCGGATGTGATTGTTCATTTCAAAGGTACAATCATAAAACATATGGGTGTAATGCTGGACTAGGAAACAGTGTCAGTATTGCCTATACGAGCCCGATTCTTCTCCCTACAAGAACATCCAACGTAACAAATATAATAAAACTGCAATGTGTAGATGTAGCTTTATATGATGCTCGTGTTAGGTTTTTGCTAAATCAAAGTCCATATTGTACATATTGTTTGTGCGTATTTTTATTTTTTTCACACTATGTTAGTTTTCTTCTACAGGCTGTTATCTACCATACCCGACTTCCTTTTATGTGTCTGCACAACCATCGAGACATAGTATTAAGCCCTTTTACAGAATTAACACCCCAGTTGTCATGTAATAGTACATGTCTAATTGCAGGAAAGGGTTAATGTAAATTTTCAGGGTGAATTACGGTTGTTTAAAAGACTTTTCCATTTTGGACAGTTTGTGTTTGTTACAAGTCCCTTGACTTTGAGCAGATAACAAAATGTCCACTGTTGGTACTCCTAAGAGCCAGACATCAATCAAAAGGGGACCTCATTAACTACAGGCATGTCTAATGAGATGCTTATAATAAAATAGGGCAATGCTTACCATACTATGAGGTATGGGATCTCTGCCTGTGCAGACATCAGCAGGGAATCCAGGTAGATTGCTCTGCCTTATCACTGTAGTCTCTGTACTCACCTGACCTGAAATGATGTCATGATCATGGTCACATGACCATGATCTCCCGAATGTGGAGAGTGCAGGACCAGAAGAGGCGTCTTCCTTCATAGTAATGTATTACCAGGGAGAAAACCCTGTCCTATCCTGGGGCTTTGAATAGGGAAAGTAATGTGAGTGTATGTGTGTGTGTGTGTGGGGGGGGGGGCTAAGGAGGAAAGCTGCCATTGGAAGGGGAGTTGGGGGGCAGTGTTTCTATTAGCATGGAGAGGGGTTGGAAGGGCTATATTCCAACAATTACTTTTTTTGGATTTTTCACAGCTGTTGTTTGGACGATTATCATATTGGGACCAAAATGCTGCCATTTTATGCAAATGTAAATTTTAATTTGCATAAATCTTGTGTTTTAGCACCACAATTAAATCTATCCAGAAAAAAACTCTGTGAAACAGCCACAAGAAGACAATGTGGGGACATAGCCTATACGTTTGAAAAAAAAAAAAGCACACACATAAAAATTATTTTGAAGGTACAGGTATGGTTAAATCATCACATTAATTTTGACAAGAATTTCTCCAAAATGTCTTGTCTTGTGGGGTGTTCCTGGTATTTAGTTGTTAGTATGAATGAAAAATACAAAGAAGAACAAGTGAACTAGCAACAGGTTTATCGGAGCAGAGATCTCAATTCTGTATTGGGAGGATAGGGAAGATGCTTGATAACAGGAAGCATTTTTGTCTGGTAAGCTATATTACCTTATCTTGTACTACATTGTACTTGTGATGTGATGAAGCACGCATACGCGCAAAACAGCTGCTACGTTTCATGCTGTTAAGTGGCGTCCCCTCTTGCTATAAAATGTTCTTATGATCTTTAAAGTATCACCAAGAATAATGAAGTTGCACGAAAACAGTGACTGCCCTTAGCTTTTTTTTTTTTTTTTCAAACATTGCTGTGATCTATGGAAAGTTTGTTAAAATGGCAGTGCCTATTTCTATTAATTTTTTTTCTATTTCTTTTAGAAGAATTGTGAAATCTAATACTTTCTTTCGTTCATATGTAACAAACCCACTGTACCTTTGAACTCTTAATCTTTGTTATTATAAAAATTTAAACCATCATATTCTGTAGTTCTAAGGTTGTAAAGAGCTAGCAATACCGAAATATGGATTACCTTTGCAGCTATTGTTTTAATTGTTACATTGCATCTAATTAAAATGTGTCTCTCTGGAAACAGACTACTTACAAAACCTTTAAAGTCTGAATCTATATTTTCCTTCAACTGTACACTTTTTTCCCCTAACCTATTTTATTTGCATATACAAGAAGTTGGGGGACAAATGAAATAGTGACTTCAAGTCGCAGACTACACAGAATTTGTAGTCTGTTACCATGGTGACAAATAGTTTTGCATAGAAGCTGTAGACACTAAAAGAAGTTTGGGACAAAAAAAAAAAAGTAGGAACTTCAAGAGCCGACTACACAGAATTTGTAGTCTGTTACCATGACGACATATAGGTCTGCATAGAAGCTGTAGACACTAAATGAATTTAGATTTTTAATTGACTGTTTACAAAGTTTTTTTTTATTTTATTGTATTTTAGATGGCATTGCTTTAAAACAGTTGGTTGCAGAATTGGACCTTACTTCCTGTAAACTGAATATCCCCTTATTGATGATAATGAATCTCCGAATGATGTTCCCTATTTTTAGAAAAATGGTGACTTTTACAAGCAATGCTTTTTACGAAACAAGGACGTCTTACGACTAGTTTCCTAGGTTACAAAATAGCCCTAATGCACTCTGTCCAGCTCATTTGCTCTTGTGAAATTTTTATAATGGTTTGGCTATTATATGTACAATCTTCACAAAATTGCCCATTATTTCAATTATCCTTTAAGCTCGTTCCTATCATCGCCATTGAACTATTGTTCTGTAGCGCAGTTATCAGATCAAAATGCCACCCGGATTCTTCAGCCTTTAATCGCTTCACTGTGCTAATTTACTCGGATGGTGGCTTTTATCATAGACGGGAGGAAACATTTGTCTTAAATTCTAACTTTTTGACATCAATGTTTGCAACTTCTCCAATTAAATTGAACTGTTCGTTATTGAGCGCCTAAGCCAAAGGAAGACAGAGCCCATTAATTAGACTTGCTGGTTTTAATTCCATCCTATTTTTCATCTGTGGCGTCTATGAAAGATCCTCATGAAGTTACAGCTCTGTAGGCGGAAATCAAACAACATTTTATAGGGAACTTTTACCAAGTTCCATCAAGGAAAAAAATCACCATTAAAATGTGATTATTTTGTGTTCCTATGACTGCTGAGCGACAAAACAAAAGCTGGTGTCCGTGTCCTTTCTATAAATCAGTAACATGGATATATATATATATATATATTAAATACTAATGGCTTTATTTGTATTATATATTGTCTCCGAACACTTATTGCAAAGTTTTTTCCCAAACTTAGATGGTGGCACGAAACATAAACCGTTAACAAATATATTGTTATAGATAGCCTGTTGCTTTTAGGTTTCACCTGGCCTTTCTTGGTATGTAATAATATTCTTATGGCTATGCTCCCACAATGCTTTTTCTTGTGTTTTTTTATAATTTTTGAATTTAAAATGATGTCCATTATTTTGCTGTTTGGCCTCCTGTTGGCGGTTGGTCCAAATTATTCTAGTTTATGCTACGTTTACACGGAGCGATAATTCGCCCAATCGATCGTTTAACGATTTTGAGGCAACAGTTTGGTTTTCATAACAATCAGCGTTTAGACGAATAAATAGTTAGAAAAATTGTAAGAAAATTCGTAAGAAAAATCGTTAATACAATCGTTTTTACGATCGCTTAAGCCCATCTTTTACATAGGGTGAATCTTTACACGAAACGATCTGCGAATTGTTAGCGAACGATGAACGACGATTTAAGAACATGTTGAAAGATCAAAATGAACGATTTTTCGCTCATCGCTTGATCGTTTGCGGTGTTTACACGGAACGATTATCGCTCAAATGCGATCGGTATTGCGAAAATTCGAACGATAATCGTTCCGTGTAAACGCAGCATTAGGTGGACTGATTGGCCTTTGGGTGTGTCTTTAATTGAAAAGTTCATTGTATGTAATAGTACAGGTGAAGAGATGGTAAAAAAAACAAAAAAAAACGGGGCTCTCTGCTGCCACCAATGCTTGTGTGGGGAACTGCACTTCTGGTCCCCAATCCCCTGCTCTGATCAAGCTCTTTTAGAGGACATACTATATAATTCTAGTATTATTAGTGTAATGTGACATTGACAAAGCTGAAGGTGTAAAGTGATTAACTTATTCACACACTACACTGTAGGATCCTTCCAGAAGGTAGGTGGCGTTTAACTTAACCCAGCCTCTCAGTTCAGGATAGCAGATAGAGTTATTGCTCCATCTTAGCTCTCTGCTGCAAGAAAGTGCAAGAGCATAATTCTCAGTTTAATAGAGAGCATAAAGTATAATCTGTGAGGGTAATGCTGCGTTTACACTAAACGATTATCGTGCGAATTTGCAGATAACGATCGAATTTGAACGATAATCGTACGTGTAAACGCAGCGAATGATCAAGCGACGAGCGAGAAATCGTTCATTTTGATCTTTGAAAATGTTCTCAAATCGTCGTTGGTCGTTCGCAAAAAATTTGCAGATCGTTCCGTGTAAACAGTCGTTCACCAATTTAACCTATGTGTGAGATAGGCTTAAGCGATCGCAAAACGATTTTTCCGTATGATATATCATTCCGTCTAAACGCTGATCATTATAAAAAAAAATTGTTACTTTGAAATCGTTAATCGTACAATGGGGCGAATTGTCGGACCCTGTAAACGCAGCATAAGATGTACAAGGACCCCATAGCTCTAGATTAGGAACCAGTTAGGCCTCTGCCTCTGAGCTATACTATTAGAGACAAACACCCGCAGCTGGGAATTGTTGCACTTTTAATTGTTCAAACTGATGCTGCTTTTTCACGGAGCGATAATTCGCCCAATCGATCGTTTAACTATTTTGAAGCAACAATTTGGTTGTTATAACGATCAGCGACTAGACTAAAAAATCGTTAGAAAAATCGTTAGAAAATTTGTAACAAAAATCATTAATGCGAACGTTTTTAAGATCGTTTAAGCCCATCTTTCACATAGTGTGAATCTTTGAAAGACTGTTTACACGAAGCAATCTGCGAATTCTTAGCGAACGACGAACAATGATTTGAGAACATGTTGAAAGATCAAAATGAACGATTCCTCGCTCGTCGCTTGATTGTTTGCTGTGTTTACATGGAACGATTATCTTTTAAATGCGATCGTTATTGCGAAAATTCGAACGATAATCGTTCTGTGTAAATGCGGCATTAGGAATTGAGAATACTTTGAGCCAAGGAGGTCTGTCCTGAGATAACTTCTATATACAGCTATAGTTCACACTAAACAACAACAACAGAAAAACTCTTTCTCCAGAATGGAAATTTTAAGAGTTTTTGACTAGGTTCACACTTTGTATTCTTGAAATTATAGGTGTTATTATAATATAATATATATAATATATAATATAAAATAATATATATAATATATAATAAGAGCTGTTATTATGAAAGACGGTTGCCATTTTTAACCTAGCCTTATTTTTCTATGGTCTGTCCTTGCTTTGCTACAGTTAGGGTATATGCACACGGAGTAATTTTTGCGTAAAACTCTGTGCGGAATCCACCTCTCATTTCCGTGCGCTCCCATTTCCCTCTCCGCTGTCTCCATAAACTCCATTCTATGATCAGGCCAATTCCGCTGTCCGCCCCAAAGAATTGACCGCCCAAAGTCATTTCTTTGGGCGGGTGACGGAATCCACCCAAGCATCTAATGGAACCTATGTGACGGGCAAGACTTAAAATGGGAGTGTGGGAGAGCGAGCGGCAGATTCTGCACAGAGTTTTCCACAAGAATTATTCCATGTACATATACCCTCACAATCAAGAGCACCCCAAATATGACTACAAGCACCATCATCCTAATGCACAGATGGGAAACCTTCGGCTATCTACCTGTTACAAAACTACAATTCCCATCTTGCCTGGTAGTTTTGGAGGGCCGAAGGTTCCCCATCACTGTTCTAGCGCAACCCCCTCATCCCTTCCTATGAGCGTGGTAGGTCTGGACTGCAACCCTCAGCATTTCCCACCAGCTCCTTCATTTTCCATCTCAATTCCCTTATGGGCTGCTACATTAGAAAATCTTTATTTTCTGTGACTTTTTTGATCTTTTTGTCCAATACAGTAAAAATCTTTACACATACTGTATGATTTGTTATATTACTCTGTCTGGAAATAAAGAGCTAAACCTGCAAAAACAAAAGGTTAACACTGCCAAGGACTGAAATGCCACGTATAATCATCAATTCTAAGTGACCTAGCCGTTTAGTCTGACACGCAGCTGACATTTTGCTGTAACAATACAAAGTTATCAAGGGAATTCTCCGAGGTCTTTATGAGGAAAACATCAGAAAACATGTTCATTATTCTCACTTGGTAAGTAAGCTCAAACAAATTGTAAAGCGGTAACAACCCATCATTACAGCGCCGCTCCGGCTAATGGAGGTGCCGATATTTTTATAAAATATAGGAAATAATCATTTTTCTGGGAGAGTGGCTCATCATTTTTTTCCAGTCAATAATGAACAGTCTTCCACTACTCTCATCAGCCGGTCCTAGATATTGATAAATTGGTTTATTGCAGTTTACCTCTGATAATTTATGTTTTTTTTCACATAGATGTTAGGATAATGGACTGCTGTTATTATGATGAGCGATAGATACAGTAAACATAAAAAAAAGTCTACACGCGTGGTTATCGTCATGTAAATAAATTAGTTCCACTGTCATTGTGACCCATGATCTGTACAATTTCATTAAAAAACTAAGAGATCATCTAGAGGGGAAAATAAAAATAAAAAAAACCTAAAATAATACGGATGATTAATTAAGGGTGATTGGGGATGGGGTTGTATTCAGAATAAGGCCCGTTCATACTACGGAATTGGCGGCGAGATTCCGTGCAGACTCGGCGCCAATTTCTGCCTTCTATCAGTTTGAATGGGAGGGCTTGCGGGCCTCCGCTCCCTGCGCCTCTTTGAGCGGAGAGATGCAGAGAGCGGAGACATGCAAGCCCTCCCATTCAAACTGATAGAAGGCAGGATTTGGCACCGAGTCTGCACAAGTGGGTTCCATACGGAATCTTGCTGCTGATCCCGTAGTGTGAACATGGCCTAAGGGCTGTATTAGATGACCCAATGTTTAGGAGCAAGTGAGCACTGGCCTTTCCTCGTTCCCCGCTTGCTGTTGGTGCTATTACACACACACTGACAGCGAGCCGCGGGGAGCTGTGGGAGGGGCTGGGCGGACAATCTTAAGGTCATTTGGGTAGCCAATAGAAGACAGCGCTGGTCTGCTGCCCCCGCTCCTGTTACAAAGGATTACGGCCAGCTATCATTGTCAGGCTTTTGATTTAGGCAGAAAGGCAACGATCCACTGACATCGTGCATGTTGGCTGATCGTTTTGCATGAGCTATTACACGAAAGGATTATTGGCCGTAAAATCCAGAAATAGCCCAAGTACGGCCGATAATCGCCTAGTGTAATAGCTCCCTTAGCCAATTACATCTACAGTCATGTTACATGATAGTGAGTACACTATCATTACATTTACAGTGATTCTGATTTAGCCTATCTAGTAAGATTTTTTTTGCAGGACAAGTTGTACTTTTTAATGTTGCCCTTTACTTTTTCATTTACCATACTGAGAAAAAAAAATACAAATCCACCATCTTTTAGTGGTCTTTTTTTCCGAGTTCAGTGGGTGGTAACAACACATTCAGGAACAGCAAAAACTTGTTCTAAATGAGCTGCTTTTATTGGTAGGGAGGCTTATAAATATTTGATCACTTTTTATTCCGTGTTTTATGGGAGATGAGGTGATTTTAAAAAAGCTATTTGGAAATCAGGTACAGTATATTCAGTATATATACAGTAAAACAGTATATATACAGTAAAACCTTGGAATACAAGCATAATTTGTTCTGGGAACATGGTTGTAATCAAAATCATTCTTATATCAAAGCAAATTTTCTCATAAGAAATAATTAAAAAACACAGACTGAAAAGTAAGGTAGGTAAGGTGTTCTGTATCAATAATACATGTACATGGCAGCAGCGGGAAATGTCGAGATGAGGCCCTGGGGAGTTGAAGAACTGATCATTTGGGTTATGTATGTGCACGCAGGATTTAGGCTGCCTAAACATCGGAGTAGGAGGGCGCTGCAGCCTCACTCACACTTAGTCCTCCGGCAGCAGGGAGATAAGGCTGAGCTGCTCGCCTCCACAGGAGGATCTCCACAGGTCTGACTATAGAATGCCTAGAGTACACTTCTGACTTTAGGATCCCTGGAGTAGATAATCATACCAATTTAAATATCCCTGGGGGTTAAATTAATTGGAACAAATAAAGGGGTTATCCTAAAATTAAAACTTGTCATCCATTTAAAGATAGGTGATAAATATTTGATTAAAGGAGTTCTGGCTGTAAATTAGGGGTCTGGTCCAATCAGCTCCTGCACTGGACCTCTGGTCTCCTATATAGTGTCTGCCAGCCTGCCTCTCACTGCCGGATATTGAGCTTGTCTCTGCCTGGTTCTGTTTCTCTTGCTCTGTTTATTCTGACCCCTTTGCCTGTGTTTCTGACCATTCCTGCTAGCTGCCTGCCCCTGACCATATTACCTGTTTATTGACCTTGCTTTTGGATTGTTGTTCTGTACCGTGTTGCCCGATTGTTGTGACCTGGACTGTGGACTATTCTTTATTGTGTTTTGTCTGTCTGTCTTGTCTTTGTGTCCCACCTAGCCAGTGCAGGGACCGCCGCCCAGTTGCTCGCCGCCATCTTAGGGCGGATTGTGGCAAATAGGTAGAGGACAGTGGGCGGGGCTAAGCTTAGGGCTCACTGTCTTGTATTATCCTGCTGTCCGGTTCCTGACACCTGGTCACAGAATGGCCGGTTTAAGGCCCTATTCCATGGGACGACTGTGAGGAGCAAATGATCGCTGTCAGCGCTCGTTTGCCCCTCGTTCTCCGCTCCCTGCAACTGCTCCTACACGGGGTTGCAACCAGCGGGTGAGTGTGGGAGAGGCTGCCGGGAGCTGCAGGGTGGGGGGCTTCCCGGGTGATTGCTGGCTTGTCCGGGCAGCCCATAGAGGATAGTGGCGGTCTGCTGCCGCCACTCCTATTCCATGGGGAGCCAGCAGCAGATTGCTGCTATCACAGTTGTTTGTTTTTCAACATGGTTGAAAGACAAGCGACTGCAACGATCAGCCAACATTAACAATGTCGGCTGATCATTGCCTTCTATTCCACGGGACTATTATCAGCCGTAACAGCCGATAATCGTTCCATGGAATAGGGCCTTTAGTGAAGGTCATCCTGGCTGGTACTGCAGTACCAGCTGGATGATCTTCATTTCTGTTGAATTCGGATGCCAATTAACCATTGCACACAATGGAGAGTATGGCTGGAGCCGCACTCTCCATTGTGTGAACTGACATTGACATGGTGTGAAATGATGTGTCAGTTTTTCATGCAGCTGGTTGGATTTCCCGGCCAGAGCATATACTATAGGGGACATTTATTTAGTCCGACGTTTTTTACGCTGGACTTAAAAATGTCCCTGCATCTCCGGCGCTATGGAGATTTATGTAGAGGCGGGCTGCCGAAAACCTACGCCAGCTGAGGACCGGAGTAAGTTTTCGGCGTATCTTTTAGAGAAAAAAATAGTGAATCGCGCGGACTATGAGTCCGCGCCCCCTGTTCCGCCCCAACCACACCCCCACCTGGCCCCCCCGCGTAAAGAGCCGGTTTGCGAATATTTTATTCGCAAAGCGGCCATTTTGCGACTAAAATATTCGCAAATCTGCTCTTTACGCCGAAAAACAGATGTACGCCACTTGATACATGTCCCCCTAAGTGTATACGCTCCGGACAGGATTTCATTCTTTCAAATACAATATATGTTTTGCATAAATCACGGCCGTTGTTGCAAATTGCAATGACGGCCATGATTTATGCAAAACATACATTGTGTGAACATGGTGTCAAACAGGTCAGTTTCGTACTACTTTCACTTACAAAATTCTTTGAAGGCATAAACATTGACTTGAAATATATTCATTGGCATCCTAGTGGCATCACTCCTTGTTATGGCGAGCTTTCTCCCGCACACATCAAAGCCATTTTACTTACTTTCACTCCCGGATTTCTTGTTGTGTCGTCTCATCGGGAGAGCGCACTAATGAGAGAACATGAAGAGCGTTAGAATTGCTTTGAAAAGAAACTCGAATACTTTTGAAGGTTTTGGAAACTACCAAGGGCAAAATAGCCTGAAGAAAATATGTGTGCCGTATGTAAGTAAACATGGTAATGACCATACGTGGCCATATTTCTCGGATAATAACTCAAGAGGGTGTATTTGAGAGTCGGAGACGATATCTGAAGTGAAGAGCAGGCCAGGAAGATATTCCCCGAGAGATCACTTTGCTTTGACATGATGAGAATTTCTTAGCCATCCAGTCATGGGCCGGAGATTTTTTTTTTTTTTTATGATGCCGGTAATGACTTATAATCAAGCTACAAATGTCTCCATTTGCAATGAGTGTTTTTGTGTTTTTTAAGCAAAAGGAGAATTCTATTCATATAGAAGAATGGTGTGCAGGATGGAAATACTTCATTATCTCAACATTACACTCAGGGACGATTTGTCAAATCATTGGTATGTTTGGTAGAAAGAAAATACAATTTCAGATCTATTTTCTGTATCACTTTCTCACAACGTTCAATGTTTGCTGTCATTCAATAAGATCCCGGAATAGTGCTGTGGTTTGGATGGATAAACATCCTCAGGCTATGTTCACACACAGTATTTCATTCAGTATTTTGGTCAGTATTTTTTCAATCCAAACCATAGTTTTTTTTCTTTTGGTTTCACTCCTCTCTACAAATGCTGACAGTATCACTGGCCAAAATATTATATGAGAGTATAGCCATAAGATGGAGATTTTCCAAACATGGTGTAAAGTGAAACTGGCTCAGTTGCCCCTAGCAACCAATCAGATTCCACTTTTCATTCCTCACAGAATGTTTGGAAAATGAAAGGTGGAGTCTGATTGGTTGCTAGGGGCAACTGAGCCAGTTTCACTTTACACCATGTTTGATAAATCTCCCCCTTATGCGTCAGAATGTAAACTTTTGTGAAGGTAGCTTTGAAGATTTGGGAGGACAGGTAGAAGGCACAGATTCGCCCCTTCTCCCTGTCATACCCAGCCGTATACCCCACACACCCGATGGAAGGGCAGGTGGGGCGCGGAAAGGCAGAGAGAAGGCGTGGCCTCCCTCTGCTCCCTCCCCTCTTTGCAGGCATAAATCATGGCAGATTTCTGCACCAGTTGTATGGCAAGCGCAGGTCAGGCGTGTTTCACTAAGAGGTATTTGCCTCTTAGCGAATTCGGTGGGGCAAAATAAGAAAGGGGGAGGGGTCTGTCTATATGTTAAATCCTGCCTTAAGCCCATTCTGCGGGAGGAAATAAGTAATAATAGTGTGGAGTCTTTTTGGGTAGAAATAAAGGGAGGGACGAAGAATAATAAAATTCTGATAGGAGTGAGTTATAAACCTCCAAGTATAGTGGAAGAGTCAGAAAATCTTCTTATAAGACAAATAGATGTGGCAGCGAAGCAGGGGGAAGTCATTATTATGGGGGACTTTAACTACCCAAATATAAACTGGAAAGCAGAAACCTGCAGCTCCAGGAAGGGAAGCGTGTTTTTGGAAATAGTAAAAGATAATTACCTTTCCCAACTAGTAGAGGAACCAACAAGAGTGGGGGCACTCCTGGACCTAATCTTAAAGGGGTTATCCAACGCTACAAAAACATGGCCCCTTTCACCCTACTGTTGTCTTGGGTGGAGTTTTGAAACTCAGTTCCATTGAAGTAAATGGAGCTTAATTGCAAACTGCACCTGAACTGGAGACAACAGTAGGGGAAAAGTGGCCATGTTTTTGTAGCGCTGGATAACCCCTTTAACCAATAGGCCAGACAGAATATCAAAAATAGAGGTAGGGGGTCACCTAGGTAATAGTGACCATAACATAGTAAGTTTTCAATTGTCCTTCAATAAAATAATTAGCAGAGGGGCTACAAAAACATTAAATTTCAGGAAGGCTAATTTCCAAAAACTAAGAGAGGCCCTTGGAGACATAGACTGGGACAATGCCTTCAGAAATAAAAGTACACTAGAGAAATGGGACATATTTAAGAGCATCCTGGCTAAATCGTGTGAACGACACATACCTTATGGGAATAAAAGTAGTAGAAATAAGAGAAATCCAATGTGGTTAACTTCAGCTGTAAGGGGTGCACTAAATGAAAAGAAACAAGCATTCAGACTACTAAGACAAGAAGGTAGTGGGGAAACATTGAGCAACTATAGACAGAAGAACAGAATGTGTAAAAAACAAATAAAAGAAGCAAAAATAGCAACAGAAAGAAGGATAGCCACTATTGGTACCAATATTGAAGAAGGGGTCAAAGAGTGATCCTGGAAACTACAGGCCCGTAAGTCTAACATCCATAGTAGGTAAAGTATTTGAGGGGTTTGTAAGAGATGCCATACTGGAGTATCTTAATGAAAATAATCTTAAGAAGCAGCACCAGCATAGATTTATGAGGAATCGGTCCTGTCAGACTAATCTGATCGGCTTCTATGAAGAGGTTAGTTATAGAATGGACCGGGGGGAGGCTGTGGATGTTGTGTATCTGGTTTTTTCAAAGGCATTTGATACTGTTCTGCATGAAAGGTTGGTCTACAAAATGAAGATGCTGGGACTTGGGGAAAACGTATGCAAATGGGTAAGTAACTGGTTGTGTGATAGAAAACAGAGGGTGGTCATTGATGGAACATATTCAGATTGGGTTTTAGTTACTAGTGGGGTACCACAGGGGTCAGTGTTGGGTCCACTTCTTTTTAATATTTTTATTAATGATCTTGTAGAGGGGCTACAGAGCAGAATCTCCATTTTTGCAGATGATACTAAACTGGGTAGAGTAATCAGCACAAAGGAGGATAATTTCATATCACAGAGGGATTTGAAGAAGCTATAGGCTTGGGCAGGGAAATGGCAAATGAAGTTTAATGTGGATAAATGTAAGGTTATGCACTTGGGCAGTAGAAATAATAAGTACAGTTATGTGCTAAATAATAAAACACTGGGTAAAACTACTTCCGAAAAGGACCTGGGGGTATTGGTGGACAGTTAACTCAATTTAGTGATCAGTGCCAGGCAGCAGCTGCCAAGGCTAATAAAATAATGGGATGCATCAAAAGAGGCCGAGATGCTAAAGATGAGAACATAGTTTTGCCTCTTTATAAATCACTGGTCAGACCACACATGGAATACTGTGTACAGTTTTGGGCACCGGTATATAAGAAGGACACAGCTGAACTGGAGCGGGTGCAGAGGAGGGCAACAAAGGTCATTAAGGGAATGGGTGGGTTACAGTACCAATCTTTGTAGTGGTCTTTTTACTCCCAGGTCTGTAAACATGACTAGGGGGCATCCTCTACGTCTAGAGGAAAGAATATTTCATCATCAGCATCGACGTGGGTTCTTTACTGTACGAGCGGTGAGACTGTGGAGACTGTGGCGGGGCCTAATTTACAAGTATGTCAGTCTTCATAAATGTCCTCCTTGGTGTGTAAATGTCTCCATGCACTTTATACTAAAATTGGTTAAACTCATTGATAAGAGCAGGTTCGGTCAACACTATAAGGTGTATGAGGGCCTCCTAAATCTCCACTGACAGATGATGTAAGTATGGATAGAGATCAGAAGGATGGACTTTTACTTCCTGACTAGCGTCAAGCGTGCACTAAAAAGCTAAAGTGCTCGCTCGTTTCAATGCTTGAGCATTCAATTTGAGTAACAAACCTCATTAAAATGAGGTTTCCATGTTTTTTTTTTGTCATTATCGATTCAGTCTTCCCATCCCTCCCCCTTCCGTCTGAGACAGCTGATGTAAACAAGTTCCTGGCAGGCTTTATCTGCAACTTTGTTGTGTCTTTGTAATGCTGGGAGGGTTAATCTGAGGTCAAGTTGCTGCTGTGATTAACCCTCCCAGGATTACAACATTGCAGAGAGGGACTTGTTTACATCAGGCGTCTCAAAAGGGAGGGGGAGGAGTGGAAGATGAAGAGAAAAGCTTGCACACAGATTTTTGTGTCTTCAGCAGAAAGCATCAGCTTAGAACTGGGGGAAGGACACTGAATAGATAATAACAGGTATGTTATGAATTGTTAGTCTCACTATGAGCAGCAACATATGAAAAGTTATGTTTGAGCAGAATACCCCTTTAACATATCAACATTGTTAACAAATTGAGTGCAATTTCATAAGCTTGGCACATTCTATATATTTTTTATGAGTCTAGAATATACAGTTTTAACCCAGTGGTGTCACTATAGTTTCTGATATACCAACCATAATGGGACAAATTATTTTGCACTTGGTCCCCTGATGAGTCAGATATCTGATAGCGAAACACGTCATGATGTAGAAGTTACAATTATGAGCTGGAGCAGGGAATAATAGCGGCTAGCAAAAAACGGTTTTGCCATGAAAAAGTAGATAAGGGATGCCAAAAGTACATATTCAGAGTATAATAAAAAAAATTGCCTGGAAAAATAAAAAATAAAAAAAATAAAAAAAAATAGACATAAGTTACTAAGTATTGGGTAACATAGTGAGAAATCATGTATTATATGGGAAGTCGTCCTTTAAAACCATTGTGCAGTGACAATTTAGTATTTCCTGGCGCTTGACATGAAATTTCGATCAGCCATTGTAGCCTAAAAAAATACAAGAGTCTGACAGGAATGTTATGAACATTGGATTTTCTTTGCAAACATTTCTAACTATAGAAACAAGTTGTCAGCTGCACTGCTATCTTCCATGGTCACAGCTCTGGGCGTACTGTCACAGCTCATACATCACTCTTGAGAAAGAGTTTTTCTGTGACTACACCTGTCATTTCAGGCAAGTCTACTCGCATTGACGGGAGTTACTGAACTTTAGTTATATGCAGCCTCATGTATTTTTAATTACAGATGTTATTTTGCAAGGTGAACGCATTTCCGCCATTACTCCAGTCATTGATTCTGAGATGACATTACTAAATAAGGCTTCGTTCACACTAGCATCATTGCTTCAGTCGATAATGAAAGCCATAACTAGTGTTGAGCTGAGAGGGCAAACTTTTAGGGTTCGGCAACATTCTCTGAAAACGCTCGGCATTGGACCCCCCCGCGGCAGCAGAAGTTGGATACAGCCCTAGGGAGTCTTGAAAAACATAGACACAGCCTATGGCCTATGGCTGTATCCATGTTTTCCAGGATTCCCTAGGGGTGCACTGAAATGACAACAGCTGCCCAGAACTTAGTAATCATATGACCATCAGGTCAGGAAGCCGTAACAACCCATGGGGGGGGGGGGGGGGGTTGAATTAGGAGGTCCGGCATACTTGCATGCTGGTGTTAAATTAGGCGCCCCTCCATCCCTCTTAGTAAATCTGGCCGGCCTAGCACCCGAACCTGCGCCCTGTGTAAAGATCATACACATAATGCAGCAGACTCTGGATTATCTTCTGCTCCCAGATCATCCTAATAGTCCCCCGTGTAATACAGAGGAGGAGGTGGAGCTGGGTAGTGTTGACCAAACATCTTGATTTTCAGTCCGGATCCTGAACACGAACATGAATAAAAATTATTGTGATCGGTTCGTGTTTGCCGAACATTCACAAACAAATAACGAACGTACAGTAGAAGTGTACGTTTCGGTCTAGAGTCACGTGCGCACAGATTATCAGGTGCAAAGTATAAAATACATAATAGTGGAGCAGTTACGAGGTGCGTAGCATTAGCGTCTTTTATTCTCCTATGTGTATAAACTGGCAATATCTGGCACACAGCAGAGCCAGACAGAAAGGTTAATGAATATATATATATATATATATATATATATATATATATATATATATATATATATATATATATATAAATTAGCCCTAAAAGCACTGTAGGGTTCTTAGGTTTTTTTCACAGAGGACGCCTGGTCCCTACAGGGGTAAGAAATGAATCCTTATAGTGCTAAAACACTGAATTCTGTCACCCTACACTGACAATTTCACAACGTTCTAAGCCCTACTCGTTCGGCTCCCCCTCCCTACCCTGACTAACTACTACTGTGAATATTGCCGCCTAACTAAATTCAGATGCTGTCCCTGCTCGTTTCACTCTCCCTACTGAACGGCACAAGAATCAGGAAAGACTTGAGAAAATTTGCCTCAGCGCCGCGTTTGGGTTATCGCATGTCTGTAATGAGCCTAATCGTACAGCCAATCACAGTAATGCCAGTAGCGAACATGACTACTACATTACCTGATGTTCCCTTCCTTCCCCACAGGTTCATTGGCTCTTTCAAATTGGTGGGAGGAAATGTGCGCAGTTCCAAAATGTTCTAAAATGATTGTTATAACCATTCCGATTATCAAACAAATTGAACATGTTCGCTCATCACTTTTTGCTCTGGAAATAAGTGTGCGTGTGTGGGGGGGGTCCCTGGTCTTCTGATATTTCCCGATGGTACATAAATATCTTTAGGGCACTCAATCATCATGTTGCATCCGGTATTGATGTATTCAGAATGTAGGGCAAAGCGTTATTGCTCAAAGACGCAATAATATTCATGGGGAGAACATGGGGGAAAAAAATGACAGCATTTCAGCCGACTGCAAAGTAATTATTGTAACCACAAAGCCTCGGATACTTCTGCAGGCTACAACTATAAAGTAGGTAATGTAAATGAAATCAGTGGTGACTCAATATCAGAAAGACAAAGGAACACGTAGAACATGTCAGCCCAGATGTATGGTATCAAATCAGAACATTTCACATCATCGGAGCTGGAAAATCAGTCTGGAGAAATGTTCTTCTCGTCTTTAATCATTTCCCACGCATTCCGAGATGAAGTTCAGAAGACAGACATCTTTGTTTAAGTGACATCTATGGGAAAACAGAGATCATACGTAAGGGCTGGGGAAACATATAGACTGACAAGGTTTATTTATAGAGTCCACGCAAACTTTTCCGATAGAAATTTCAGCTATGGTATATATTTTATCCGACATGGGAATGGGAGGATTCTACAAAGCAAATCATTCTTCTTTTTCTTATGATTGATATCTATTTAGGTAACATTTAAAGGGGTACTCCAGCGAAAATCTTTTTCTTTCAAATCAACTGGTTTTCAGAAAGTTATACAGATTTGTAATTTACTTCTATTTAAAAAACGTAAGTCTTTCCATACTTATCAGCTTCTGTATATCCTGCAGGAAGTGATGTATTCTCTCCAGTCTGACACAGTGCTCTCTGCTGCCACTTCTGTCCAAAACAGGAACTGTCCAGAGCAGTAGAAAATCCCCATAGAAAACCCCATAGGACACCCACCATTTAACAGCAAATAATGGCCGTTATTCATATAATTATGGTCGTTGTTCCCATTAAATGATGAGCGTTCAAATAAAATGAACTACATTTAACTGCAGTATTGGCAGGAAGACCCAAAATTTACTGCTTGCAGACAGTCAGTGGTGACTGATTGTTAAAGGGCGGGTGCACTTGCAAAAAATCTACAAAATTGTACATCAATTTAAAGTGTTACTGTTGTTATAAAAAAAAAACTTTTGACATGTTAGTGAGGATAGGCACGGAGAGGACCGTGCTCCTTGCTCTGTGCCAGTGAAATAAGTCAGGCTTATAAACTTTCATCATAGTCTGACTCATCACGTGACACAGAGCCAGGAAAGGGCCACCTTTGCAGGCTACCAGTGTACTATGCAAACCATAAAGACTAGAGATGAGCGACCCAAATCTTACATGCCGAGATTCGTTCCAAACTTTGCAAAAAGTTCGAATAGGTACCAAACCAAACTTTTTGCAAAGTTGAGAACGAGTTTGTAAAGATAGCTGCCGCACAATTATAACACATAAACAAAAAAAGGGTATGCTCACCTGTCCACGCTCCCTCGGTGTCCATCTCTGGGTCACCAGTGTCCCCCGCTGCTCACAGTCAACTCCAGCCCACTCAGCAAGTGATTGGCTGAGCCGGCTGTCACTTTCACCTCGCCAATCATGGGCCTCTCTGCTATCCTATCTCAGTCAGTAATTGGCTGCAAAGGCTAATGGCAGCTGTGTGGGACACCGGAGTCCTGGGAAGAACACCAGGGAGCATGGACAGGTAAGTATTGATGAACAAACTTTCTGAACGGCACTAAAACTGCTAAACACCTGCAATTCTTTAGCTGCGTTAGTGTGGGTTGTTTAAGGTTTCGGTTTGGACAAACCTCAAAGTACAGCTAACCTGTCAAACCTAACTTTTGAAAAGTTCAATTCTCACTAAGACAGTTGGTTCCTCCTAACACAATGAAATAAATGGTCCGGTGCTAATCTACGGTGACTACAATGCCAAAAGCAAACAGCAAGATGCCGCGGCTCCTGAGAGTGTTAAGTACAGTATAGAGAATGAGATCTCTAATGAGAAACCTTACATCCATTGCCAACTATACATTATAAAAGTCATGAATAACACAGACGATGGCATACTTATATGACTCATTAGATAAAGGAGCAGAGTTGACAGATTAAATAAGCTGAGGAAGTTCTTAAGACTCTAATTCATCCCATTTTAAAGGTTATTAAACAGTAATTAAAGCTTTATCAATCTGAAGGGTATAGACTCTGTACTGTACTGTGTCATCCGTGGGTGATGTGTGCTCCTTTAATGATCATCATTACATGTTTTCCTTCCCATTATCTTTCTATCATTTTAATGGGTTATAATACCCCTACATACAGTACATCTCGCCAATGGAATATGAATGTGAACATTCTGGCTAACTAAAAAGTCGTCTTCATTAAGTAAATAGGCTTCCATTGACGGCTACATCATGTGACGTTGTGTGCCTTCAAAATGTTCACAATAAATTCCATCTGTCTATAGACATAAATAGAACACATCACGGTCTCTAGACAAGGTGCTAGGAGACCTGTTTCCAAGTGAAGGAGAAAGTGTTCTTCCTGTAACCTGTCTATTCTATGAGAGCTAAATGTAAAGTAAGAAGCTAAGGCATACATACCATAGAGGTATATCGTAGAGACGGGCTATCTGGATACCACAAGGCTTTCCAATAAGGGGCCAAGCCCTGATTCTCTCCATGCTCTTGTAACTAGATTGGCTATGTCAGGCGGCACCGATACGGAAGGATTGAAGCCGTAGTCAAGCGTGCATGCCACTACTACATTCAGCAGAGAAGGTAGGGTCCTTATTCTTATCATCATGAAGGGTTCCCAACAGTCAAACCCCCAACAATTAGTTAATTATAGCTAAATTCAATGATTATTTTTGCCACTGATAGTAAATTTTCAGGCTCCCCCCTCTTGCTAAGCCAAGCCCACTTTGTTTTTAAAAGCAGAGGATGATAATATGGACGGACCAGCCCTTCCATGCATAAGTGCCTCTCCTCTAGGTTATGTTGAGCCAGAAGAAAAGGTGAGGAAGACATATCTATAGGTACCAGGGCACCTCCTTTTATTTCATTAGAGAAAAAAAAGACTTTCACTGTCTGCTAGGGCTTATTTTTGTGGTAGGTATTTTTTTCAGAAAAACATAGTATGCCCCTACAACATGGCCCCGCTCTGTATGGTCGTTAGCCACCATACTGTGCGTCTCACTGTTGTTAAGCTCCTATACTGAAAGTTCCCCTGTAGTAAGGCCTCCATACTGTATACCTCCCCCCTGCATAGTTTTTCCCACCATTGTCAGGACTGGAGTCACAGAGAGATAAAGAAGAGACACAGAGAGTGGACCCTAGGCTTAGTTCTGCCCACTGTCCCTGCCTACTTTCACGATGTGCCCTAAAAGGCAGCAAGCAACTGGGCGACAGTTCATAGCCTGGTGAAGTGTAACAAATAACGCAGACGAGAAGATGAACAAACACAATAAGAGGACTGGAGATCTGACTGGACTGGCCCCTCTGATCCTAAGAACAACACATGAGCAGTTTGGGGCTGAATGGCAGGAACATCTGCTAATCATCCCCAGGTAGAAGCAGCACAACTGCATTCAATAGTTTTCCCTGTCTGTGACGCGGCCAGGGATGCCTGGTTACCAGGGATTCCGTCGGGTATATGTGACGTCACCCGCACAGTCTAGTGATGCTGCTGGGGCGGTTCTCCAACGGTGCAGGACGACGCAGCAGGCACCGCAGGATCCAACGCTGGAGCCAAGTCAGGTAAGTTTCTGACACCCATACTGTATATATGCCCCCTCTATAGTAACCCCCCCATACTGTCTAACCCCCCTCTGCAGTAAGCCCCACCCCCAATGTATACCTTCCTTCCCCTCTGTAGTTGTTTCCCTATACTGTATACATCCCCCTTTGCAGTAAGGCCCCCTATACTGTATACCGCCCTCTCCCTCTGTAGTTCTTCATCCATACTACAGTATATACTGTAGAACACTCCCTCTGCAGCTCAGCCACCCAATGTCAGGTATCTGATCAGCTGACTATATTTCAAGCCTACTCCAAAAACCCTGCAAAATGGAGTAAGGTCTTATTTTTGGGGCTGGGGGAGAAAAATCTACATATGTGGGAGGTATGGTGGTGGTATCAGGAGCTTTCACTTGATTTTTTAAATTGCTGTAGAGTTCTATTTGCCAAATCCTAAAGTAAAAACCGAGCTGCATACCATTTAATGAGGCATTAGCAGCAAATATAGAGACTATAAAGCAGTAACAAAATCCAGCACTCATTACTAGTCCCAGTACAGCCAAAAGGTTCTGAGCTCCAGGTTTCATCTACTCGGAAGGAGCCAAAGTTCCTGTAAATGTATCATATCCTAATGAGGCTCCGGCAAGGTAATGACAATGCAGAGTCGCTTTTTGTTTTCTCTTTAGGCAAACAGTTTATGTGACATGTCTGCCGCAAATTAAATGTAGAGGGGAACGCAAAGGTCACCGCTCAGAACCTCAGTCATGTCAAGTCGAAAGGGAAAGAGTTGATATTTAGTGGCTGGGTAGTCAGAGAATGAGGACAGTTTCCTTGGAGACACTTCTCAGAGGACAATGAGTTTTTTTTTTTTTTAATTGATTGTTAAGTTTTAAAAGTTCATAGAACTTTGGAAATGGAACATGTTCTGATTTGCTGATTAACATGGTTAATTGGGTTCCAGAACGGCATGGGGCATACTTACAGTGTTAGGGTGAGTTCACATTGAGGAGTCCGCATGGTAAAGTTCCGCTGGATTCTGTTGCTCATCCCCGCTCGCAGTCGCATGCATCTCCGTCTGTGCCATAGACTCCATTCTATCATACCTTCCAAGTGTCCCACTTTTGGTGGGACCATCCCTACTTTTGACCCATGTCCCTCTGTCCATCTTTGCCCCTTACATGTCCCTCTTTTTGAATTAGATTTGCATTATTTAAATTTATATTTTGCTCTAGAAAGTGTCTGGTTTCTTACTGTATAATAGACCCAAACTTGCATATTATTCCATCATGTGGTGCAAGCTGGATCCTAAAAATTGTTTTATTTGGATGAATTAAGGAACATTATGGCCACATACACACATCTGTAGTTTATGGATCCGTTTTGGGGACACGGTCTATGCTGCAAAAAATTATTAAGCCATGGTGCGTCCATGTCACCTACAGTATATGACAGTGGGTGCCTGCAAAGGGCGACAGTTATTGACACACATTCCTAATCCTGTCCACAGCTACGGGTCCGTAATTATAGACAGAATTACTCATGTGTGACTGGGACCTAAGGATGCAGTCACACATCCAGGATCTGCTGCAGATTTGCAGATATCAATGTAAATGCATCAATCTGCAGCAGATCCTGGATGTGTAGATGCATCTTTGAATTAAGAAGTATAGAAATGTCTGTAAAATTTTCCTAGAGTGACCCACAAGTGTCCTTTTTTGGCCGTCCAAAAAGTTGGAGGGTATGCATTCTATGCACAGGCGGATTCCGTCATACGCCAAAAGAATTGACATGTCAATTCTTTCGGCGGATGGCGGAATTCGCCCGACCATAGAATTGAGTCTATGGGATGGACAGAAATGCGCTCACGCTTGAGCGGGGATGAGCAATGGTTTCCTCAATGTGAACTCACCGTTATAGTATAAGGCTCAGTCTATAGCCTGTGACTCTCTAGGTTAGAGATCTGTATTCCTTCCAGATATAACCAGGACCTGGCTTGTTGGCTTTCCCAAATCCAGACCACCGAGGGCACATGTCCCATTAACCCTTACAACTCCTCTTTCTACCTAACTGTGGCATTACATTAATTAATGTCTAGAGATGAGAGCAACGTGAGCGTGCTCGAGTCTGATCATTCGACTTTAGAATCCCGGTGACTGAAGAAGTTGGATGCAGCCCTAGGAAGTCCAGGAAAATATAGGCTGTAGTCATTTTTTCCTGGACTATCCAACTTCTGCATGCTCGAGTTGTATTCATCTCTATTAGGTTTGTGACCAATCCTCCATCTGATGTCTAGGGAATTGAGATTCTAGCCTTGTATATGGATTGAAGATGGTTCTCCAGGTACTGTTTCTTGCCAACTGATATAGGAAGTCTTACAAGTCAGGCAAAGGTCCCTGGGAAACCAATATGCAAATTAGCTCTACTTATCAAGGAAGAAAAGGGTCTCTCTATTGCCACCTATAGGCAAAAGCTGGCACATAATCCATTGCCCAAACCGTAAAAGAGCCCTTAAACATGACTAGTCAGCCATATAGGCATTTCCTGCAGGTTTTCCTTCTAAGTCAACCCCCTTTAAAAAAAAAAAAAAAAAAACATCCAATTTTTCAGCTATCTGCCGTGAGTCCAGCAGCCCAAGCCCACCACCAATATCGCAATATCACTTATCTACAGCAAAGGCTATAGAGCTATTGTAATATTACATTGAGCAGAAATGTGGAGCTTAAAATTCACAGTTGACCTTGGTCCACTGGAGTCACTTTTTGTTAGTTGGAACCCCCTCTATAATTTTTATTTGCCCTAACAGGACATATGGAAAAGGTCAGACTATTTATCATAGAACAGCGTTGAAAGGGAATGTGCCATCAGGAGTGGACCTATTGTTTAAATCAAGTTTCATAATTTTTTAAGAATTTTTGATATTTTTTTAATTTCTTTTTAAATAAAATAATCCTAAATATTAGGCCTAAAACTAATCTGAACCTTCTTGTTCTGTTATTGATAATAAGGAAAAGTTGTCTGAAAAGTGACCTGTACAGCGTTACAGCAAAAGAAGAGTCCAGAAGATAAAGATTTCAATAGATGAAGCTCACAGCTCAGCCTCCCCTTCCCTATGGAATGATCTCCTCAAAGGTCACTGCGTATGCATAGTAATGTTTCCCGTTCATGTCAATGAACTTTGCATTAATGTCTAGATCCATAGGGCTTACAGTAAAGCATATCACTAAATGCTGTTATCTCAGCAAAGATAGCTACATATAAAATTAGATTAAAAAACAATACAATCAGAAAATAGAACAAGATTAGAAAAATGAACATATCTCTGCATCTGGATCTAATCAGTGAAAGACAATCTTGGCTACACATTTCCTTTCCAGCACCATCCATCTCTTTGAGGAGAAAAGATAAGACAGTGAATACTCATTTTTCTTCTATGTATACAGGCTATCACTTTTATGACATTGTGAATAGACAACTTAAAGGTGTTTTCGACAATCCAATACAATTAACATGTCATGATGTAGTAAGACTTGCCTAAGACGTGGTATAAAGTGCATTGGTTTAATAAATGGACCCGTAAGATTTCCCGGAAGCTGTTTCTAAAGATCAGCAGTATTGTCTATGGACAATGTGATTGTTTAGAAGGACTGGGAGAAATATGCAATGAAGCCTTTCTAAAGCCGGGAGGTCAAGTAGGAGCTGGAATCTCATCAATGAGTTAGATGACTGGTATAGGGGATTTATAGAGTAATACTTGACTTCTAACTCTCAGCACACATTAAGGAGAACGTTCTATGGAACAGGAGATTCTCTGCCAAGTCTGCACAAATATAACATTAAAGGGGTAGTTCTCCCCTAAAAAATTATTTCAAATAAACTGGTGTCAGAAAGTGCCAGAGATTTGTAATTTACTTCTATTAAAAATCCCAAGTCTTCCAGCTGCTTTATGTCCTACAGGAAGTGGTGTGTATTCTTTCCAGTCTGAGGCCATGTTCACACGTAGTACAACACAGGCGGTTCTGTGATCTGGCCGGGTCACAGAACGGCCGATGTTACTGAAGATCATCCTGGCCAGTACCACAGTACCAGCCGGATGATCTTCACTTCTACTGAATTCGGATGCGCTTCCAAATTCACTGTTGCACACAATGGAGCGTGCGGCCAAAGTTGACAGGTTCTGACAGGTTCTCTGCAGCCACTATTCAATGAATAGTGGCCGCAGAAAACTGACATGTCAGTTATTTGCATGGCCGCTAGCGATCCCGGCTCAGTTGCCCCTAGCAACCAATCAGATTCCACCTTTCATTCCTCACAGACTCTTTGGAAAATGAAAGGTGGAATCTGATTGGTTGCTAGGGGCAACTGAGCCAGTTTCACTTTACACCATGTTTGAAAAATCTCCACCCTATGTGTATACACTACAGCCAGGATTCCCTCTAGCTGCAGCACAATGTAAGTTAAGTATTAATCACGGCCGTGTTGCAAAGCAGCAACAACAGCCCTGATTAATACTTAACTTATGTTGTGTGAACATGACCTGACACAATGCTCTTTGCTGCTCCCTCTGTCCATGTCAGGAACTGTTCAGCAGCAAATCCCCATAGAAAACCTCTCCTGCTTTCCAGACTGGAAAGAATACCACTTCCTGCAGGACATTCATCAGCTGATAAGTACTGGAAGATTTGAGATTTTTAATAGCTGTAAATTAAAAATCTCTGGTACTTTCTGGCACCAGACGATTTCAAAGATTTTTTTTCTTGTGATCTACCCCTTTAACCCGTTCCAACCACAGGCATATTTAGCACTTTCCTTCTATTCTTCATCGCTTTTTTAGGCTACATTCTAATGATCTGTAGTTTTATCCACAATTACGAACAAATTAAATTTGTTGCAATTTGGGCTGTCCGTACTTTTACAGATTCATAATCCGCAAACAGTACTGAAAAGCTCTAAATGGGGATTACGGATGCATTACGGACTAATTTTCTTGTGGATTGCGAATGAAGATTGAGGAGAAATAAAGACATTATATACAATCCTAAAACATTACTGAACATGTGAGTGTATTTGATCTGTTCTAATGTTTTAAGATGTGTAATAAATCCTGAAGTTTTACGCAATGGAGCTGTCGATCTTCTACCTTTGATTCGTTCATATATGCCGGGAAACAGCTTGGGGCTGATAACCTACCTGCTCTTTCTTTGGAACCACTATATGACTTAGACTTTGTTCACATGGTGAGCTGACATAGTCCTATGATTAATTTAGTTTTTACAACATTTATTCTTAGAATAATTATATGATCACTTTGTTCTGCAGGTCATTACAATTACAGTGATACCACATAAATTATATATATTTTGTGACCTGTACATTCTATTGGTAAATTCTGAGAGTTTTTGATCACTTTTAAGTAGAGATGAGCGAAGCGAATCTGGCAAAACAAGATTCCATGTGAATCGCGCTGTTAATTTGCTTCATTCTGCGAACCAAATTCAAGCGGATTCGGTAAGACAAAAAACTTGGCAGCCCCACACGCTGCCTGGAGTGTCACTGGTTGGGAGAAAGGGATTAACCATAATCACTAGCGTCCGTCCAATCAGCTGCAGGCCCCTCTGTGATTTTAGCCCCTCCCCCTCTATATAAGGCGGCCAGTCGGCTGTGTGTGGAGGAGAGAGCAGGATGGCAGCAGGCAGTTACAGCAGAGCAGGGAGAGACTAACAGAGTGACATAGGGACAAAGGAGAGGAGAAGAGGGCTGATTGTGGGTGACTGGTTTTTGTAGCTGCCAACCAGGTGTCCAGTTTACCAAGTAACTGGGTGCCTATAGGAATTCACTAGGACCAGTGAAGACACAGTCTATATTATTCACTCACTGGGCACTGTACACTCCTATTGAGTTATACCAATTTATTGGGATCAGTTAATGGAACGTGCGCCTTACATAATCAGTCCACTGTTTTCTGAAAATTTTTGAAAGTGTCACTTTACGACGCTCATTTACCAATATCTTCTACTGTCCTGGGAGAAAATAGATGTTATGCCACTGTTCCACCGATGTTCACAGCTGTCCATGGTGGAAATTGGATGAGTGACTGGCTGATTGACATTTTTTTTTTAATTGTGATTTTCAAGAACATGCGTTAACAAATTCTTCCTTTTGTAATAGTCCCAGTATTGTAGCTACTATAGTTTGGCTGTTTTATTGATATTCACAAATCTCAACTAGTTTGACCCAAAATTTGCCATTCTCACGAAACGAATTTCCGTTTGCTTCGCTTATCTACTTTTAAGCTATTTTCCCACAACGTCTTTTAAGATGAAAAAATGGCCACTGTTTTATAATGGCTGCCATAAATAATGGTCATGATTATTATTAGTGGCTGTCATTATCAAAAAACAACAGTTTTTTCATCAAAAAAACTGACATTGAGGGAACATAGCCTTAAAGATGCACTGCGGCGAAAACTACTGGAAGACTTGAGATTTTTAAATAGAAGTAAATTACAACTCTATAAAACTTTCTGAAACCAGTTGATTTGAAAGAAAAATATTTTCATCGGAGTACCCCTTTAATCTGTGTTTCTTGAGAGGTGAGATAAAAAAAATATGGTTATTTTTTAATGTGATACATAGTAAAAAGGGCTTTTTTATATTTATGTTATGTTTATATTTTTTTTGTTTTTGCTTATACTTTACATCAGGGTTACTAGAAGTACTGATATGTACTGAGATGCTGAGGTGCCCTGAGGCCAAATAAGTTTCTAGCCTCAGGCAGCAGATTTGCAGAGTCCCAGAAGAAAGATTTCCATTAAGTGACCATAGAAAATACTGTCTAGCATTTTCTGCTACACACCACTGACCTCATTGACCCAAGAGCTGCAAATGGTGGGCTGGTCTCGGACATGGAAATGCAAGACAGTCAGCATTACAGATGTAAACACTTTGCTGGTACTGTTATAGGCTTCAGAAAAACTGACCAGTACCCCTTTAAATAGAACACACAAGATGTGATGGCAATATGACCAGGAATAAAAATAGTTTTAAGTGGTCGAAACAACATATTGGTCTAACTCTTGTAATGACTGGTATCATGGATCCGCTGTACCACCACTAGCGGTGACGTACTGTAAGCTGCACCAGGGTGCAGAGTCTTAGGAGTCGCTGGTCTTCAGCAGCGCCCACTTCTAGGCGGGGTGGACTTGCTTCAGCAGGCGACCCCCCAAGGTCGCTACCCCTGGCTTGGCTTGCTAGTGTAGCTGGAAACAGGTAAGCAGGCAGGAAAACAGCAGGACTCATGGCTGGTACTACACGCAGCAGGGCACTGGTTGGAACCACAGGCACAAACAACGGGGAGGTGCAACTGCAGCGAGCTGGGGTACTTGTAAGAGAGTGAGGGGAATGAGGAGAGGCTGATGGCGGAAGTAGTCTCTTCTGAGTGTGGCGCTGAGCTCCTAAGTGAGGGGACACACCGAGGGCTGCAGAGTGAGAGTGTGCTATACCTGCAGGATGGCTGGATCTTGTCACGGTCACAGGTGGGCACGAGGGCTTCTTCGGGTACAGGGGGACTCTCTGGCGCTTCCCTGAATTCTCTCTCTCTCTTCTGTGGGCTACTGCAAAGGTTCCTGTAGGGGGGCTGCACCTGTGTGTAAGGTGGTCAGTGGTGTGGACCTGTAGTTCCCCCGGGGCCAACCCCAAATACTGCTGTCCGATAGTTTGGCCCTTGATGGTGGTGTGGTGCAGATAATCAGGACCACAGGGAGACAAGGAGGGAGGCAGTATAACAATAACTGCTTTACTGATGTAAACAGGTGTTTTACAGTCTTTTGGCATACAGCGGTTGATAGTGGCGGCCTTGACTGGGTTACTGCGCTTCTGGAGAATCCGGTGGTGTGTGGAGAGATGATCTGCCTCAGATCCTGGTCTGTCAGTATGTGTGGGACGTTGGTGGGCACTGTGATCCTGTGGACCTCTTCCCCAATGGTGCTTGCGTCTGTCTTTCCCTCCCTGTCAGCTATGGAGCTTCCTGCTTAGGTTACTGGGCCGGGCCTTAGGCCACAACATTCGGGTCCCAGAGGTATCCAGGGGTCCTAGTAAATCTTACCCCCCGAATTCAGGAAGATGGGTGCAGAGGCCTACGTTAACTCTGCTCCCTTTTACAGCCAAGTCCGTCCACTTAGGGTGTCGGCCTTTTGGATTCCCACTGACTGTGCTATATGTACTATATGTGCTGAGGGGGCACCTGACAAACTGTCTCTCAAAGTCTCTCTTTTCCTCTCATCTCCAGCTGTTTTCTTTAGCTGCTCTGTTGGTAATCTGTCTTGTTCCCCTCAGCAGCTTTGCTCTGTGGTGATGGTCTCTCATGAGGTGATGTTGTTCCCTCAGCAGCTAGTCACTTGTCTCAGCTAAACACTGCAACTGCCAACCTTTTATGGGGGGCCTATTTGCATACCCCGCCCACCTTCTAGCACTTTCTAAGCTTACAACACTACCTAGAGCAGTTCCCACTAAGGACAGTAAGTGTCGCTGTTGTGTGGTGTGCAGTGAAAAGAATGTAACCCATTCTCTGCCTGCCATTTACACTGGTACAGAGAAATACACATATATGGGCAATTTTTATAGATCCGGCCGGATGTCCGGGCTGTATCACACAGCACACATCTTTATTTATTTAATTTAATTTTTGTCACTGTGTGTTCACTTTTCACGTGTGTTTTGTCACAAGGATTTTCTAGGTTGCGGTCGCCCTTTTGGGTGTCCCCCTAGAGGTCTAGGGGAGGCATGTGTGGCCATTAGGTTCCTTGCCTCCCTGCACCCCTGGGTCTCCTTCGGGAGATAGCCAAACCGTTTGGTACGGCTGCTCGTCGGCGAACACCTTAGCTAACGCTGGGGTGGTTGCTGTGAGCGGCATTGGTCCTCTCTCTGCTTCGGCAGTGAGAGGATATTTGTCCCGAACCTTTGCAGGTGCCTTCTGGCCCGGAAGGGGAGGGAATGTGGTTGGTTGGGGGCCCATCTCTTTTTAGAGTGGGCTTGCGATAGACCGCATCCTTGTGTGGCACGTCTGCACCTTTTTGTGCACTTGGGTGAGAGCACGCTCCTCGGACTCTCGGAAAAAAAAAAAACCAGTTCAATATAAGACATATTAACTCCTAGAATATACAACAACACACTTGTTGACAGGTGCCATCCTCAGCCCAGCCAAAGGAATTACGCTCTGGTATACTACAAAACGGGCAGGGACAACGGAGAGCTGGGACCTCGCAGTAATGGGAAGTATGCAGAGGCACCAACAAGGAAAGGCAGGACGGGTACAGATATTTATAGTGGGGAGGTGTTCAAGTGCAAAATCAGAGATGTACTGTCCCTTTAAATTGAAACAGAATCAGCTTGCAGAGCGGGCAGGACGGGCAGAGGACAGAGTGCCGGAACCCACGGATGCTGGCAAATGAACGGCAGGAGGACGGCTGGGAGCCCAAGCGTGGGACCCAGGGACACCAGCCGGGAGGTAAGCGTACTGCAGCCAGGGAAACTAACACGGCGGAAGGTCGTGACAACTTCTATATTTTAGGAGTTTTTTAGTCATTTTAAAAGGATTGTCCAGGGCTGGCTACCTTCTTCCAAAAAGTCAATTAAAAGACTCCAATACAGTTAACTAAGACGTAAGACTGGCCCAAGACGTGGTATAAAGTGCTATAGTTTAATAAATGGACCCGTAAGATTTCCCGGAAGCTGTTTCTAAAGATCAGCAGTATTGTCTATGGACAATGTGATTGTTTAGAAGGACTGGGAGAAATATGCAATGAAGGCTTTTCCAAAGCCGGGAGGTCAAGTAGGAGCTGGAATCTCATCTATGAGTTAGATGACTGGTATAGAGGATTTATTGAGTAATACTTGACTTCTATAGAAGGAAAGAGTTCCATAGAATATGTGAGATTCACTGCCAAGTCTGCACATGTATAACATTAAAGGGGTAGTTCACCCCCCCAAAAAAAATTCTTTCAAATCAACAGTTGCCAGAAAGTGCCAGAGATTTGTAATTTACGTGTATTAAAAAAGCTTGTCGTCCAGTACTTATCAGCTGCTGTATGTCCTGCAGGAAGTGGTGTTTTCTTTCTAGTCTGACACAGTGCTGATTGGTTTCAGTTTGGGCTGTCTGTAAAAAGTACTGAAAAGCTCTAGTACAGACCGTAACTGCAGCACAGATCGTCTCATAGAAGTCTATGGAGCATCCGTAATTTTTGCGGATCTGTAATTTATACAGAAGAAACGTCTGTAACATCCACAAGACTTGTGACAAAAACTTGCCTGACAAAAGATACCCTCTGGTATGGCTGCCTTAGAATTTGAAAAATATTAAGTACAGTGGTGCCTTGGATTATGAGCATAACCTTTCGAGACCGTGCTTGTAATCCAAATCCACCCTTAAACCAAAGCAAATTTTCCTGTAAGAAATCATAGTAATGCAGACAATTAGTTCCACACCCCAAAAATAATGATTTATTATTCTGAATTACATGTAAAACAGATGAAACAAACATTCAGAAACTGCAGAATATGTGATATTATAAGTTACTGTACAGTAATGGAGAGGATGGGAAACACAAGGACTGACAGAGACTGCAGGGAGCATGGAGGAATGAGCAAGGCATATGTGGGCACATACATGCAGCACT
Source organism: Dendropsophus ebraccatus (assembly GCF_027789765.1). Classification (NCBI taxonomy): domain Eukaryota; kingdom Metazoa; phylum Chordata; class Amphibia; order Anura; family Hylidae; genus Dendropsophus; species Dendropsophus ebraccatus. The sequence continues at coordinate 29,761,127 of NC_091455.1, read as the reverse complement.
CTCTGTCCTGTCCCCTAATGTAAGCCCCAGCCTAGTGGATCTGCCATGATTTGGAAGGTGAGGGAGACTTCCTGGGTCAGAGTACAGGGCTGTAGACCCCGCTATGCAGACCATGCCCCTCCTCCACACCCCCTCCCACCTAGTACTGGGAGCTGTTACACCAAAGCAATGCTCTTAAACCAAGTCACAATTTTGAAAAACTGTGAGCTCTTAAACCAAAACGCTCTTAAACCAAGTTACTCTTAAACCAAGGTACCACTGTATATTGTGCTTTGCACATACAGCACTATTACAGATCTATATAAAACTTTAAAGAGATATTGTCACCCCCTTTCCTCATAAGACGTTCTCAGCACTCTTCTTTAGTTTATATTCTGGACATTTCATATATTCCTGTATAAAGGATTTCTTAGTGCTCTCTCCAGTCAACAATACATGTTATCATTGGTGGACAGTGCCATCTGGGCGGGGTTTCATGGCCGTCATGTCCCATCTCCCCGTTGACATCTGCGCCGTAGTCCCCGCCTCTCCATCACGTCATCAGATGGGGCGGGGATTAAGCCTTCAGATCGGGCTGTTCCAATGATGGCAAAAAGGGGGCGGGGCTAGGCTCCAAATTACCCCTTTCTGATGATGTCACGAAGGGTGGGGCCTACGTCACTGATGTAAATGGTGAGATGGTGCACTTGGGCTATGAAGCCCCGCCCAGATGGCACTGTCTACCAACGATAACATGCATTTTTGACCATAGAGGCCACCAAGAAATCCTTTATACAGTAAGATATGAAATGTCCAGAATATTATCTTAAGAAGGAAAGGGGGGGACGAAAATATGACTTTAAAGCATGAAAAGGCGCTTTTCATGATTTTTTATAACATTTTGTGTAATTTGTTTAATTCTTTGTTGCACTAGAATTAAAGAATATACATCAGTGGCTTATAACATATATATGAAAGAACAATAGCTAATGATCCTCGATATGAATGAAAGAAATGTTCTAAATAATTTAATTTCATCCTAACAAAAAGTAACACAACAAACCAAAAAATACAATAAACATTTTTATATATATAAATATATATATATATATATATATATATATATTATTTTTTATTTTTTTTTAAATAAAGTTCTTTATACAGTTCATGATCATTATTAGCGTTCGTCAATATTACAATGGCCACCTTTCCTCGCTATAATTTCTTAGTGGGAACATAGCCTAAAACTACAGGTCATGGCGGAAGAAAAAAACTTTAAACAACCTCATGGAAAAAGAAAAAGAATTCATGAAAATTAAAATAAGCTGTCATTAAAGGGTTAAAATTATTATTATTATTATTATTATTATTATTATTATTATTATTATTATTATTATTAATAGAAAGTGCACCAACATTGTGAATGATGACCATATTTGAAGAAAAATCATATGGAATTTGGAAGGACTGGTTGGGGTGCAATGGAATTGGCAATAAAGCCACATTGAAAGTAGTTCCCTTGGAGGTGTATGCATATATAGAAACAATGTAAATGCTGAAATAAGATTCAGCATCTGATGGTGATATAGAGTGATCTTGAATAATTTTTCTGGAAAATTACAGTATATGAAAATCTTTTAATACAAATTTTACATGGGGCACCTGGATATTGGCAAGACGAGACATAGCCACTTTGGATAATTTATGTAACAAAAAATCCACCTTAAAAAAAAAAAAAAAAATCTAGCTATAATATAAGTAATATTACAAACTGGTGACCACAGGGTTTCCCCAAATTACTTAGTCATAAAAACAAACACCAGGCAGTTCAGCCAGGAGGCATGGTGTATACACGGGGATCCTGGTACATGACAGCGGCACAGGAAGGGGAAGTGTTTTACTAAGTTAAGAATCTCATATTCTGCTTGAAAGGTGCATAATAAAACCCACCCAGCCGGTAATAAATCCTCTATAAGGCAGCAGGTGCCGTTGTCCTGATTTATTGCATCATTTTGTATTATCCATATAATAAGACAAGATATTGTTATAGCATGTTACGGTGACTCTGAGAGGCCACACATAGACATAACCGAGAAGGTGTCATTATTATACCACATATAATGATATAGGATACACAGTGCACAGAATGATGGCTATAGCTATAGAGTATACAGTGTACAGAATGATGGCTATAGCTATAGAGTATACAGTGTACAGAATGATGGCTATAGCTATAGGATATACAATGTACAGAATGATGGCTATAGCTATAGGATATACAGTACACAGAATGATGGCTATAGCTATAGGATATACAGTGTACAGAATGATGGCTATAGCTATAGAGTATACAGTGTACAGAATGATGGCTATAGCTATAGGATATACAATGTACAGAATGATGGCTATAGCTATAGGATATACAGTGCACAGAATGATGGCTATAGCTATAGGATATACAGTGTACAGAATGATGGCTATAGCTATAGAGTATACAGGGTACAGAATGATGGCTATAGCTATAGGATATACAGTGCACAGAATGATGGCTATAGCTATAGGATATACAGTGTACAGAATGATGGCTATAGCTATAGAGTATACAGTGTACAGAATGATGGCTATAGCTATAGGATATACAGTGTACAGAATGATGGCTATAGCTATAGAGTATACAGTTCACAGAATGATGGCTATAGCTATAGAGTATACAGTGTACAGAATGATGGCTATAGCTATAGGATATACAATGTACAGAATGATGGCTATAGCTATAGGATATACAGTGTACAGAATGATGGCTATAGCTATAGGATATACAGTGTACAGAATGATGGCTATAGCTATAGAGTATACAGTGCACAAAATAATGGCTATAGAGTATAAAGTGTACAGAATGATATCCAATAGGTAGAAATGTGCATAGAGTATGGGCCCTACATAAGGCTAATAGAATGGGTGAATGTTAACAGTGACCATCCAGTAGAGTTATAGGACATCACCTTTGCTGGCCCCTGTGCACACTCACTGTCACCTTCCTATCACTGTACTGCGGATGGTCCCTAGACGTTGAGTGGCTGCATCATCGCTGCTATTCCTGACTGCAGTTCCTAAGCAACAAACTGTCTACGACAGCAAAAGTTCTTTCAGCCCCTACACTTTATTGATCTTGTTGTAAAATGACATGAGGCTCATAGCGAGCGGCTTATTTTTGCCTAAATATTAGGACACATTTTATGTCAGATACATTACAGCAGTTAGTTCAGCTCGTTTATAGATCATCTTTAATATTGTTGTAAAAAAGAATAATAAAAAAAAAACTATAATAATAAATGAGACATCAGCGTCTATGGGAGGAATGAGTCATTCAGCCCATTCTAATGTGTAATAAACCTCTAAATAAATAACTGGGGTCAAGGCTTCCATAAATCTAAAAGGTACAAAAGATGCATCATACAAGTACATAGAAAATGTTGTTTTAGGTGTGTACTACATTGTATACCTAGGACATAGTCGTATAGTTTAAAGAGGTATATTAGTGGGGGGGGGGGGGGACTTTTGAAAAGTCAACTATCTTTGTTATAAAACTTTATTTAAGGGGTTGGCCACTTTATAGTAAAATTGCTCAGTGTACAGTATTTGTAATTGTACTCACATTACTTACTTACAGCAGCTCCCTCTGTACCTCACAGAGCTAAAATCAGACTCCCCTCCTCCAGTCTGTGCTGCCCTGCTCTGTGGTGAGTCTGTCCATAAGATGGCCGAAATGGAGGAGCATGTGACCATGACCCACCCCCGCTGTCCACCATAGGCATATACAGGCTCAGTGTTGGACACTTGGAGCCAGAGCATTGTCACATGCTCCTCCAGGTCGGCCATCTTAAGGACAGAGAGACACCACAGAGCAGGGCAGCACAGCCTGGAGGAGGAGAGTCTGATTTTAGCTCTGTGAGGTACAGAGGGACCAAGGAAGCTGCTGTCAGTAAGCGATGTTAGTCCAATTACAATTACTGAACAATTTTACTATAAAGAGACCAACCCCTTTAAATAAAATGTTTTTATGTCTATTCCAATGCTAATATGTATTAGAATGGACTGTAGGGGAGGCACTGTATCGCTAATTTCACGTGAACTAATACTAATACACCAGAATCAAGCTAAAAACATAATACAGCACCAGAACCAAGCTCATAACATAAATATAGCACCAGGACCAAGCTCATTACTAGTGATGAGTGAACATCCCGATGTCCGGTTCAGATCCCGAACAAGAACATCAAAAAAATTATCGTGATCGGTTCGTTTTTGCCAACATTCACAAACAAATAACGAACGTAAAGTAGAAGCGTACGCTTTGGTCTACGCACATGCGTAGAGATTATCAAGTGCAAAATTTTAATTACGTTGTTGTGTATGTTTCGGTCTAGAGTTACACACATACATACAGATTATCAGGTGCACAAGCATAAATTGCGCAGTTGCGTACATCGCGAGATAAAGGATCGAAAATAATCGTTATAACCATTCCAATCATCAAATTGTTTGTGATAGGCGAACACGAACATTTAGTGTCATGTTCATACGAACAAATGAACATTTATAAACATGTTTATTCATCACTACTCATAACGTAAATATAGCACCAGAACAAAGCTCATAACATAAATATAGCACCAGAACCAAGTGCATAACATAAATAAAGCACTAGAACCAAGCTCATAACATAAATATAGAACCAGAACTAAGCATATAACCTAAATATAGCACCAGAACCAAGTGCATAACATAAATAAAGCACTAGAACCAAGCTCATAACGTAAATATAGAACCAGAACTAGGCATATAACCTAAATATAGCACCAGAACCAAGTGCATAACATAAATAAAGCACTAGAACCAAGCTCATAACATAAATATAACACAAGAACTAGGCATATAACCTAAATATAGCACCAGAACCAAGCTCATAACATAAATTAAGCACTAGAACCAAGCCATAACATAAATATAGCACCAGATCCAAGGGCACAACATAAATACAGCACCAGAACCAAGCTCATAACATTAATATAACACAAGAACTAGGCATATAACCTAAATATATCCCCAGAACCAAGTGCATAACATATACAGTATATAGAACCAGAACCAAGTGCATAACATAAATATAGCACCAGAACCAAGCCATGACATAAACCAAGCCATGACATAAATATAGCATCAGAACCAAGGGCATAACATGAATATAGCACCAGAACCAAGCTCATAACAGAAATATAGCACCAGAACAAAGCTCATAACATAAAATTTAGCACCAGAACCAAGCCACAAGAAAAATATAGCACCAGAACCAAGGGCATAATATGAATATAGCACCAGAACTCATAACATACATTTAGGACCAGAACCAAGTCATGATATACATATAGCCCCCAGAACCAAACTTATAACATAAATATAGCACCAGAACTGAGTCATAACATAAATATAGCACCAGAACAAATCTCATAACATAAATATAGCACCAGAACTAATCTCATAACATAAATATAGCACCAGAACTAATCTCATAACATAAATATAGCACCAGAACTAATCTCATAACATAAATATAGCCCCAGAACCAAGCTCTTAATTAGGCTTTTCACTCGATGAAGTGCAAATTCCAGTCTTTATAGTAGGCCTAGAGTCTGCCTAATAAAATCATAGTTAGGGCCAGGTATATTTGAATGTTCTTTTAGAAACTAACAAGTCCTTCTTTTATTCTGCTGCTGTGACTAAAATGCCCTCACCCTTTTGAATAGAAAACCAAGCAGATATATAATCTGATGCACAAGAGCTAAAATCTAAGTAATGCAGTGGTAGTATAAGCGCATTACATGTTATACATTGCACACCAATACACCATACTGTATGTAAGCTTCTGTGTTCAATGTAAAATCTGTAACAGGCCCCCACCTATAGTATGCTTGCTTCCTCTGAATCCCCTATAGCCACATCCTTGTTAAGGCCCCGTTCCCACTGAGCAAAGCTAGCGGAATTCCGCGACGGAATTGTCCGCCGCGGAATGCCGTTAGCCTCCCGCTCATAATGGGACTCTATGGGAGGCGCGCGCTCCTGCCCTGTCCGCGCTGAAGAATGAACATGTTCATTCTTCAGCGCGGACAGAGCAGCAGCGCGCGCCTCCCATAGAGTCCCATTATGAGCGGGAGGCTAACGGCATTCCGCGGCGGACAATTCCGTCGCGGAATTCCGCTAGCTTTGCTCAGTGGGAACGGGGCCTAAGGTTTGTATCCATATGCATGATAATTACGGCTCTGTAGTTACACAGTGTACAGTATGTCTTCTTGCTCCAGTAGACCATGATGTGTCATGTAACACCAATTAGTACAACATTTTATTTGTTTGATAAACAAGAAAACATAAACAAAGAGTCATTTGGGTATTTAATTGTTTTCTGTTCACATTAATTAGTTTATCAAATCAAATTACAGATTTTGATTAATTTCCTTTTTTTTTCAATCACTATGAATCCATGTTTCTCCAAATAAAACATATATCCTGACATTCGTGGCCTCCAGTAATTATTATATTCTTCAGTTGTCCAGTTGTATAAAGTTGATAAAGTCTATATGTGTGTGTGTGTGTGTGTGTGTGTGTGTGTGTGTGTGTATATATATATATATATATATATATATATATATATATATATATATATATATATATGTGTGTGTGTGTGTGTATATATACACTACCGTTCAAAAGTTTGGGGTCACCCAAAAATTTTGTGTTTTCCATAAAAAGTCACACTTATTCACCACCATACGTTGTGAAATGAATAGAAAATAGAGTCAAGACATTGACAAGGTTAGAAATAATGATTTGTATTTGAAATAACATTGTTTTTACATCACACTTTACTTTTGTTAAAGAATCCTCCTTTTGCAGCAATTCCAGCATTGCACACCTTTGGCATTCTAGCTAATAATCTGTGGAGGTAAGCTGGAGAAATTGCACCCCACGCTTCTAGAAGCAGCTCCCACAAGTTGGATTGGTTGGATGGACACTTCTGGCGTACCATACGGTCAAGCTGCTCCCACAACAGCTCAATGGGGTTCAGATCTGGTGACTGCGCTGGCCACTCCATTACCTATGAAAGAATACCAGCTGCTGCTTCTGCTGTAAATAGTTCTTGCACAATTTGGAGGTGTGTTTAGGGTCATTGTCCTGTTGTAGGATGAAATTGGCTCCAATCAAGCGCTGTCCACTGGGTATGGCATGGCGTTGCAGACTGATAGCCTTCCCTATTCAGAATCCCTTTTACCCTGTACAAATCTCCCACCTTACCAGCACCAAAGCAACCCCAGACCATCACATTACCTCCACCATGCTTAACAGATGGCGTCAGGCATTCTTCCAGCATCTTTTCATTTGTTCTGTGTCTCACAAACGTTCTTCTTTGTAATCCAAACACCTCAAACTTGGATTCATCTGTCCAGAACACTTTTTTCCAGTCTTCCTCTGTCCAATCTCTGTGTTCTTTTGCCCATCTTAATCTTTTTCTTTTATTGGCCAGTCTCAGATATGGCTTTTTCTTTGCCACTCTGCCCTGAAGCCCAAAATCCCGCAGCCGCCTCTTCACTGTAGATGGTGACACTGGTGTTTTGCGGGTACTATTTAATGAAGATGCCAGTTGGGGACCTGTGAGGTGTCTGTTTCTCAAACTAGAGACTCTAATGTGCTTATCTTCTTGCTTAGTTGTGCAATGCGGCCTCCCACTTCTTTTTCTACTCTGGTTAGAGCCTGTTTGTGCTGTCCTCTGAAGGGAGTAGTACACACTGTTGTAGGAAATCTTAAATGTTTTAGCAATTTCTCGCATGGAATAGCCTTCATTTGTAAGAACAAGAATAGACTGTCGAGTTTCAGATGAAAGTTCTCTTTTTCTGGCCATTTTGATCGTTTAATTGACCCCACAAATGTGATGCTCCAGAAACACAATCTGCTCAAAGGAAGGTCAGTTTTGTAGCTTCTGTAACGAGCTAGACTGTTTTCAGATGTGTGAATATGATTGCACAAGGCTTTTCTAGTCATCAATTAGCCTTCTGAGCCAATGAGCAAACACATTGTACTATTAGAACACTGGAGTGATAGTTGCTGGAAATGGGCCTCTATACACCTATGTAGATATTGCACCAAAAACCAGACATTTGCAGCTAGAATAGTCATTTACCACATTAGCAATGTATAGAGTGTATTTGTTTAAAGTTAGGACTAGTTTAAAGTTATCTTCATTGAAAAGTACAGTGCTCTTCCTTCAAAAATAAGGACATTTCAATGTGACCCCAAACTTTTGAACGGTAGTGTGTGTGTATATATATATATATATATATATATATATATATATGTCTGTTTGTACCTATACATAGCCTCATAGCCTAAAATGCAGCCATGACAACCAGGATAAAACCTCCATTGTTTACACTACTGGCTGCATTCAGAGAACTGGAAAATAATGTTTATATAACACAGTTAACTGCTCATTTTCTCTCTTCTTTTTTTTTTTTTTTTTTAAACCTTTTTTTTTGGGGGGGGGGGGGTTGCATTCTCAGATTAAAAATTAATTTTATTTTATTTTATTTTCAATGATAAAGAACGTGAAGAAGGAAGACTTTGATTTTTTTTGTATTAAAATCCTTAAATTTTTTGTTTGGTCCCAGTAATAAACTTCACTATGTTATCCTCTAATCACTCGCATACCTTTCATTGGCAGTGCAGTCCGCTGGGCACTACCTAGCATCACAGTAGGCCTGGCCTCTGAGATCCATCTCTATTCCCCTTGGAATCTGGTGTAATGGACAGGGGTCATCTCTGACCTGGAAAAAATTTTTTAGAGGCTCTATGATGTGGGGTGTATTTATTGTGCACTAACACCAGTATTTTTACTTTTTTATTATTTATTTTTGTATATATTTTTTCTTTTTTACATTAAAGCAATAGATTATTATCCCGATTGCTTGCTATGTCATCATACCGACGCATTAATCTGATAACATACTGTAGCTCTCTTTTATAGCTGGAAGCTTGGATCTCATAACATTCACCCACAATGCTTCATTCCACATAAAATTATTGAAAGATAACTAACATTTGTATCAGTGAAAAGACAGCGATGTGACTGTGAATAGGTACAATAATGTCATCCCAAGACTGGCAGATAAAGCAGGCAATAGACAACAAAGCGAGCAGTACTCCTCCATTCATGTGATGCTCTCCCATGGTCTGAGCTGTTGCTGGCTTATTGTGTTTTTGTTCTACAACATTAGCTGGCGTCAGGCCTTTGTCTCTTCTTCTTCTTCTATAGAATGCTGATACATTATGTGGATTAAAGGCCTAGATACCTGCTGAGAATACCTTTTTCTACACAGTCTTTTTATTCTATATTCCAGAAAATAACATGTCACTGCATTGATGATAAAAATGTATTAGACACTACTCACAAAAAGTTAGGGATATTTGGCTTGTGGGGGAAATTTTGGGGAAAACTTAAAACGTCACTGTTGGTTTAATTTTTAATTTTTTTTTGCAGAAATCAATAGTGCAGGCGATTTTAAGAAACTATGTAGTTGGGTTTATTAGCCAAAAAATAAATTTTTATCACGAAAAATAATTTTGAAGCTCTCCCCCCTGTCTTTATGGTTCTCTTATGGAGAGGGGAGGGGTTGAGGGAGATGAGGCACCAAAACAGGACAACAAAGAGTTAATTTACAGCTACATCACTGGGCTACCTCCTCTGAAGTCAGCGCTGACCGTTCTGACCTCTGAATACCGGCCTTCACACAGGTCCCACTGTGTAATTCTTTATTCTCTGCTCTCTACTGGCAACTAATCTCCCTCCTCCCCCCTCCCCTCTTCATAGAACAGACAGGGCTCGACTGATGTAAAAGAGTCGAGATTTCATGTTAATGAGCAGTTAATGAGAGAGAGAAGGGAGGGGCGGACCTGGGGAAAGTCTTTTTGAATGCAGATAATGGCATATTTGCTTAATAAACCCAATTACAAAGTTTCTTAAAATCGCCTGGACTATTGATTTCTGCAAAAAAAAAAAAAAAAAAAAAAAAAAAAAACAACAGTGACACTTTAAAAAGTTCTCACTGCATTGATTTTATATCATGGCCCATTGAAGTTGAAGCAGCAATAAAGAATTTCCATATCTCAATGTTAGGGCCTCGGCGGCGTCCCGTGCTCCGGACCGCCGCCGCACCCTCTCTCCCACTTCTGCAGCAGCCGGTGTCCATATGCAGGGACCCGGCGCTGCTGTTGCTTCGGCCCCGGGGGGCGCCTCACCTCATCGCGCTCCTGTCCATCGCTGTGCCGGCCGGCGCGCGCGTCCCCACCTCCTCGGGCGCGCGCGCCGGCTGTCTCAGATTTAAAGGGGCAGTGCGCTCTTAATCGGCTGTATGTTAATCACTCCCCTGCCCCCTTCCAGGTGTTGGAGCCTCTACATGCTTCCCATAGCGTTTGGCCCAGCTCCCTGTTGTTCCTGATTCCTGTCCGCTACCTGGTCCCTAGTCCTTGTTCCTGATTCCTGTCCGCTACCTGGTCCCTAGTCCTTGTTTCTGATTCCTGTCCGCTACCTGGTCCCTAGTCCTTGTTCCTGGTTCCTGCTCCTCTGTCACACCATCGCTCCTGTGTTCAGCCTGTCACCTGCGGTTACGCCCACAGACCTCTGCCAGCACCATCTCCTGCCTACTGCTCCTGCCACGCCTCGCCTGCTGTCACTAGCAACCAAACCAGGGGTAGCGACCTGGGAGTCGCCTGCCGTAGCAAGCCCATCCCGCCTTGCGGCGGGCTCTGGTGAAAACCAGCGGCCCCTTAGACTCCGCTCCCTGGTGCGGTTTTGTGCCATCGCTAGTGTCGGCCCAGTGGATCCACTACTCCAGGCGTTACACTCAAATAATTTATTGAAACTAAAGCCAACACCAGTGGTGGGTATACTGTCTCAATAACTTATTGTGTGCTCTTGAGAATCAATTCCAGCTTCACAATGATGTCTCGTGCTGTTCACAAGTCGCCCTATTGTCTGGTGAGGCATGGTGTCCAATTCTTCTTGAAGGGCAGCCCTCAGGTCATTGAGGTTTTGGGGGCCTCTATGAGCCTGTACACTTAGCTGGTCCCCTAGGGGATTCAGGTCTGATGAAAGTGCAGGCCATTCTATGTGAGGTCCCCCAGTTACCCAGTTCCCTAATGATGCGACCTTGATGAGGTGTAGCATTGTCCTCCATGAAAATGGAATTTCGTGGCTGGGTTGTTCATGTACAATACATGAAAATATATTGTTAAATAAAGTTATTTTCAAACCATCTGCTTTCTTCTGCCTTCATTGCTCCACTCCCTGTCTAGTGTTCATCCTATCACAGACTTCCTGTTACTGTGTACATTCTAGCTGGGAATTCAGCCAACCCTACCTTCCCCCCCCCCTCCATCCCTTTCACTTTGTGGGATGGGTGTATAAGTCAAGAAGGTGTAGTATGAGCCATATTGAGTTGGCTGAGATCCCAGTGTATAGGGAATTAGGCTAGTAAAGACAACAGAGCACACAGTTTGTATCAAAAGTAAAAGGAAAGCATGAAAGACCCCAAATGTAGTAAGAAGAAAGAACTTTATTTACCAATATATGTCAATTTACACTTATAAATAAGTTTCATTGCCAGAAAATCCCTTTAATGCAAATTCAGCCATCCACCTGGATTGCCCAATGAAACTCTAATTATTAAAAGGGGTAGTGTGGCGGTAAGAAATTATTCACTAAATAACACACATTACAAAATTATACAACTTTGTGATGTATGTTATGTTAGTAAATGGCCCCCTTCCCCGTGTAACCCCCCCCCCCCACGCTAGACCCGGAAGTGTAGTCCTCTATACTCACCTGATTCGTGTTGACCCCCGTCTGCCATCTTGAAACAATGATGTCATCTTCGGGCGGCCGACCAAACCGCTTCGACCGTCCCTAGTGCTGGCCCCCCTCTGCCGCGTCATCAGCTGCTCAGCTGCGATTGGCTAAGCACAGTTATGCTCAGCCAATCGCGGCTGAGCAGCTGATGACGTGGTAGTGTTGCAGCCGGCCGCCCGAAGATGACATCATTATTTCAAGATGGCTGACGGGGGTCGACACAGATCAGGTGAGTATAGAGCACTACACTTTCGGGTCTAGCGTGGGGGGGGGACACGGGGAAGGGGGCCATTCACTAACATAACGTATAACTTTGTAATGTGTGTTATTTAGTGAATAGTTGCTTACTGCCACACTACCCCAACTTTTTACCACTGAGAAGTCCTATTATAAGTCAATTACAAGGACAAGTAGGGGATACAAAAATCACCCCTCTTCTTCCTTCTTGGTAAATTCCTGCCACGGGGGTCTAGTCTGATTTCTTGCTATTTGGATCCCTTTCTTCCATGTACATCAGTAATCCATGTCTTGCACTACATACAGTTTGAAAAGACTCAATCAGAAGGTTTATGCTGTCCTATCTAAGGGTAGCATAAACTAGTGACAGAAAAGCCACGCAGAATGATGTATTGCTCACATTGTTCTGTGAAGTTGATTTGGAGATATCCTCCTGAATAACAATGACTCTGAGCTAGTCCTCTTCATTATGTGCATGTGCTCAATAGTCCTGGATATTTATGAACATTGCACACCAGTCCTCTCTATTGTGTGCATGTGCTCAATAGTCCTGAATATTCATGAGCACCAGCATGCTCAGCACACTGGCTGCTGATTGGCAAATATGCCTATGTCTGTAAATAGGTAGACAGATGTCAATCAACTTATAGAGGGTGGAGGGTGGTGCAGCTTGATGTCTATTCTCCTGCTTATCACGAGAACAACGGAACAGAATGATATAATTGATACACAGATCTGTTCAGAATTTCTATCACTAGTTTATGCTGCTTTTATTTAATACACCATAAGCCTAGTGACAGATTCCCTTTAACCCCTTAACGACACAGGGCGTATATTTACGCCCTGTGGTCACCTCGGGGACTTTAGAGGGGAGCCGCGCGGCGACCCCGCTCTGAACCGCCGCGGTCCCGGGTGGGCATGTAGCCCGGAACCGCAGCTTTTAGCGGGCACAGTCTGATCACCGTGCCCGCTAATCAAGCAATCAGATGCAGCTGTCAGATGCAGCTGTCCTCCCCCATTGTCCCGGAGGAGCGATCCACACATCCTCTGCTGGCCGGGGTCTGCGCCGTAATGGCGCTGATACGGGCTCGGCACTCGGTTGTTTTCGGTTGCAGCAGCCTAAAGCAATCGAGTGCCTATCTCATTGATCTATGCTGTATAACTATACAGCATAGATCTCAATGAGAGATCAGCGTGCATATACTAGAAGTCCCCCAGGGGGGCTTCTAGTATATGAAATAAATAAATAAACAATGTGTCATTATTGAAGAAAAAAAAACCTCCCCTAATAAAAGTCTAAATCACCCCCCTTTTCCCATGTTATGAATAAAAATAAATAAATAACCATGTTTGGTTTTGCCGCGTGCGTAATCGCCCGAACTATTAATTAATCACATTCCTGATCTCGCACAGTAAACGGCGTAAGCACAAAAAAATCCCAAAGTTGAAAATTGTGCATTTTTGGTCGCATCAAATCCAGAAAAATTGTAATAAAAAGTGATCAAAAAGTCGCATATGCGCAATCAAGGTATCGATAGAACACATCATGGCGCAAAAAATTACACCACACACAGCCCAATAGATCAAAGGATAAAAGCGCTATAAACATGGGAATAGAGCGATTTTTAGGAACATATACAGTATTTGTACATATACTTGTTAACAATGGTTTGAATTTTTTACAAGCCATCACATAATATAAAAGTTATACATGTTACATATCAATGTAATCGTAACAAACAATAGTAAAAAAAATATATAACAAGTCAGTTTTACCCCAGGGTGAACGGCATAAAAACAAATACCCCCCCAAATAAACAAAATGCGTTTTTTTTTTTGTTTGTTTGTTTGTTTGTTTTTTCAATTTCACCACACATTTATTTTTTCTGGTTTCGCAGTGTACTTTATGAAAAAATTCAGCCTGTCATTGCAAAGTATAATTAGTGGCGCAAAAAATAAGGGCTCATGTGGGTTTCTAGCTGGAAAAATGCAAGTGCTATGGCCTTTTAAGCACAAGGAAAAAAATAGAAAAAAATAGAAGTGCAAAAATCGAAATTGGCTCTGTCATTAAGGGGTTAAAGACATTGGGGGACATTTATCAAACATGGTGTAAAGTGAAACTGGCTCAGTTGCCCCTAGCAACCAATCAGATTCCACCTTTCATTTTCCAAAGAGTCTGTGAGGGATGAAAAGTGGAATCTGATTGGTTGCTAGGGGCAACTGAGCCAGTTTCACTTTACACCATGTTTGATAAATCTCCCCCATTGTGTAGGCCTAAATGTGTATCTACTTTAAAGGCACCATTACATAACAATAGGTTTAATAATAATCCTTATTTTCACATCCACGTCCCCCACTGTGTCAGTATTTAGGATTCCTAGATACTATGTAAATATTATCGAACCACTCCTGTCAGATGTTATATATCATAGTATGATCAAAAAGTACAAACACTTTGCTTAACCTTGATTTCAAGGCAGCAAGATGGAGGCGTTGTTATTCCAAGATGAAACCAATGAAATATGTGACAGTGACAGTGACATCTATCTGTCAGCACAGACACTGTCAGCAGTAAATTTCATGTGTACACTGAGCTTATTGTATACTTCTCATTATTCTGCTTCAAGGCAAATCCCTGACGTTATATCTGCAATACACAGCTCCCCAGAGGCCTCTACACATTCATCCAGGAGACGGATTCCACCCAGTAATTAATAATTACACCTCAATCTGATGGGCTGTGACTAATTGGCTAATGTAAAGGCAGAAATGAAATATATGTGGATATATAGAGAGACCGAGAGAGAGAAATCTATCTATACAGTTACAATTAAAGGGAAAAAGAGTGAACACTTTTGGGGAGATTTATCAAACATGGTGTAAAGTGAAACTGGCTCAGTTGCCCCTAGCAACCAATCAGATTCCACCTTTCATTTTCCAAAGAGTCTGTGAGGAATGAAAGGTGGAATCTGATTGGTTGCTAGGGGCAACTGAGCCAGTTTTACTTTACATCATGTTTGATAAATCTCCCCCTTTATTACTAATAAAAGGTGGCCACATTCAGAGACAGACACAATGGAACTAAACAAATAACACATGTATGGATACTGGGCACATTGAGTAAATGTCTACCGTGTAAATTAGGGAATCTCTGTTTTCGACTGGGTTCACACTACGTTTTTGCAATCCATTTTTTTTGCAAAAAACGAATTAAAAAAAGGGATGCATTTGTGTGCATCCGTTTTGATCCATTTTTCCATTGACTTCCATTATAAAAAAAAAAACTTATTTGTAAAAACTTGTCCGTAAAAAAAAAAAAAAAAATTATTCGTTTTGATTCGTTTTTTTTTTTTATAATGGAACCCAATGGAAAAACGGATGAAAAAAAAATGGTTTGCAAAAACATAGGGGGAGATTTATAAGACATGGTGTAAAGTGAAACTGTCTCAGTTGCCCCTAGCAACCAATCAGATTCCACCTTTCATTTTCCAAAGAGTCTGTGAGGAATGAAAGGTGGAATCTGATTGGTTGCTAGGGGCAACTGAGCCAGTTTTACTTTACATCATGTTTGATAAATCTCCCCCTTTATTACTAATAAAAGGTGGCCACATTCAGAGACAGACACAATGGAACTAAACAAATAACACATGTATGGATACTGGGCACATTGAGTAAATGTCTACCGTGTAAATTAGGGAATCTCTGTTTTCGACTGGGTTCACACTACGTTTTTGCAATCCATTTTTTTTGCAAAAAACGAATTAAAAAAAGGGATGCATTTGTGTGCATCCGTTTTGATCCATTTTTCCATTGACTTCCATTATAAAAAAAAAAACTTATTTGTAAAAACTTGTCCGTAAAAAAAAAAAAAAAATTATTCGTTTTGATTCGTTTTTTTTTTTTTATAATGGAACCCAATGGAAAAACGGATGAAAAAAAAATGGTTTGCAAAAACATAGGGGGAGATTTATAAGACATGGTGTAAAGTGAAACTGTCTCAGTTGCCCCTAGCAACCAATCAGATTCCACCTTTCATTTTCCAAAGAGTCTGTGAGGAATGAAAGGTGGAATCTGATTGGTTGCTAGGGGCAACTGAGCCAGTTTCACTTCAAACCATGTTTGATAAATCTCCCCCATAGGGAGAAATGCCCCCGCAGCTCCGGCGCTACGGAGATTTATGTAGAGGCGGACTGCCTCTACATAAATCCCGTGCGCGCCGCTGCGCACTGCCGAAAACCTACGCCAGCTGAGGACTGGAGTAGGTTTTCGGCGTATATTTGGGCGGAACGGATGGTAAATCGCGCGGACTCTGAGTCCGCGCCCTCCGTTTCGCCCACTACACGCCCCCTTTCCACCCCCCTGGCGTACTCGGCGGAAAGTGCCGATTTGCGAATATTTTATTCGCAAATCGGCCATTTGTGTATAAAATAATACGCAAATCGGCACTTTCCGCCGAAAATCATCCGTTCGCAGGATGATACATGTGGCCCATAGTGTGAACCCAACCTTATTGATGTCACTTGTAAGATATAGACTGCTTTAGGTCTGCATCCTACAAGTGATTAGAGAAGCACAGGTTGTGCTATGATGACACCACCACATTCCATAGTCTGCACCAGGCACCATCTACCAGATGACACAGCTGCCAGGATATGGAGAGAGGTGAGAATTTTATTTTATGATTTTAGGTTTAAAGAAGCAATGTTGCATAATAAATAAATAAGAAATCCACAGGGGTTGTGATTAGAGATGAGCGAGTACTAAAATGCTCGTAACGAACCCCATTGAAGTCAATGGGAAACTTGAGCATTTTTGCAGGGGACCAAAGCTATGCACGGTGAAGGTGACGTGAAAACCTGGAAACCTCAGAAAATGATGGAAACACCATGGAAATGGACAGGAAACAGCAGAGACAGCATGTATAAACGCCTCTGAGACTGCATAATCGCAACATTACGCCAAATTATGGGCTCCCGGCTCTCTCCCCCATGTTCCTGTACCTCCTCCCTTGCTTCAACTTCTGTTCACTGTCGGGCCAGTAATCTCCTGAGTTGACTGATGTCTATCAGGGGTCAAAATACAGCCCTGGACACACTGATTCAGTAGCTTTACTTTGCTGATCCCTGTCTCTCTCACCACGTGCACAGGACACTGCACAGTGAGGATAGGTATAGCTGAACTACAGATCCCAGCCAGCCAAGGTAATGTCAGCAACAGGACAAATTGATTACTGACAGCTGCACTACAAGTCCAAGCCAGCAGCCAAGAGTAGCAAAAAAAAAAAAAAAAAAAAAATATATATATATATATATATATATATATATATATGTTTTGAAAATTTCAAGCCCTTAGAAGGACTGTTGGGTTCTTCGTGTCGGATTTCCACGTTATATTACAAGCTCCTAAAGACTCTCCTGCATTACAATTGGCTGAAAAAAAGCTGCCAAACATGCAGGAAGAGGAAGATGCCATTGTCTCGAGTATCGGGAGATGCTCGTCCGAGTAACGAGCATCGGCGAATACCATTATACTCGAACGAGTACCAAGCTCCGACCAGCATGCAACGATTTGGTTTTTATAACGATCAGTGTTTAGATGGAGAAAAATCGTTAGAAGATTCGTAAGAAAAATCGTTATTGCTATCGTTTTTAAGATCGCTTAAGCCCATCTTTTACATAGGGTGAATCTTTGAAGGACTGTTTACACAAAGCGATCTGCGAATTTTTAGCGAACGACGAACGACGATTTGAGAACATGTTGAAAGATCAAAATGAACGATTGTTCGCTCATTGCTTGATCGTTTGCTGTGTTTACACCGAACGATTATCGCTCAAATGCGATTGTTATTGCGAAAATTCGAGCGATAATCGTTCCGTGTAAACGCGGCATTAAGAATATAATTAGCCTAGGTTAATTGCCCTCAGGTGATATACAACCTGCATGATGAGCAGGCTTCTTTCCTTGTGTGAGCGCACAAAGGACTGGGACTTCCTGTTTGTTCTCTTTTTTTAACAGAGAAAAGACCAAATATTGGCACAGAGGGAGCTTGGAGCACAGTTTGGCTGTATGTGTAATGTTGATTTATATATAGAAACCCCACCAGAAATGGCCTCTTAGCATAGATTCTACAGATTCTAATGTTGACAGCAAAGGAGAGTGGACAGGTTGGACGGGTAAGTTTACATCACTGTCATGCCCCCCCAAACCTGGCAGCATCTCTGATTTAACAGCCCCTTTAAGTATAGGACCCTGACCTATTAAAAAAATCTCTGAAATACTCCTTTAGGGTATAAACCCACACACCGTATATGCAGCGTATTTACTGCTGCGATACGCAGCAAACTCGCAGCAAAATCGCAGCAAAATCGCAGCAGATTAGATCTAAATAATTGAACACAGCATCAAATCTGTACCAACAAATCTGCTGCGTATTTGTTGCATTTCTGCTGCATATACGGTGTGTGGGTTTATACCCTGAAGGGGTTTTCATGAGGTTGAGATACCACAGGAACCTAAGCGAGCAAGATGGGGGCCACTGACTGAGGCTATACCTGAAGAATCAGCCATACAGTAGTAACATAGTATGTAGGGACTTACTGTATGAGGCTGAAGATTAGTTGGATGCATCAAAAACATCAATCATATAAAAGGGAAGTGGTTGACAAAAAAATGAAAAATCTGTCCCTATAACAAGCTTTAGGCT
Organism: Dendropsophus ebraccatus; assembly: GCF_027789765.1. Lineage (NCBI taxonomy): Eukaryota > Metazoa > Chordata > Amphibia > Anura > Hylidae > Dendropsophus > Dendropsophus ebraccatus. Next base: position 29,742,255 of record NC_091455.1, on the reverse strand, counting down.
ATTTTCTCCAAGGAGTAATAAGAAGCTTCTCAATGACTTAGATTTCCTTGAAAATGAGGTATTTACAATGTGAGAGCATTTTGCTGACTTTGCTCTTCTCGCATCCCAGGAGGAAGTTTATGATGAGTAGACAAGTCTAAGGAGCCGCACAGAAGGAAAGGTAAAAACTCAATTAATGTTATGTAAAGAACTATATGATCTGACAGAACAATGCACCTGCCGCAGTGTATGGAAATAGCTCGGGATTTCTAACTGCAGCTTCAAGTATATGATGGAAGTACAGAGGTTAGTAATAAATCATTGCTCTGCCCGTATGTGTGTATACAGTCAGGAGATCAGCGGCTTGGGTTAATGAAGGGTAATCTGTGATGTCTGATTTTTGTCTATGTATGTACCCCCAGAATTGTAAAGTGCTGCGGAATCTGTTGGCGCTATATAAATAAAAATTATTAATATTATTCCCTCACACAGGTAGGTAGTCCCCCACAGTAGGAAGGTAAATCCTTAAACAGGTAATTCCTCCTACCTAGTAGGCAGGCATGCCCTTGATATGTAGTCTCTCCAGTAGGCAGGCATACCCTTAGATATGTAGTCTCCCCAGTAGGTTGGTATGCCCTTTGATATGCAGTCTCCCTAGTAGACTGACATGCCGTTAGATATGTGGTCTCCCCAGTAGGCTGGCATACCCTAAGATATGTGGTCTCCCAAGTAAACTGGTATGCCCTTCGATATGTAGTCTCCCCAGTACGCTGGTATGCCCTTAGATATGTAGTCTCCTTAGTAGGCTGGTATGCCCTTAGATATGTGGTCTCCCTAGTAGGCTGGTATGCCCTTAGATATGTTGTCTCCCCAGTAGGCTGGTATGCCCTTAGATATGCGGTCTCCCTAGTAGGCTGGTATGCCCTTAGATATGTGGTCTCCCTAGTAGGCTGGTATGCCCTTAGATATGTGGTCTCCCTAGTAGGCTGGTATGCCCTTAGATATGTAGTCTCCCTAGTAGGCTGGTATGCCCTTAGATATGTGGTCTCCCTAGTAGGCTGGTATGCCCTTAGATATGTGGTCTCCCTAGTAGGCTGGTATGCCCTTAGATATGTTGTCTCCCCAGTAGGCTGGTATGCCCTTAGGTAGTTTAGTCCCTTTCAATAGGTAGGTCTGTTCTTAGATAGCTCCCTCTAGTACATAGGTATGTTATTACATAGGTATCACCCCACCCTGTAGCCAGGTATGCCCTTAGATAGGTATTACGACCCAAATAGGCAGAAACATCCCCCTTAACCTAGTAGTCATGCAGTCTCCATACTCACCTACTCTTCCATGCAGAGATATCTCATGGAGTGCAGCCTGATCGCTTCCTTCCCCTTTTGCAGTGCAGTAACACCATATAACACAAGGTGGTGCCACTTAAGGCAAGTCACTGAACTTGTCTCACGGTTGAAGTCCCTGTAATTTTTCCACTTTTGCTTAATCTTTGGGTTCTTTTACGGTTGATTCGTCCATTTTGTCTGTTGAATTTCTCAAAAAACGAAGGCAAAAGTTTCAAATTATCTTTTCAGGAAGTGTAGGGAACTCTACTTCATAGAATCCTAATTATTGAGATCTTATGCAGAACGTTATAAGATATGAATGGCTTTCATGGATTATGCCACCTCGCTTTAGTTCCTTTGTTCTGTTCTTCATCTTTAAGGTAAAAGAAAGCAATTATTTATATTAAGATCCTTTTCTTCTTCCACCTTTTGCCGTTCTTTTAGTCCAGGCCTTTAGATGGGATTAATTTTTATGTGAGGCGCGTTAACCCTCATTATCATATTAATTAGGCAAAAAAGAAGGAGGGGGATTAAATGTCAAATGCTTTGCTCCGAGTCGTCAAATTAGCATATATCACAGCTGAAATAATAAACAGTCTCTATTGAGAGCCGGGCTCGGAAGGGCACTAACATACATACATTAATGACATTGAACTAATGAACTCGCACCAGTTGTTGTGTAATGGTACCGGGAGAAACTCCGATTTTCTAAATATCATTGTGTCAAAAGTTAGACTATTCATAGTCGGCATTAGCTTAAACAATATACTATACATGGTACATTTTTAGATTAGTTGCAGCATAGCCTCAATTTCTTAAAGGGACATCCAATCATTATTCATTAAGTATTTTCTTCAGTTTTCCAAATTGGTTTCCGGAATATCGCCATGCAGCTAATGTATTCAGCAGCAATCTTTATTGTTTACTTTGAGTGGATAAAAATCTATCCTGATCATGTGACGGGCACATTGGTAAATGGTTTCTAGAGATAGGCCAATCAATTCTGCAAAAATCAGCTTACTGTATGGCTATGTTACCACAATGTTTTTTCTTGTCCATTCATAATTTTTAAAATGACATCTGTTATTTTGAGGATTGGCCTTCCCTTAGTGCAATGATGCCTGTTGGTACATTATTCTAGTTACTAATTGGCCTTTGGGTGTGTCCTAAATTGAAAAGTCCATTGAATTGATTTTGAAAAACGAAGAAAGGACAGTGAAAAAAGAAAAACTAAAAAATAACGTCTGCTGTTTGCAAAAGACAATTGACTTGATCAGTATTTTGATGTCTGCGCAGATAACGTCCGTCATTTTATACACTGTGTGCATTGGACGTCCATCATTCCATTGTCTTTATTGCATTAATCATTATTCGTGGTTCTCATTGGTTTGTGATCCCTGCGGGTGGAATAGGCAGACAGGTGGAGAGCTCCACCTCTGTGTGAACAGCCCCAAAGAGAGAAGGTCATGACATGGTCAAGTTGCTATGAAAACCTTCCAAATAATGCAGACTACAGGGGAAGTTCTTCTCTGTTGTTGGGCACATCACTCATTTGTTCCTGATCATTATTCTTGGGAAAGCAGGTGGATCTTATGGAGACCTCAAATCAGGTCTATTAGTAAAACCTGTGGCCCCCTTGGATGTCAATTTGGGTCATGTTTGTAAACTGTGAAGAAACATATTGACAAAGTTGCCAGTAGACTGTTCTGTACAATGTTGTTGTGTGGTGCACCATTAGGATTTGTCTCCGTTGGACCATAAAGCCCCGTGTTCTTCTTCCATGAAACATTACAGCTGGCCCAGTCAGGAAGTGCCTTACTTTCATCCAACGTGCCCAAGCTTACCAATAAACATGCCAGATACTAAAGCATGAAATACTAGCTACCATCCTACCCCTCCATTCCTGGCATTACCCCATTACTCATGGAGATCCAATTTATGATATTCCTAAAGATCAATTCTGCAACCAATGCAGTTTCCAGACACGTGAGGACAGATGCTTTTTACATGGTAACAGTTCTGAGGCTTTATATAGCGACCACATCACCGCCAAGCTGTTATAGCTTCTAGATGTTTCCATTTCACAATACCAACACTTACAAATCGAGTTGTTGGAAAGGTGCCATCCAATGTGACACAGAGCTCTTAGTCACTAGATGAGGATATACAGCATGTATGGAAGTAAGTACAGGAATGCCTATGCAGAAATTAGAGGAAATTGGGCGGGTGGCAAGTTTAGGTCATTATAAATATATCAGGGACATAGCTATAGACGGGGCAGAGGCAGCAATTGTACAGTACTCAGATACTGTACACTTTTTTGGAGATGGTCTCTGCTATGTGCTTCTTCCAATCTGGTAAACAGATCATTGACCTCAGGGAGACCAGCCAAAGGAAAAACTGTCGGCTGCTAGTTAAAGCTTTTAAAACTGTGAAATCCTAGGTGCATTGCCCCCTGGGAAATACAGTATGCAAAAGGAGTCCATGGAGCCTCATTTAAGAGTCTCAAAACACGGAATTAGCCAGATACCCCTCCAGGAAGGGCCTAGCCAAGGGGTGGCTCCTGTAACCACCAAAACCACCATAATAAGTGGCCTTTTAGTCAATATCCATCAATATTTAGATTCGTAAATTGAGTTGGATATTGACTGAAAGGGCTACTTAATAAAGTGGTCTTAGTGGTCCCCTTACAGGAGTCACCCCCTGGCTGGGTTCTTTCCTGGAGGGATATTTGGCTAGTATGGAATTCCAATCCAATTTATCCAATTCCGGTTCCTCATCACTGTAAAACCAAAACCAATGCACAAAGCAGCTTGAAATCTACGGGACATATGTTTATGATGCAGGACCTTAGACATTCTATTATATGAAGATTACAATGCTAGCTAGCTGCAATAGTGATATATATTGTAAGAAAGCAGCTGGGAAGGTCTGTGATGATGTGTATATACCAGCAAGGTTCTTCACACGTACCTGGAGAAGTGCCGATACATGTCACCAAGGTAATGGGCCTTGGTGAAGTAAGAGCCATTAGACGGTGGGTCAGCTACATTAGGTAGTTGGCTGCTGGGTAACAGTAGTATGTCTGTGTGCCACAGACCATCCGGGACGGCTCTTACTGGCGGTAGGTAATGTGTTCCATGCTGGGTTTTTGATCTGACCTTTATAGAGTAAGCTAGTCAGCTGACCAGGGCAGCTGGTACTCAGGACTTTGCTTTTGGGCAATACAGGATAATAAGAACTTTCTTTCAATAAAGGTACAATACAAAGACATATATAATCCAATCCCTTGAACGGGGTATCTGTAGGCTTGTGAACACAGCTTTTAGCTGGAGGAATATTACATGAATACTTTATTTATTTAACCCCTTCCCGCACAAGGATGTTACTGTACGTCCTCGGGCGGGTGGGGGAGTTCAAAGCAGGGCCGCGTGGCAACCCTACTCTGAACCGCCGCAGTCCCGGGTGCGGCATGTAGCTAATTAAATCTTTAGATGCAACTGTCAAAGTCGACAGCTGCATCTGAAGACTTACTGCAGCTGCTCCCTGGTGGTCTAGTGGGGAGATCACCCCCGTGACGTTGTCACGGAGAAGCAATCTCCGCGTCTGGTGCCGGGCAGGGTCTGCGCCGTAATGGCGCTGATCCCGGCTCGGCATTCAATTGCTTTTGGCTGCAGCAGTCAAAAGCAATAGAACACTGATCTCATCGATCTATGCTGTATATCTTATACAGCATAGATCTCTATGAGAGATCAGTGTGCATATACTAGAAGTCCCCCAGGGGGGCTTCTAGTATATGTATATATAAAAAAAGTGTTATCATTAAGAAAAAGCCCCCTCCGCTAATAAAAGTTTGAATCACCCCCCTTTTCCCATGTTATAAATAAAAATAAATAAATAAACATGTTTGGTATCGCCGCGTGCGTAATCGCCCGAACTATAAATTTATCATATTCCTGATCTCACACGGTAATAGGCGTAAGCGCGAAAAAAATCCCAAAGTGCAAAGTTGCGCAATTTTGGTCGCATTAAATCCAGAAAAATTGTTATAAAAAGCAATCAAAAAGTCGCATATGAGCAATCAAGGAAAGAACACATCATGGCGCAAAAAATGACACCTCAAACAGCCCCATAGACCAAAGGATAAAAGCGTTATAAGCCTGGGAAGAGAGCAATTTTTAGGAACATATATTTGTTAATAATGGTTTGAATTTTTTACAGGCCATCAATAAAATAAAATAAAAGTTATACAAGTTACATATCGTTTTAATTGTACCGACTTATAACATGTCAGTTTTTCCATAGGACACACGGTGTAAAAACAAATCCCCCTCCCCCCCAAAGAAAAAGAATTGCATTTTTTTTTTTATTTCACCGCGCATATCATTTTTTTCTAGTTTCGCAGCATATTTTATGCAAACATTCAGCCTGTCATTGCAAAGTACAGTTAGTGACGCAAAAATAAGGGCTCATGTGGGTCTGTAGGTGTAAAAATGCAACTGCTATGGCCTTTTAAGCACAAGGAGGAAAAAACAAAAAACGCACAAACGAAAATTAGCCCGGTCCAGAAAGGGTTAATAGGAAATCTTTGAATACTGTAGCTCGGCTGGCTTTGGAAGAGGAGAGAACTGAGGGTTACTCCGGGCTTATTGGGGCCTACCTAGGCCCTGAGATACTCAACTGAAGGGGCTTTAAGAGAAAATACCTACGCCCATGGGTATGAATCCTCCACCTATCGCTGTCTATAGGCACCTAGTGACATAGAGCAGGAACGTAGGCCCCACCTAGTGGGTAGAGCTAGCCGCTGGGGGGACCTCTAAGGAACCTAGCAAATTGCAGTGAAGTCTTTCAGCTTACCGCTTTAACCTATTCACTGTCTTGTAGTCCTGTCTTAGTTATCAGGAGAAAAAATAGACGCCCAGTGTAGGTAGGGTATCCCTTTAGTCCTTTTTCACCTCAGCCTCCTCTATATGTTGTTAGCCAGACATGGATGACCTGAAGCAGTGGCAGAAAATGTAAAATAATCCTGAAAGAAAAACCTCAGCAGGAGCTGTCTGTAGTGTAGTCATCTCTCAGAGAAAATCCTAACTCAACTGACTTCTCTCAGGGGAATAATCTAATCCCTGATTGGCCGAACACAGACTGAAAGGACTTAATACTGAACAGGGATTGGCCAGATCACTTGAGTCACCTAGCTTAGGGATTGGTCAGTAAACATCACCTCATACATAAGTGACAGTTAGACAGTTAACCCTTCCTTCAGCTAGGCATACATTAAATACAGTGATATCTAGTGGCATAAAATAAGTAGTACAGGCAGAAATAGAAACCATTGGTATTAATAAGAAACACAGGCAGAGTGCAGATCCCATTCACCCAAAGTGTCCTATACAAAAATACTTGACTATAGGTGGGCAAGAAAACACAGCAGCCACACCTACTCTGGGAGACTGCATATATATCACAAAAGAGATATTCTTATTTCTTAAAGTACTTGTAGATTGTAAGTACTCATCACTTGTGGGCAGGGGGGTCCATCCTCATGTGCCAGTCTGCCATTTACCCTATTCTTGTAACATACTATAATTCTGTAATCGCTTGTATAATGTTCTGGAGTTAAAGGGGTACTCTAGGTGAAAATATTTTTCTTTCAAATCAACTGGTTTCAGAAAGTTATATAGATTTGAAATTTACTTCTATTTAAAAATCTTAAGTCTTCCCATACTTATCAGCTGCTGTATTCTTTCTTACAAGTCTGACACAGTGCTCTCTGCTGCCACCTCTGTCCATGTCAGGAACTGCCCAGAGCAGCAAATCTCCATAGAAAACCTCTCCTGGTCTGGACAGTTCCTGACATGGACAGAAGTGGCAGCAGAGAGCACTGTGTCAGACGGGAAAGAACACAACAGTTCGTGATTTTTGACTAGAAGTAAAATACAAATCTATATAACTTTTTGAAACCAGTTGATTTGAAAGAAAAATATTTTCACCGGAGTATCCCTTTAAGGGTGCTATAAAAATAAACAAAGTAATATTAATACTTCAGCCCAGATTATATTTTCACATGTAAATGAAACTTTTTTTTTGTTTTGTTCTTCCATCGTTGAATGCATCTCCATTGCCTCCACACCTGTTCCTGCGGTGATTCCTTTCATGAAAGCTGCTTGACATTATGCTCAGAATGGCAGCGGCATGAAATTGACTTATGTAAATTCTACAATCTGAAGCCCATTGGGTCTCCTAAAGGTACGACTGTGCAGCGTTTAGAAGAATATCCAGTGAAGGGATTAATGATGAACAGAGCATAAATAGCAAGAAATCTGTCCTGAATAGCTACATGATGGACTCCATGACTTGCTCATTAAAGAGATAAAATACATGTTATTATACAGGGTCTGGGGCGCATGCTGACATAGGGAAAACCAACATTCAACAACATTGACAACTGTATATTTTACTGTTTAAAAATCAGCTAAGGATATGTTACTGCAGGCTCTCAGATATCTGCTGTAATCTAGGTGGAATATCCTTGCAGCGCCACCACTGGTGAAGTACAGTTACATCTTGCAAAAAGCATGTTACACATTTAACATAGTAAGTTTTGCAAGGATGTTAGATGTCTGCTCTCCTTAACATAGCTTCCATTGTGCCCTAAACTATTAGTGTAGCCCCCCCCCCCTTGTGGAAACAACAGTAGAGACCGTAAGCTAGGGATTCTATATGCATCCCTAGCTTACTGTGAGTAAATTTACATGGCTGGAAACTGTATGCCCAACCTTATGAATCAAACCCCCAGAGTTACAGTAAGACAACATTCTGGCTTCCTGCAAACTGCTTATTGCCATAGGGTTTCCTGGGAAGAGGTAGAACGTTTTTAGTACTCCAACTGGTGTCAGAAAGCTATTTAGATTTGTAATTTACTTCTTCTATTTACAAATCTTAAGTCTTTCAGTACTTATCAGCTGCTGTATGTCTTTTAGGAGATGATGTATTCTTTCCAGTCTAACACAGTGCTCTCTGCTGCCACCTCTGTCCATGTCAGGAACTACTGTCCAGAGCAGGAGAGGTTTTCTATGGGCATTTGCTACTGCTCTGGAAACATTTCCGCTGCAGTTCCCCTTTTTTTTAATAACCAATAAGTTGTCTACAAATGGGTTTTTCTTTCGTTATGCAGTTTTCACACATTTTTATACCATTGCCTCTCTGTTCAGTACATAGTAGTGCTAGTAGTGCATAGTAGTTCTATTTAGGGTGTCCAACTTTATTTGACAGCTGGGGACATGACCAACTTCTGCTTGTTTACAGACTTGATGTAAAGAACATCCCTTAATAGGTTAATATATAAGACCGCACACAGTGCTTCACCTATAGTAAATGTTTACAAGCAACAGAGGAGGAAGAGAGATGGATGATCCGGAAATCATAAAGAATTATACAGCTCTCTCATAAAATGGGTTTCCTGTAAATAGGCAGTAAATATAGACAGGAGAGAAAGACATGTCCATATCTGTGTGTGTGTGTATGAATATATATATATATATATATATATATATATATATATATATATATATATATATTTATATTTACTATTTTATTATTATAGTATTTTATTATAGTATTATTATTTATTTTTATTATTTTTTATTCTGAATAACATGTAAAATAAACAAACATTTGGACAAGCCAAAAAGACAGAAATGGCTGCACATCGCACCCATGGCTGACACGAAAGCTTATTCAGCTACATTTAAAACCAACATCAGAAGTTAGTATATAATTTGGCCAAACCATATTGCCTCATGTACCACGTGCAGGTCTTCTGATACACATGAGTCCCTAACCAAAAAACATCACTATGTCGGTCAGCGACCACAATCCCCGCAAAGCGTGTGCAAACAGAGAAGGGGGGCCACGGAATGGCCCTGCAACCCCATTGTCACAGGACCAGACTCGTGCTTTGTAAGACCCATGTGATCCAAATTAGCAGGAAGCACCTGTGTACATAAGGGGAGGATCTCCTAGTATTCTCCCATTCTACCTGCAGAGGAATGGAGAGAGAGGTAAGAGCTTGTTCACACTTGTGTTGCTTGGCGTCCACTTTTTACGCCGGTGGCGCCTGTGGGGTCTGGGGGGGGGGGGCCTTTTAGGGTCTGGTCCTGTGACAATGGGGTTGCGGGGCCATTCCGTGGCCCTCTTCTCTGCTTGCGCACGTTTTGCGGGGATTGTGGTCACTGACCGACACAGTGATGTTTTTTGGTTAGGGACTCATGTGTATCAGAAGACCTGCACGTGGTACATGAGGCAATATGGTTTGGCCAAATTATATACTAACTTCTGATGTTGGTTTTAAATGTAGCTGAATAAGCTTTCGTGTCAGCCATTGGTGCGATGTGCAGCCATTTTTGTCTTTTTGGCTTGTGCATGTTTTATGTATTCTGTCCCTTTTTTCATTGTGGCTAGCACTCGTGCTTTGTAAGACCCATGTGATCCAAATTAGCAGGAAGCACCTGTGTACATAAGGGGAGGATCTCCTAGTATTCTCCCATTCTACCTGCAGAGGAATGGAGAGAGAGGTAAGAGCTTGTTCACACTTGTGTTGCTTGGCTTCCACTTTTTACGCCGGTGGCGCCTGTGGAGTCTGGGGGGGGCCTTTTAGGGTTTGGTCCTGTGACAATGGGGTTGCGGGGCCATTCCGTGGCCCCTCTTCTCTGCTTGCGCACGTTTTGCGGGGATTGTGGTCACTGACTGACACAGTGATGTTTTTTGGTTAGGGACTCATGTGTATCAGAAGACCTGCACGCGGTACATGAGGCAATATGGTTTGGCCAAATTATATACTAACTTCTGATGTTGGTTTTAAATGTAGCTGAATAAGCTTTCGTGTCAGCCATTGGTGCGATGTGCAGCCATTTCTGTCTTTTTGGCTTGTGCATGTTTTATGTATTCTGTCCCTTTTTTCATTGTGGCTAGCACTCGTGCTTTGTAAGACCCATGTGATCCAAATTAGCAGGAAGCACCTGTGTACATAAGGGGAGGATCTCCTAGTATTCTCTCATTCTACCTGCAGAGGAATGGAGAGAGAGGTAAGAGCTTGTTCACACTTGTGTTGCTTGGCGTCCACTTTTTACGCCGGTGGCGCCTGTGGGGTCTGGGGGGGGGGGGCCTTTTAGGGTCTGGTCCTGTGACAATGGGGTTGCGGGGCCATTCCGTGGCCCCTCTTCTCTGCTTGCGCACGTTTTGCGGGGGTTGTGGTCGCTGACCGACACAGTGATGTTTTTTGGTTAGGGACTCATGTGTATCAGAAGACCTGCACGTGGTACATGAGGCAATATGGTTTGGCCAAATTATATACTAACTTCTGATGTTGGTTTTAAATGTAGCTGAATAAGCTTTCGTGTCAGCCATTGGTGCGATGTGCAGCCATTTCTGTCTTTTTGGCTTGTGCATGTTTTATGTATTCTGTCCCTTTTTTCATTGTGGCTAGCACTCGTGCTTTGTAAGACCCATGTGATCCAAATTAGCAGGAAGCACCTGTGTACATAAGGGGAGGATCTCCTAGTATTCTCCCATTCTACCTGCAGAGGAGTGGAGAGAGAGGTAAGAGCTTGTTCACACTTGTGTTGCTTGGCGTCCACTTTTTACGCCGGTGGCGCCTGTGGAGTCTGGGGGGGGCCTTTTAGGGTCTGGTCCTGTGACAATGGGGTTGCGGGGCCATTCTGTGGCCCCTCTTCTCTGCTTGCGCACGTTTTGCGGGGATTGTGGTCGCTGACCGACACAGTAATGTTTTTTGGTTAGGGACTTATGTGTATCAGAAGACCTGCACGCGGTACATGAGGCAATATGGTTTGGCCAAATTATATACTAACTTCTGATGTTGGTTTTAAATGTAGCTGAATAAGCTTTCGTGTCAGCCATGGGTGCGATGTGCAGCCATTTCTGTCTTTTTGGCTTGTGCATGTTTTATGTATTCTGTCAATTTTTTCATTGTGGCTAGCACTCGTGCTTTGTAAGACCCATGTGATCCAAATTAGCAGGAAGCACCTGTGTACATAAGGGGAGGATCTCCTAGTATTCTCCCATTCTACCTGCAGAGGAATGGAGAGAGAGGTAAGAGCTTGTTCACACTTGTGTTGCTTGGCGTCCACTTTTTACGCCGGTGGCGCCTGTGGGGTCTGGGGGGGCCTTTAAGGGTCTGGTCCTGTGACAATGGGGTTGCGGGGCCATTCCGTGGCCCTCTTCTCTGCTTGCGCACGTTTTGCGGGGATTGTGGTCACTGACCGACACAGTGATGTTTTTTGGTTAGGGACTCATGTGTATCAGAAGACCTGCACGTGGTACATGAGGCAATATGGTTTGGCCAAATTATATACTAACTTCTGATGTTGGTTTTAAATGTAGCTGAATAAGCTTTAGTGTCAGCCATTGGTGCGATGTGCAGCCATTTCTGTCTTTTTGGCTTGTGCATGTTTTATGTATTCTGTCCCTTTTTTCATTGTGGCTAGCACTCGTGCTTTGTAAGACCCATGTGATCCAAATAAGCAGGAAGCACCTGTGTACATAAGGGGAGGATCTCCTAGTATTCTCCCATTCTACCTGCAGAGGAATGGAGAGAGAGGTAAGAGCTTGTTCACACTTGTGTTGCTTGGCGTCCACTTTTTACACCGGTGGCGCCTGTGGGGTCTGGGGGGGGGGCCTTTTAGGGTCTGGTCCTGTGACAATGGGGTTGCGGGGCCATTCCGTGGCCCCTCTTCTCTGCTTGCGCACGTTTTGCGGGGGTTGTGGTCGCTGACCGACACAGTGATGTTTTTTGGTTAGGGACTCATGTGTATCAGAAGACCTGCACGCGGTACATGAGGCAATATGGTTTGGCCAAATTATATACTAACTTCTGATGTTGGTTTTAAATGTAGCTGAATAAGCTTTCGTGTCAGCCATGGGTGCGATGTGCAGCCATTTCTGTCTTTTTGGCTTGTGCATGTTTTATGTATTCTGTCCCTTTTTTCATTGTGGCTAGCACTCGTGCTTTGTAAGACCCATGTGATCCAAATTAGCAGGAAGCACCTGTGTACATAAGGGGAGGATCTCCTAGTATTCTCCCATTCTACCTGCAGAGGAATGGAGAGAGAGGTAAGAGCTTGTTCACACTTGTGTTGCTTGGCGTCCACTTTTTACGCCGGTGGCGCCTGTGGAGTCTGGGGGGGGCCTTTTAGGGTCTGGTCCTGTGACAATGGGGTTGCGGGGCCATTCCGTGGCCCCTCTTCTCTGCTTGCGCACGTTTTGCGGGGATTGTGGTCGCTGACCGACACAGTGATGTTTTTTGGTTAGGGACTCATGTGTATCAGAAGACCTGCACGCGGTACATGAGGCAATATGGTTTGGCCAAATTATATACTAACTTGTGATGTTGGTTTTAAATGTAGCTGAATAAGCTTTCGTGTCAGCCATGGGTGCGATGTGCAGCCATTTCTGTCTTTTTGGCTTAAACAAACATTTGGAAACAGCTGAATATGTCATATTATAAGTTACTGTATAGTATAGCAATCAGCATGTGGAATATAATGTATAGTAAGTGCATAAACCTCAAACAGAAGCAGTTTTTAGATACAGGATGGAACTGCAGATCCCCATAATGCAATAGTATAGTATAGCAGGCTAGAGTAGAGAAGCATGGCTGCTGTCAGAGGTCAGGGGCACATTATAGCAGCAGTGTGTATAACTGTTAGTGCAGGCACATTATAGCAGGAATGGAGAGGATGGGAAACACATGGGCTAACAGAGACTGCAGGGAGCATGAAGGAATGAGCAGGACAGATGTGGGCACATGATGCAGCACCAGGGCCGGCTCCAGCTTTTTGTGGGCCCTCGGGCGACAGAGCCTCGGCGGGCCCCTTTGAGGAGCAAATCATGGAGAGACAGGTGAGGAAAGATTTGCAGCAAAAGAAACATGCGGCTGCTGCATATCTTTCTCCTCCTGTATCTCCTGATCTCTCCTGCATGCAGCTCCTGCTGTGTGTGTGTGTATGTGTATATATACAAGCGCACACACACAGAGCAGGAGCTGTATACAGGAGAACTAGCAGCACCAGCATGATTTTATATATATATATATATAAACATGGTGAGACCCCTAGTTCTCCTATATACAGGTCCTGCAGTGATATACAGTGTATATATATATATATATATATATATATATATATATATATATATATATATATATACATACACACTGAACATCACTGCAGGACCTGTATATAGGAGAACTAGGGGTCTCACCATGTTTATATGATAGAGACAGAGAGAGATAGAAGATAGATAGATAGATAGATAGATAGGAGATAGATAGATAGATAGATAGATAGATAGATAGATAGATAGATACAGAACACTTAGTTTGCAGAGCCTACCGTGCTGCCCTCTATCAGGTCAGGTGTCCGATCACATGACCCGTGACATCATCAAAGGTCCTACACACTCAAAGGTCCTTTCCTACTCGGCTGTAGGGAAGATTTGTGAAGGAAGACAGGTGCCCGGGGGCCCCAGTATGTATCGGCGTGGCCCCTAACTGTCACATGCGGCCTCTAGGGGCCCAGTCCCCTTTGTTACTACACTTTTTTTTCTTTTTTACTAACAAAAAAATGTAGTAACAAACGGGAGTGGGCCCCTAGAGGAGCTGTGGGCCCCGGCATTTGCCCTAGTTAGCCGGGTGCTGACGCCGGCCCTGTGCAGCACTCTCTGTCCGGGGAGAGAGGGGTTACAGCTATGGAGAGATTACCTCTACAGTGCTGTCCCCTGATGTAAGCCCCAGCCTGAAGTGGATCTGCTATGATTTGGAAGGTGAGGGAGACTTTTTTGGAGTCACAGTACAGTCCTGTAGATCCTGCTATGCAGACCATGCTCCGCTCCCACTCCCACCCAGTACAGGGAGCTCTTAAACCAAAGCAATGCAAAACCAACTCACAATTTTGAAAACGGTGAGCTTTTCTTGCAAAACGCTCTCAATCCAAGTTACTCTTAAACCAAGGTACCACTGTATATTTATTCTTTTCTGTCAGGTGCTTTTATTTTAAATCTACAAATTACAATAAAAATTATTTTATAGTTTATCTTAAAGGGGCACTGACTTCAACCCCTGATCTTCACACCCGTTAATTATACTTTTAAATGCAGCTATCAAAACTGACAGCTGCATTTAAAAGTATTACTGGCCCCCTTTTCCTGGTATCTAGTGGGGGATCTCACCACAGCGATACAATTGCGGAGGGGAGATCCCTTCTGCTTACCGAGCTGGGGCTCAGCTTCTCTCGGATGCTGATCCCAGCCCTGCATTCAATTCCTCTGGTCTTCTGCAGACCAGAGTAATACAGCAATGATCTAATCGATCATTGCTGCATAAAGTATACTGCAGTGATCGCTATGGGAGATCACTGCAGTAATACTGAAAGTCCCCCGGGGGGGCTTAAAGTTAAAGTATACTGTGAAAAAAAAGTATTTTTATTAATAAAAAATCCCCTCCCCTAGTAAAAGTCTGAATCACCCCCCTTTTCCTATTTTATAAATATAAATAAATAAACAAACATATTTGGTATCGTCGCGTGCGTAATCGCCAGAACTATTAAATTATCACATTCCTGATCTTGCACAGCAAAAAGTCGCCAAAGTGCAAAATTGGGCATTTTTTGTCACATCAAATTCAGAAAAATTGTAATAAAAGGTGATCATATATGCAATTAAGGTACCGATAGAAAGAAAAGATCATGGCACAAAAAATAACACATCACACAGACCCATAGACCAAAGAATAGAAGCGCTATAAGGCGGGGAATAGAGCAATTTTAAAAACATTACGTTTTGTTTAAAAGGTTTACATTTTTTAAAAGCTGTCAGATAAAATAAAAGTGATACAAGTTACATATCATTGCAATCGTACTGACTTTAGGAACATGCATAACATGTCAGTTTTACCATAGGGTGAATGGCGTAAACACAAAAGCCCCCAAAATAAAAATAAAAAAATTCAATTTCATTGCACGAATAATTTTTTTCGGGTTTCACAGAATATTGTATGGAAACATTAAGTCTGCCATTTCAAAGTACAATTAGTGGCGCAAAAAAAATAAGGGCTCATGTGGGTCTGTAGGTGAAAAAATGCAAGCGCTATGGCCTTTTGAACACAAGGAGGAAAAGACGAAAAAGCAAAAACAGAAAATTTGTCCGGTCCTGAAGGGGTTAAATAATTTCAGATATATACAGTATGTGCTGTGCAACTGAATACAATCTGTATTTTTTTTCTGTTCTCAATCAATTCAAACTTGGGAAAAACTGACTGTAACATTCCTCAATCGGATTAATAACAAGAAAAAAAAATGTCTGCCTTTATGATGACTATTGTATCTGTAGCACAACTATTCAGTTTCTGAGAACCTCCAAAATGGTGAGCAATGGAAACCTAAAGTATATTAGAACATTGTATCATTTTTATTGGATATAGCGATTAAGCTTTATTTCATTAGAATTGATTAAACGCCCTGAAATGGTAGGAAGACAGATTGGGGAAATTAAGAACACACATATATCCCTGATACCAGAGAGAGTTTTCCAGGGAAACCCGTCTGCTAAATTTTCCATTGAGTATTTTCTATGTCCTGTGTTTGTGACATGCAAAACAAGAGTCCGTGGAGCCTCAGTTACGAGTCTCAAAACACGGGATAGCCAGATATCTCTAGCCTGTTGCCAACGGGGTGCCTCCATGATGGGGAGAGCACCACACCACCCTGATAAATAACCCCTTAAGTCCCACTCGGTTGCGAGTATTGGAACATAGACAGGGAAACAACAGGGTGGCCCCTTTTGTCAATGTCTAACTCAAGGTGCGAGTATTGCGATCATGACAAGGGCTTGCAAAGGCAGGCTTCCACCCACAGACAGCCGTTTCGGGGTTTTTGCCCCTCGTCAGTGTGGGGTAGGATTCTGGCTAGTTGGGGCAATGAAAAATCAACCAACAAAACACAGTAATCACTGAACTCAAGGAGAACAGCGAAAAAAATTCCAATGAAGTACTCAATCAAGAGTCTCCACTGATGCCCCCAAAAATTTAAATATGCAAAACAAGAGTCCGTGGAGCCTCAGTTACGAGTCTCAAAACACGGGATAGCCAGATATCTCTAGCCTGTTGCCAACGGGGTGCCTCCATGATGGGGAGAGCACCACACCACCCTGATAAATAACCCCTTAAGTCCCACTCGGTTGCGAGTATTGGAACATAGACAGGGAAACAACAGGGTGGCCCCTGTGTTTGTGACAAACAGGTTATGTGTATAGCTGTGACGATAGCATCCACTCGTGGTTTCTAGAGGGGCTTTGTGCTTGTTCATATGGCCATATTCCAGATTCATGTTGTACTGGCCCTCCATAAGGCCTCCATTGACTGCTATAGACCCATACTGTACCTCTATGTACATACTGATTTTTATGTCAAATTTGAGCATGTTTCTCCTACAATTTGGTATAGCCCCAACAATCACTATATCTAGGTACAGTATTTTTGGAGGATAGCATTTGCTGTCCATATGAATTCATAATTCGGGCCTGTAGGTGCAATACAAGTGGGGGTTCCATGTGTGTAGACCGACATACTGTGTTCCCAGTTGGGGAAAATGGGGTCAATGCTGAGGTAGATATTTCTGATCATTATATGTATGGATTTTAAACTGTCAGAAACGAACAATCACAGTCAATGGGCTTATAAAATACAGATGTAACTGAGCTGAGTTTGTTATTTAGCATAGTGTTGTGATGATGCGTTGCATTGTGTTGTGATGATGATGAATGAGTCTGGCTCATCCTATCCCAGGTTACACGGCAAAGTCGACAAATGAGCCACAGAACAATAAAAATGTCCAGTGCCCAGTGTGAAACTTCGATAATACCCTCAAATAACACCATTTCCTTCAAATAAGGAGGCAATAACTTTTCCTGAATCTGTAGAATAAACACTGGGGTCAACAACCCATCTCTAAAGAATACTCTACTGTGTTGATAGGTTGAATAGACACTATCATAAAAAAAACTAAAAACCTTAACATAACTTAAATATAAGTTATGTTAAAACTTTAAAAAGAAACTTTAAAAAATATAATGTATCTTATCAGACAAAAATGCTTTCTTCTCCAATTATCAAGCGTCTTCCCCTCTTCCCTGCTTAAGTTTCCAATCTAAAAAAAATCAGCTTAGCAACAACTTTTCTTTACTGGTTATGACTTGGAGAAAATCAGGAGTTATAATACGATCAATGGAAGTCTGTGGAAGAGGGAGATGGGAGGGGGAGTGCCTGGGAACACACATGTTGCAGAGACCGAAAAAGCTAAATGACAACCTGTAGAGCAGAAATTTGCAGACAAATAACATATACAAATAAATAATGGCCAGATATAGTCCTGCTGTTCATAAACACACACAGCACATACCTGCCAAAGGCAACAGAAACAGCAAGTTCACTTTAAATCTTCTTTTATCTAGACACAGTAGATATCCCCTATCATGGATATAGGTCCAGGTATAAAAGCATCATTAGAAAAAAATTTATATATTTTTACACAGGGATCAGAACCCTAAACTATAAGGCAACCATTCCTTTAGGTCAGACTCCTCCTCACCTTCTTTAGCTCTACTACAGTATGTATTAGTACAGTATATTTTGATCCAAAACTGTGCAACTTATCACATATAGGCTATGCTCGCACATCGTTTAGCAGCGTCCGTTGCATAGGAATTTAGTCCGTTCC
The DNA here is from genome assembly GCF_027789765.1 of Dendropsophus ebraccatus. Classification (NCBI taxonomy): domain Eukaryota; kingdom Metazoa; phylum Chordata; class Amphibia; order Anura; family Hylidae; genus Dendropsophus; species Dendropsophus ebraccatus. Next base: position 29,724,167 of record NC_091455.1, on the reverse strand, counting down.
TGCAGCCAATACCCCCGTATCGGCTGCAGGAACATTCCTTCTTTCACAATTGATTTGCGGGCACCGGCGGCTGTGCCCGCAAATCATTTAGCCATTCACTTTAATGCAATGTACAGCCGCCGCTGCACATTGCAATGTGTGAACAGCTGATGTTTCCGGACGCTGTTCAGTGAACAACGGCCGTAAATAATTGACAGGCACATTATTCTAACGCCTGATCTTTAGAACAACGATGTATGAACACAGCGGGCGGCATTGCATTGACTTCAGTGCAATGCCGCCCCTGCAGTAAAGAACGGACACTGAGGCAATTGCAATCAGCGTCCGTTCTTTACAACAACACAAGAAAAACGATATGGGAACATAGCCATACAGTCTATGTATTGATCCGAACAGAGATGAACAAGTACGCTGGCAAAAATGTTTTTTTTAATTATTATTTTTATTTCAAATCAACTGGTTTCAAAAAGTTATATGGATTTGTAATTTATTTCTGTTTAAAAATCTCAGCTGCTGTATGTCCTGCAGGAAGTGGTGTTTTATTTCCAGTCTGACACAGTGCTCTCTGCTGCCACCCCTGTCCATGTCAGGAACTGTCCAGATAACATGTCACATCACACAATATTTTCGTACAGAGAGAACAGTGTTGTACGGGTGTTGTAAATGACAAACAGAACAGGTAATGGAAAGGAATACAGAACAGATCGGTCTATGTTAGGACTGCATTTAGTGAATATCGTTGTAATATTTATTATATATTGGGGCAATCACATAGATAAAGTCGGGAAATGATTTAGAGATCAATATGATTAAGGTAACTTTGGGAGTATAGATTCTCGGTAAGAGATCCAAGGCGACCAAATATTCATGAGTCATCACTTGTCTTCTTATGTTACAATCTCCATGTAATTTTTCTAGATTAGATATATACCATTCTTAATGTACCAAATTAATGCTTGTACAATTATAACAAAAAGCCTTTAATAAAATATCTTTAAAAAAAAAAAAACTGTACTGCACTGCACTTTGGTCAGTTCCTGAAATGGACAGAGGTGGCAGCAGAGAGCACAGTGTTAAACTTAAAAAAAAAAAAAATCATCACTTCCTGCAGGACATACAGCAGCTGGAAGACTGGAGATTTTTAAAAAAGAAGTAAATTACAAATCTATATAACTTTCTGACACCAATTGACTTGATATAAAACAAATTCCACTGGAGTACATTTATCATTCATCAATATCCCTGACTAATCCTCTTTTTTTCAGTTTTTACCCATTATTTAATGCGTAATTTGTAAAATTTGTTCTCCCCTCCCTAGAGCATAACCTTGCCTGCATCCACATTAAACTTCATTAGTAATGGTAACAATGGTCTCCTATACTCAGCACAGGTCACTTGATACCCAAAGATTTTAATGGCTCAAACAGTCCATTATTATGAAAATTTCAATAGCCAACAATGGACCTTTCGCAGGATATCTTTAATAAGCCTTCTATTTTTTTTTTTATTTTAGTGTAAGGATGAGTAACTTTACTGTGTGTGAGAGAGAGCGAATCCTAAGGAGCTTACTCAGCACCGGAGCAGACTATACATAAGCTGGAGCTGATAAAATGGCAGAATATGAAATGAGCGCTCCGCTGCAAGGCGCTATGAATGTTTTTACAAACTATTCGGTTTCAATGAGCTTGTTGTAAAACTCCATTTGACCTGTTATACTAAAGGATTTTCTAAATTGAACTGTAAATGTAATTGAGGACTCGGTATGTGCAACTGCCTTGAACCGAGCTTATTTCTAGAGTGTTGTCAGCAGCAGCAGGAATTACATCAGGGGTTGCTAGGTTATGTTGAGCCTTAACAATATTAGAGCGTGAGTTGAGTAAAATACTGTATCCAGCATAATTAAATGGTTTAGCTGTATAAGTGAAATAAATATTGTCTTACCGTTCTTCTATTACATGGTTTAGAAAAAAATATACTAGCGTAGTGTCCCACTGTGTGTGATCCTAGCTGCAGTGTGGTTTGTCAGAACATAAATACACAAAGAGCAGTCATATTTGCACTTTTCACATTGTAAGGCTGTGTTCACACGGCGTAAGAAATCGGCCGGGTCACGGAACGGCCGGTCTCTGCAAAGATCATCCCGGCCAATACTGCAGTACCGGCCGGATGATGTTTCCCGCCGCAGTGTTCTGATGCGGACGCATTAGCGTGCGCAGGCATCAGAACTCTCATAGCACACAATGAAGCAAGCAGCCGGAGCCGCTTGCTTCATTGTGTGAACTGACAGGTCTTTCTGCAGTCACAATTCACTGAATTGCGGCCGCAGAAAACTGACATATCAGTTCTTTGCAGCGCCACATGGGTTCCCGGCCGGAGCGTATACAATGTGTATATGCTCCGGCCAGGATCCCTTAGAACAGGGGTCCTCAACTGGCGGACCGCGGTCCAGGTTCGGAGGCCAGCTGTCCGGACCTCTGGCCAGACTTCCCAACAGCCCGGATCCGGCGGGACATTACTGTCCCCATGTGTCCCGCTCCCCCACCGCACTGCCTCCCGCCCCGTAGGCATACTGTCCTTAGATTTCAGTGCGCCTGTGGAGCTGGGGGCAGTGTCGGCCTGGCCCCCGGCTGATACGCGCTCTCTGGGGACGTCTCGGGGATTCCCCAGCAGAGCGCGCACCAGTGACCTCAGTGTACGCCGCCATCCTGTACTTCTAGTAGAGCAGGCCGGTGGTGTACACTGAGGTCACTGGTGCGCGCTCTGCTGGGGAATCCCCTGGACGTCCCCAGAGAGCACGTATCAGCCGGGGGCCAGGCCGTCAGGGGAAGAGAAGAAGACAGGCGCAACGGGGGAGCGAGGTGCTAGGTGAGTTGTGTTTTTTTTTTTTTTTTTGTCTGGACGACATGTATGTAAATAGTTGAACAACGTTTGTGAAAAGTAACAAAACATGTTTCCTACTGATGTTCAGCTCGGACCTTCACCTGACAAAAGACCCCGGTAAGTGGACCTTCACTAAAAGTTGTTGAGTGCCCCTGCCATAGAAGAATAGGCAGTGTTCCACAACGTACAAAGTACGGCCATTGTTGCCAATGGCAACAATGGATGTATTTTTACGCCACGTGAGCATAGCCTAAACCTGTAATGTATATTCTGCTGCCAAAAGCTGGCCATTTTGTAACATGGTCAGAGCAAGTCATGTGAACTAGTTAGATGACTACATGGGTATGGAAAGCCCTGGGTGGCAGGCCACTGCTCAGTCCAATCCCTCCTAAGTTAAAGAGTACCTGTCAATAATAAAAACCTTTGACATGTCAAAGAAACATAACAAAATGTTTTTCCTGGTTGGGGGATGAGTGTTCAGACCCTGACAGATCAGTAGAACAAGTTGGCAGAAGATGACGCTGTTACGTGCTCCTGACCCTCTCTGGGTCTGGAACCTAGATGGCCCCATAGATTTGCATTGGGAATCCATCTAGGTCAGGTGACAAAGAGCCAGGAGTAAACACGCTAAGCGCATATTTCTCCTGGCTTGCTCCCCTGATTGGTCTGAACACATAGACCCTGACCAATTTAAAACTTTCGATATGTCTCGTAAATCAATCAAACTTGTTCTTTTTTTGGTGGAGGGGGATTTTGATACAAACTGATGATTCTCGCATGGCATGCAATACAGTCGGCCATAATATCATACTGACTATAGTGCCACACATAAAGTTATTGCAATAGTGCTTGTTTTTTGTTTTTGTTTTTACTTATTTTCCATAGTATCCTACTTTATCAGCATAGAGTGCATCAGAAGGTATGTGCAGGAGCAGGGACCTTTGTTTCTAGAGAGTTAATAAGTTTGGAGTATAATCACACAATACTGTGTTGTGCTTTGTGGTTTATTGCACTCTTTACATCTATATTCCATGTATTTGGCCAATAACTAAAAATTAGTGTACTGTGTGGTTTTATTCTTTTTCTGATTGACTATTAGTCTTATGTTATGATTTCCTGAGTCAACCCCTGGCAGAAGAGGCATTCTTCTTGCAAGCCTATGAATTTAGATGGAAGTAATATGCCTTGTGGGAACTGAAATGTATCCATTCCACATCCCATCAACTTTACCGATGTCCATCAACTAAAGATGGGCTGGGTTAATGCTGATCCACAGGATCTCTGGATGCACCCAGCAGACACTTCACTTTTTCCCCCTCAGCTTTGTAGTCTGTACTTATAGAGCCCCTAGGTATGCATAGGAGCTGCATACACAAAATGGTAGGCTAATTTAGAAGTGGTATAACTTTTCTATTATAAATAGATTGAATTTTCAACTTCTCAGAAAAAATAGCAGTTTATTTCGGGCTCTATCTTGGCAAATGATTGGCATTAATATCAGACTCTACAGAACTGTGCAAACATGTAAAAATGTCAATTCACCTTTCAGACATCAAAATGATTATCGAGTACAGTATAACAACCCGGTATCACCGTTCATCTTGTCAGTCATTGATACGTGTTAATACTCAAATAGCTCCAGTAGATTTTTTTTGCAGCGTAGGCAAAGACAACATAATACAAATTGATATAGCGATTGTATTCAATATCTGTATATGGGAAAGCATTAGGGTAAAGGAATATCTGACAGCAAGGGTTTTCGATCAATGCACGAGAAAGTATAATGTGTTTGGCCTGGAAATAATTCATGGATAATGTAAACGATTTCTCTTTCTTTTGAAATATAAGCAAAGCTCTGAATGGTTGGGAAAATTTTTGAAAAGTACAATGACTTTAACGTAAAGCGGACATCTGCAGGTAGCAAGAGAAGGTGTTGGCTCAATTCCTTATAAACTGGTGGAAGGTTGGTCAACAAGCCAAAAGTCAAGAGTCAATCTTTAGATTTTCTATAGGGTTCAAGCCTGCTCCACAATCTTCCAGGACTTGTTCTGACTAGGGATGGTCCGAACCTGCCGAGGTTCGGGTTCTTACGAACCCGAACTCTCGGCAATGATTCCCGCTGTCTGCCCGCTCTGTGGAGAGGGTGGATACAGCGGGAGGACCGCCTGGAAAACTGGGATACAGCCATAGCCATAGGCTGTATCCCAGTTTTCCAGGCGGTCCTCCCACTGTATCCACCCGCTGCACGGAGCGGGCAGACAGCGGGAATCTGATGCCGAGTGTTCGGGTTCGTACGAACCCGAACCTCGGCAGGTTCGTACCATCCTTAGTTCTGACACTAAGCCTTGGTGGATATGTTTGGAAGGTCCAGTGATGCCCAATCCTCAGATTTCTCACAAAAGGCAGATTTTTTTTTTTTAGGATTTCCCAATACTTGATTGAAACCACCATCTTGGCCTCGACACACTGCAGGTTTCCAGTACTAAAAGGAGGAAATGCAGCTCCTGAGCCCCCACCATGCTTCACTTCAGACATGATGTTATACTCAACATATAGTTTATTATTGCCCCTCCAGACATACCACTAACTTACCAGGTTATTACATAGACACTAATGAGGACCTTTTTGACCTATACTAAATCAGGACGCATCATCTCCACCACGTAAAGCTCATTAGATTATCCCTTCTTTCTGTGCTAAACCGCGTAGATCCAATGGTTAGAAAACCCTTCAGAGTAGAAAGCAGAACAGGAAAAAGGGATAATACAGTCTCCTTCATAGCCCAGAATGGCAAATAATGGGGGGTACCTGATCATTGTCCTGACAATTGTCTTCTCCAGGCTTTGAACAGCGATATGGGCACAGGTTATTGACTTTAATTGTATTCAATAGAGTAGTCTGATTTCTGCCATGCTATGATCTGAACATCCAACCAGATGTAACAATTTTTTTAGTGCCCCTGTGTTCCACAAGTTTGGGTAGAGGTCAAGGAACTCAGCTAACAACAAGACTTAAAGGAGTTTTCTAAATTAAAAATACTTGGCCCCTATCCACAAAATAGGGGACAAGTATGAGATTGCGGGGGTATCCGACCTCAGGAATCCGCTCAGGAATCTTTCTATTAGTGACCCAGCTCCTTTGTTATTAATCAAGCCAAGGGTTGGGGCATGACCTACGGCTCCATTCATTCTCTTTGGAGCCACTGGATTGTTGGTTCTATAGAGAATGAATGGAGCCACATGTCATTCTTAACACAGGAGCTGGTTTGCCAATAAAGAGATTCCCGGGAGACATGCATGTCAGGACCTCTGTGATCCCATACTTCTCCCCTATCTCGTGGGTTGAGGGTGAAATATTTTTAAATTGGAAAATAACAGTGATCAATTCCCTGATAAAGTCAAGCAAGAGCAACAAAATGTGAAAGTGGCGGTAGGGACACTGTTGGCAATTACTTGTATAAAAAAAATCTCAAACTAAACAGGAAGGATATCATAGAGAGATGGGATAAGAAAAGCTTGGTGAGATAGTTTGGAGGTCTAAAGTGGGAGATAATGTGTAAAATGGAATCAAACCTGATTGAGCTAGTTAGGCTCGAGCAGCAACTGCTATTTAGTACTGTAACTAGAAGCACAAAAGGGTTGTTAGTCGAGTCAGGGTTTTGGTAACAGAAGACTAAGAGCAAGGTAAGCCGTATCCTAACCACCAGGAATATACCTATAAGTACTGATGAATCTAATGTATCAACATTTTACAGATGTGTCCACTCTAACCTTTCTGAAAGTTTTGTAAAGAACTTGTTTCTTACAATACAAAGCTAGCAAAAGCCTCAACGGGCTACAACACACATCACAACCACTAGGTGGCCATAAACAAAAACACAACATACACAACTCCTAAAAGAGTTTAATGAGATCATATTTATTGTCAAAGCTGGTGATCTCACCCCCACACATTTCAGGTGATGTTGAGGCTAGAGAAAGGTAAGGATGGATACATCTGTAAATATGATGCTTTTCACTCTGTGTGGCTGAGCAGCCATACTGATCCTGAGTTACATCCTGAGTGCAGCATAGTCTTCTTTGCCAGCTTCAGAGCTGAAATCCCAGCTTTTTCTCAGGGCTGTATGTCAGTGCAGAACTTGTTCTGGTAAGTTGCTTTCTATAAAGTGCACCAGGTCTGTAAAGGAATCTGAAATGAGAATAAAATGTAGATGTATGGTCTCACTAGATCTACCCCAATAGATAAAAAACTATGTGTTCATATTAGCATTGTTAGGTGCAAGCACTGTGTAAGGATCTGGAAGCCCCAGCTCCATATACTGTTTAGTGGCCATGCTGTGTTCCTCCAGCTCCTATTCAATTCAATGGATGATGCACTAGAGTAAGTACCCCAGCACCACCATTGCACAGTGTAAGGAGCTAATGCTTTTGGCTCCTTACATTGTATTTACAACCAGTTCAGCAGCTTGCCCAAAAAGGCACCCCACCAATGAGCCAGCAGAAGCAACATGTCACATCGTATTCAGTAAGTCAACGGGATCTGCTTCAAAAAGTGCCTTATTGTCAATCCATACAATAGTGAAATTTCGGCAGATGCAACTGCCTTTCTCAAGCCTAGTGGACCCATATATATATATATATATATATATATATATATATATATATATATCCTGCATCATCCTGAAGCGCCCACTGGATACACAGCATCAGAGGACTGGTGCATGTGCACTTCGATTCACAGTTGCCCAAAGGTGGCATCAGAGTAATGGTGCATTTACACCCCATTTTATCTGATAGATTTCTGCAGCCAAAGCCAGGAATGGATTTAAAAAGAGGAGAAATCTCAGTCTTTCCTTTATGACCTTTTCCCTATTTATAGTCTGTTCCTGGCTTTGGCTTCAAAAATATGTCAGATAAATCTCTCCAAACACACCAATAGAACTGCGCCAATTGAAAACCGTGGTGCATGCATTGTGTAGTCACAGGACGGACTTTTCAAGTAATAGGCTGGGTTCACACACGGTATATTTCAGGCTGTATTTGGTCCTCATGTCAGGTCCTCATTGCAACCAAAACCAGGAGTGGATTGAAAGCACAGAAAGGCTCTGTCCACACAATGTTGAAATTGAGTGGATCGCCGTCATTTAATGGCAAATATTTGCTGTTATCTTAAAACAATGGCTGTTGTATTGAAATAATGGCAGTTATTTACTGTTCTATGACGGCCATCCACTCAATTTCATCATTGTGTGAACATAGCCTCTCTGTGCTTTCAATCCACTCCTGGTTTTGGTTGCCATGAGGACCTGACATGAGGACCAAATACAGCCTCAAATATACGTAGTGTGTGAACCCAGCCATATACTGTATACAGTGGGGAAAAAAAAGTATTTAGTCAGTCACCAATAGTGCAAGTTCTTCCACTTATAAAGATAAGAGGCGTCTGTAATTTACATCATAGGTAGACCTCAACTATGAGAGACAAAATGAGAAAACAAATCCCGAAAATCACATTGTCTGATTTTGTAAGAATTTATTTGCAAATTATGGTGGAAAATAAGTATTTGGTCACCTACAAACAATCAAGATTTCTGGCTCTCACAGACCTGTAACTTCTTCTTTAAGAGTCTCCTCTTTCCTCCACTCATTACCTGTAGTAATGGCACCTGTTTAAACTTGTTATCAGTATAAAAAGACACCTGTGCACACCCTCAAACAGTCAGACTCCAAACTCCACTATGGTGAAGGCCAAAGAGCTGTCAAAGGACACCAGAAACATAATTGTAGCCATGCACCAGGCTGGGAAGACTGAATCTGCAATAGGCAACCAGCTTGGAGTGAAGAAATCAACTGTGGAAGCAATAATTAGAAAATGGAAGACATACAAGACCACTGATAATCTCCCTCGATCTGGGGCTCCACGCAAAATCTTACCCCCTGGGGTCAAAATGATCACAAGAACAGTGAGCAAAAATCCCAGAACCACGCGGGGGGACCTAGTGAATGAACTGCAGAGAGCTGGGACCAATGTAACAAAGCCTACCATCAGTAACACACTACGCTGCCAGGGACTCAGATCCTGCAGTGCCAGACGTGTCCCACTGCTTAAGCCAGTACATGTCCGGGCCCGTCTGAAGTTTGCTAGAGAGCATTTGGATGATCCAGAAGAGTATTGGGAGAATGTCCTATGGTCTGATGAAACCAAAGTGGAACTGTTTGGTAGAAACACAACTTGTCGTGTTTGGAGGAAAAAGAATACTGAGTTGCATCCATCAAACACCATACCTACTGTAAAGCATGGGGGGAGAACATCATGCTTTGGGACTGTTTCTCTGCAAAGGGGCCAGGACGACTGATCCGGGTACATGAAAGAATGAATGGGGCCATGTATCGTGAGATTTTGAGTGCAAACCTCCTTCCATCAGCAAGGGCATTGAAGATGAAACGTAAGAATTTATTTTCCACCATCATTTGCAAATAAATTCTTACAAAATCAGACAATGTGATTTTCTGGATTTGTTTTCTCCTTTTGTCTCCCATAGTTGAGGTCTACATATGGTGTCAATTAGGGATGGTCCGAACCCTCCGAGGTTCAGGTTCGTATGAACCCGAACGCTCAGCATCAGATTCCCGTTGTCTGCCCGCTCCGTGGAGCGGGTGGATACAGAGGGAGGACCACCTGGAAAACTGAGATACAGCCTATGGCTATGGCTGTATCCCAGTTTTCTAGGCGGTTCTTCCGCTGGATCCGCCCGCTGCACGGAGCGGGCAGACAGCGGGAATCATTACCGATAGTTCGGGTTCGTACGAACTCGGTTCGGACCATCCCTAGTGTCAATTACAGACGCCTCTCTCATCTTTTTAAGTGGTGGAACTTACACTATTGGTGACTGACTAAATACTTTTTTTCCCCACTGTGTATATATATATATATATATATATATATATATATATATATATATATATATAATAATAATAGAGAATTGGTAGCTGGATAATAGAAGCTGGGTAAGAGGTTATGCACCCAAAGAAGACAGGACATCACTCGGAGCTCTTATGTAATCCTCCACTGACCAGCAGGGGGTGCACAATATTATGTAAAAACAAATAAAAACACAATATCAAAAACATAGTAGTAAAAGAAACTGCACAAACTTCACACACACACACACACTATATATATGTGTATATATATATATATTTTTTTTTAACCAAAAAAGGGGAAAGCTGTAACTTAATGGAAAGAAAATGAACTATTAAAAGTGTGCATTAGAAAACTCCTTTAAGAAGATGTGCCCCTTTAAGTTAATGTTAGATCATGAAATCTAATGGGCAGGATGAGGGAAATCCATTGCTACCCATCGGAATCTCCGAATGGTCCAAATGCATAAAGTGTGGATGGTGACGCTGCATAGAAATCTATACAATGTAGGATAACAGCCAGATGGTGTAAAGACAGAACGCCTGAGATTTCCTATTCTAGAGATCTATGGGTTTTCAGCCATTACACCATGACGGATCGTTTGACATTTCTGAACAATAAATAAATATGAGAGGAAATTGAGCAAAAAACAATATATATTATTGCAATAACCTCACCGCCCCCCCCCCTCATCCTAACTCCTCTGTCAATCTCTCACAGTAGTAATTTCATAGTAATACCCTGAAACAAGGAGTCAACAATTATTGATCATGGTAAATTCTGCAATCAATATCCCCTCACAATGTCCCCTGTGTCTGTAGCCAGTCCATCGCCGCAGGGGGAGAAGGTTCTGGGCAGGAAAACGTTTTCATCTATACAAATCCTCTGAAGAATATTCTCCAGCTTTTAATAAAATGAAAGATATTAAAAGTAAACGTTCAAGATGATGATTTATTTATTGATACAGAACATACATATATATATAATATTATATACATACCCATTAATCCTGGAGCTACATGGCCACCAAAACTTGCAGTGAAAGGGATATAACCAACGTATAACATTATTATCTATTCATAACAAGCTGATAAGTGGGGGTCCGGCTGCTGAGTGGAGGAAAAATGGCCAGGACATCATTCATTCTCTATAGAGCATTGCTGATCTCAGCACTTGAAATTCTCATAGACCCGGGTAATCAAACCCCTGGCCCTCCAGCTGTTGCAAAACTACAATTCCCATCATGCTTGGACAGCCAAAGCTAACGCTTTGGCTGTCCAGGCATGATGGGAATTGTAGTTTTGCAACAGCTGGAGGGCCATGAATTTGACACCTCTACCATAGTGAATGCATAGAGCACAAGTGGTGCATTCCATTCAGGGGACAGTTTTTATTATGTTCGGTGGTGGTCCCAGCACTCAGTCCCCCACAACTAGCCTCTGAATCGCAAATTCGAAAATACCCCTTTTAACACTTTAATTCTATCTTATGTGCAAAAAAATGCAACCCTATTCCCAGATGTAGAGGTCCATGATGACTTTATCATGATTGGAATGATGTATTACTCAGCATTTCTTCTAATGGAGTAGCCATATGGCGACACAATGCGCCTACTGGTATGCAATATGGACCTATAGGGAATGCTGCCATACAGAGTCTGGGCACCTGGCTGTGTTATGTATATCCGCTAATACCTAAAAATATTGCAAAACAGCAATTAATAATAATAATAATAATAATAATAATAATAAAAAATGCACATTTATTGCTGTAATAAAGTCAATGCATTAAATGGCAAAAAAAAAAGGGTTAATTGCAGCATGCCGGCAATGTAATCAGGTCAGCCAGGATCCGCAAAGAAGCAGACAGGTTACTGTTTCTTTAAGCCCCAGCTGTTCCTTTTGCAGGTGCTATTTTTAGCAGCACTCCATGGTAGAATCCAGATTACCCCTCCTTGCTGCAATAGTCTTGGTAGTTCCCAGTCTGAGAAGGTCAGAAAACTGAGCATGTCTAGATGTGCTCTGTGGAGCTAGGATGCACTTGCTGATGATACAATACATCCAATGCAAAAGTCCTTGAGCAAGCTGTCAATGTGCATTGCTGAGCAGGCTGGGACTGTGTGGGACATACCTTCTGCTTCTTACCAGTAAGTTGCTCTTGTTATTGTGAATTGCTGCTGGTGGTGAGGCTGCTGCAGAGCCTGGTGTGGATGGGACAGCAGCTGCAGTGGATGGCAGGGAGCTGTCCAGTCCCCTGGTGCTGATGTGTGACAGTAGTGGGAGGCAAGGTGCTTCCATAGTGTTGTTGGTTGTTATAGATGTGCTGGACTTTGTGCATGTTTTATATGATTATATGAAGTATAGAAAGAAAGCTTCATGACAGCTGCAAAGACAACAAACACAACACACAACAACAACAACAAGCAGGGCTGGGATGACCCTACTGCACAGGGCTCAGGGCACCCATTGTACAGTCCTGTGGCAAGAGATCAATTGTCTCCTTTGATATTCTAGTAGATAAGAGTCACTTATGCTCTGCGCCAGCTTATTCTTATTCAGATGAGGCTACTGAAATATGTATATGTGTTGAGATGACTACACTGGTGCCATTGTTCTGTACCCATTATCTGACAGGGCTTTGGATACAGTCTGGTGGTAGTAGTAGGTGCTGGTGCAGAATACACTGTGCCAGGGGAGGGAGGTTAGTAAACACAGAATGTTCCCGTGTTGGCGGGAAAAGACCAGCAAATGCTACACAGAAACAGTACACCCACTGATGAGTGGAGTTGTTTCTTAGCCATAGGATAGACAGTGCCATTAAAGTTTGTAGCAGGGAGCTGCAAACTTTTTTTTTTTTTTTATTAGGTAACAATGCAGAAGCATGTAACAGTGCTGAGTTTGCAATTTGGTGCATGGTAATACAATGAGCTCTGCTACATATATTACATATAATATAAATACAGCTCTGCTACATATAAGTATATATCTATCTATCTATCTATCTATCTATCTGGCTATCTATATATAGCTCTGCTACATATAATACATATTATATAAATACAGCTCTGCTACATATAAATACATATAATATAAATACAGCTCTGCTACATATAATACATATTATATATACACAGCTCTGCTACATCTAAATACATATAATGATAAATATATGTGCTTAATGTTTGACAATGTTTCCTGGTGATAATAGAAGTCTTTTGATGCAATAGGCCTCATAACCCCTATAATTTATGGTTGCATGCTATAAAAATTTAAAATGAATACAGTTGCATACAGATGTAGCAGAGCTGATTTTGTTGGGTCAGATAAAAGATCAGTAATAGGGTGTTAGCCATAGAGACGAGATAGCAATCGCGGGGAACTGTTGTAGGGTATAAATCATATATGCAGCCAATGATAGTAATGAAGGTATCTTTTTGTTTAAGGGGCTGAATAAACTATTGGTGCACGGTTTGGATACAGGTTAGGTCTGTTCCTTAGGTGTAGATGAGCTGAGTTTGTTGCTTGGCACAGCTATAGCACGATATTAGTCTACTTTATGAAAAGGTTACAAGATGACAAGTCAGCTTTTGTTGCAAATGTGTTGACTATATTCTATAATCTATTGATTCCCATTATTTAAGAAAAAAGTTTAAATATGATCAGTGTTTGTAGTAATGTATGAGGACTGAAATTAAATATTATTATTTCGATTGTAAATTCTTAATTATCTATCTCTAATAATAATCATTATTATTATTATTATTATTATTATTTACATAATATGGGACTTGCTTACCCCAATAAGATGTGTCCCAAATAAAATTTCCCCATATGAGATTTAATAAATCTATAGATGTAGCAGAGGTTATTATCCAGGATTTAAAAAAAAAAAAATTCTTAATGTGTTCCAAAAACAGCCCCACCCCAGTCTTCAGATGTATGTGGTGTTATGACTCTATTGACTTCAAAGCAACTGAGCTTCAGTACCACACACATGCTGAGTACAAGAGTGGCACTGTTTCTATAACAGGGTATATATATATATATATATATATATATATATATATATATATATATAGAATTATTATTTTTTATTCAGCTCATCCCAGCAAGTGCCAGAGATTTGTTATTTACTTCTATTCAAAAAAAATCTCCAGTCTTCCAGTACTTATCAGCTGCTGTATGTCCTGCAGGAAGTGGTGTATTCTCTCCAGTCTGACACAGTGCTCTCTGCTGCCACCTCTGTCCATGTCAGGAACTGTCCAGAGCAGTAGCAAATCCCCATAAAAAACTCTCCTGCTCTGGACAGTTCCTGACATGGACAGTTCCTGACATTGAAAAAAGTCCACATGGAATGGACTGCAACGTCGCTTGTATCCACAGATGTGTGTTGAATAAAACTCTTCACCAGTTCACTTTATCTTCCGAGTGCCGCGGTTGTTTATTGGTTGTCTGAATATACACCGAAGGATCACGGTGAGACGGCTGGCACCGTATCTTCAATTCCCTTCAAGAATGCTGCGTGACTTTGTTTTGTCTATCTATCTATCTATCTATCTATCTATCTATCTATCTATCTATCTATCTATCTATCTATGCAGAGAATCCACAGCACTCCAGTGTAGTGAAAAAGCTCAATAAGCTGTGTTTATTCAGTCAATTCATAGTGCAACACTCCAAACGCAACGTTTCAGTGACTCTCTGTCACCATTTTCAAGCGTGAAATTTTCACGCTTGAAAATGGTGACAGAGAGTCACTGAAACGTTGCGTTTGGAGTCTTGCACTATGAATTGACTGAATAAACACAGCTTATTGAGCTTTTTCACTACACTGGAGTGCTGTGGATTCTCTGCATATATACTCACAACGATCTTTGGTCTGGATCAAGATCCGCTGGCACCACCATTACCACATTAAAGCAGTGCTGCTTCTTCTCTTTTGATATCTATCTATCTATCTATCTATCTATCTATCTCCTATCTATCTATCTTCTATCTATCTATCTATCTATCTATCTATCTGTCTCCTATCTATCTATGTGTCTCCTATCTATCTATCTATCTATCTATCTATCTATCTATCTATCTATCCTCTATCTATATATCTATCTATATGCTATCTATCCATCTATCTATCTCCTATCTATCTATCTATCTATCTATCTATCTCCTATCTATCTCCTATCTATCTATCTATCTATCTATCTATCTATCTATCTATCTATCTATCTATCTATCTATCTATCTCCTATCTATCCATCTATCTATCTCCTATCTATCTATCTATCTCCTATCTATCTATCTATCTATCTATCTATCTATCTATCTATCTATCTATCTATCTATCTATCTCCTATCTATCCATCTATCTATCTCCTATCTATCTATCTATCTCCTATCTATCTCCTATCTATCTATCTATCTATCTATCTATCTATCTATCCATGGCCGTTTCTAGGGGCGGGCAGGCCGGGCGACCGCACGGGGCGCCGAGAGGTTGGGGGCACTGGTGGCACCCCCAGGACCTCACTTAGCGGCGCGTACTCCCGGCCGTCAGCCCGCCCGCCCCATCACCTGCTCAGACCCCTGTACCGCCCGCTGCACTGCAGCTCCACCCCCCCCCCCCCCCCCCGGACAGCGCTTGGCCAAGCCGAACGCTCATCACCCAGCTGGCTGCTGCCGCCCCCTCCTCTGGGTCCTGGCCTGACCTCCCCATCACCTGCTCAGACCACTGGACCGCCCACCGGACCGCAGCTCCGCCCCCGGAAGGCACTTGACCGCGCTCATTACCCGGCTGGCTGCTGCCGCCCCCTCACACATCGTCTCCCTCCAGCATATGACGTCATCTGACTGTGCTGGAGGGAGAAGATGTGTGCAGGGGCGGCGGCGGCGGCCTGCTTGCTCCTCGCAGGCCGGAGGAGAAGAACAGACAGGGACCCGCCCTATCTATTGAGGTGAGTATAATGTTGTTTTTTTGTGTGTGTGTGTGTGTTTTGGGGGGTGGGGTGCAGAGCACAGGGGGAGATTATTTATATGAGGACAGCATAGGGGGGATTTTTTACTATGGGGGGCAGAGCACAGGGGGGGGATTATTAATATGAGGATAGCCTTGGGGGGGATTATTAATATGAGGACAGCATTGGGGGGGATTATTAATATGAGGACAGCATTGGGGGGATTATTAATATGAGGATAGCATTGGGGGGGATTATTAATATGAGGATAGCATTGGGGGGGATTATTAATATGAGGACAGCATTGGGGGGATTATTAATATGAGGACAGCATTGGGGGGATTATTAATATGAGGACAGCATTGGGGGATTATTAATATACGGATAGCATTGGGGGGATTATTAATATGAGGATAACATTGGGGGGATTATTAATATGAGGACAGCATTGGGGGGGATTATTAATATGGGGACAGCATTGGGGGGGATTATTAATATGAGGATAGCATTGGGGGGATTATTAATATGAGGACAGCATTGGGGGGATTATTAATATGGGGACAGCATTGGGGGGATTATTAACATGGGGACAGCATTGGGGGGGATTATTAATATGAGGACAGCATTGGGGGGGATTATTAATATGAGGATAGCATTGGGGGGATTATTAATATGGGGACAGCATTGGGGGGATTATTAATATGAGGATAGCATTGGGGGGGATTATTAATATGAGGACAGCATTGGGGGGGATTATTAATATGGGGACAGCATTGGGGGGGGGTTATTAATATGAGGATAGCATTGGGGGGATTATTAGTATGTGGATAGCATTGGGGGGATTATAAATATGAGGATAGCATTGGGGGGGATTATTAATATGAGGACAGCATTGGGGGGGATTATTAATATGGAGACAGCATTGGGGGGGATTATTAATATGAGGATAGCATTGGGGGGATTATAAATATGAGGACAGCATTGGGGGGGATTATTAATATGAGGATAGCATTGGGGGGATTATTAATATGAGGACAGCACAGGGGGGGGGGATTATTACTAATTTGGATGCAGCACGGCAAATTATTACTATGGGGACAGCACAGGTGGCATTATTACTATATGGGGGCACAGCAGGGGATGCTACATACAGGGGGCAACCCACAAACCTACTGACTTTACTGCACATGACACAAAAAAGTGGAAATTGTAAAAGTGCAGAGCCTAAAAATGTTTGTCTGGCAGGTTCACAAGAGATCATCATAGTGGTCCTGGCCAGAAGGGGAGTAAAAGGGAACAAAGAAGACGTCACCTGTGAGTCACTGAATGACTTTTTTTTGCCCCACGTAGAAAAGGGTTGAATAACACTGCTGTATGCCATGATACACACACTGCTTCCCCCTAGTAACACCCGCACCCCCTCCACATATCACTTTGGGGGGGGGGGGGGGGGGCGCTTTCAGCAGGATTCGCCCTGTAGTTCAAATTACCTAGAAACTGCCCTGTATCTATCTATCTATCTATCTCCTATCTATCTATCTATCTATCCTGGAGAGATACATGAACTTTCAAGCATGTTTGTGCGTCTCTGCAGTGGAGAGACGTTTCAAGAGAATAGACTTTGTACTTATGCAAATTTTGTATATATTCACACAGCCTTTGTATTTATTCACACAGCCTTTGCAACACTGAGATCACCAGTGATTACGTATTTGTATGCACCTGGATTCCTTTACCAATAGATGAAGCACTAGAAGTTTACACATGTGATTGACACATCTCACAACCAATGAATTTGCTTGATTTTGATTATGCACCTATATAAATGATTATGGTTTGTTCACTATTATAGCTTGAAAATGGTAGCGAGAGGCCACAGAAATGTTGCCTAATTACTTTGTATGCTGTGCACTTTGTGAATAAATGTAAACCCTTTTTTTTTACCTCATCTGGAGTGCCGTCAAGCTACTTTATTTCTATCTATCTATCTATCTATCTATCTATCTATCTATCTATCTATCTATCTATCTATGTGTCTCCTATCTATCTATCTATCTATCTATCTCTTATCTATCTATCTATCTATCTATCTATCTATCTATCTATCTATCTATGTGTCTCCTATCTATCTATCTATCTATCTCTTATCTATCTATCTATCTATCTATCTATCTATCTATCTATCTATCTATCTATCTATCTATCTTACCCAGTAGCTCTCCCAGCTCCATTCTGGTGACCATGTCCCATAGTCCTCCCATGTAATGAGAAGGCTCGCTCTGCTCTTAGCCACTTGTCAGGATTTATTATGTCATCTCACAATCTGATGGGCAGTGAAGTTTGTTATTGTCGGGATAGGAATATAAATATTTTATTGGCAGCTTTTCTAATTGTGTTTGTCATCTCTTATGAGAAAAGCAAAGCTGGAAAATGATTTTTTCTTAGCTTTTTTCCTGCGCAGGGAGATGGGGACATTTCTAACATAGTCTCCACATTGTTTCCTAATAACTCAGCAATTACATGTGGGTTGGGGCAGACGCTTCCATACATTAGCTGCTTATTAGACTGTATGTTGTGTTATTTGCTGTGGATGATGCATCCGTGTTATCCTAATGTTTACTGCATGAATCACATATAATGAAGAGCTTTACATTCATCTGTATTCGAGGTGCACAATATAACGTATAGTAGTAATGGTTTCTTCACACATCTCTTATTGCAGCGAGACCACTTATAATGGTTATAGTGCTTCGTCCTTGGAATGTAAGAGATTAAAGAACATTTATACTGTATGTCGCTGGAATATATTGGCTGAGTTTGTTGACTCTTGAAAAATGGATATCTATCTATTTATCTATCTATCTTTCTCTATTATCTATCTATCTATCTATCTATCTATGTATCTATCTATTTATATATATCTATCTATCTCTATTATCTATCTATCTATCTATCTATCTATCTCTATTATCTATCTATCTATCTATCTATCTATCTATCTATCTATCTATCTATCTATCTATCTCTATTATCTATCTATCTATCTATCTATCTATCTATGTATCTATCTCCTATCTATCTATCCATCTATCTATCTATCTATCTATCTATCTATCTATCTATCTATCTCCTACTTATCTATTTATCTATCTATCTCCTATCTATTATCTATCTATCTATCTATCTATTATCTATCATCTATCATCTATCATCTATCTATCTATCTATTTATCTATCTCCTTTCTATCTATTATCTATCTATCTATCTATCTATCTATCAATTCAAATTTCAAAAAGCTTTATTGCCAGGTCCAAAATATACATTTATATATGGGGTGTGTCATGTGGGAAGGAGGGTGGATATGAGGTATGGGGCAGGATTGGGGTATAATAGGGTGTATAACAGTCCATGGTCTCTTATGATCCTCTCAGCTGGTGGCAGGTGGAGACATACTGGGCAGCTACCTCCAGGGTGGCCTCCTCTTCATCCAGCAGAATGTGACATTTCCTCTCCTCATCTATGGAGGTGAAGTCCGGGATGATGGTGGAGAGTCTCTGGAAGTAGGTGACCCTGGTGGATGATGGTGGAGAGTCTCTGGAAGTAGGTGACCCTGGTGGATGATGGTGGAGAGTCTCTGGAAGTAGGTGACCCTGGTGGATGATGGTGGAGAGTCTCTGGAAGTAGGTGACCCTGGTGGATGATGGTGGAGAGTCTCTGGAAGTAGGTGACCCTGGTGGATGATGGTGGAGAGTCTCTGGAAGTAGATGACCCTGGTGGATGATGGTGGAGAGTCTCTGGAAGTAGGTGACCCTGGTGGATAAGTATTTGCTGCAGTGTAGCAATAAGTGGGCCTCATCCTCCAGGTCTCCCTGCTCGCAGTGCCGGCACAGTCGGCTCTCCTGCGGCTTGTATGTCTGTCTGTGCCGCCTCGTCTCTATCTCCAGGCTGTCGGCGTTCAGTCTATAGAGGCTTAGGGTCTGCCTGTGTTTGGGGTGGTGCAGCCTCTCCAGGTATGACGTTATGGTGTAGTCTCTCTGCAATGACTGGTAGATGGTGAGTTTCTTGGAGTTACTTATTTTTCTCCTCCATCCCTCTGTATATTGCCCCTGGTATGTCTCTATCACCCCCTTTATTTGGGCTTTTGTCAGGGCATGTTGTGGGGTTTGGCTGGACTGGTGGGTGATGCCCTGTTGGAGGGCACATTGGGCTCCATGGCTCAGGGAGGCTTTGTGGTGATAGGAGTCATCTCTTCTTATCCTGTATATAGACTAGGTACACATGCTTACCCTATGGGTCAGGGACAAATGTATTACTACTATTACTGGATTCATTTTTGTCCAGTCTTATTTACCCACCTCATTTCCCCATTGGGTGTACAAACATGTCAGAAGCCCCATATATAATTTATATTTACACATAGCGCCTTGGGCAGCGGCCTCTGTAAATATAGCTCTCTATACATCTATTCTCTTGTACTGCTGTCGAGCAGACTGCTGAGTAGACACTATTGTAATATCATGTCAAAGCAACAACAGCTTATAAATGTGTTGTGCAGCGTAAACTTGCCAAAGCTTTTTTTATGGTTTTATAAAAAATAATAAAAAAAAAAATAAAGAAAAAAGTAGTGGTGTTTCTAAGTGTTTATATTGTTTAATACAATGTAAATATTTTTACCCCTACCCTGTAGCAGACACAATGGGGGACATTTAATAAAGATGCGCATCTGGCGTTTGCCATAGAAGAGTGCAGACGTGTGCCTTTGCCATGGGGTACATCAGCCATACGCCCTGCTCACTAGGCTTGATAAATGTCCCCCAATAAGCTGACACTTCCAGTTATCTGCAGCTCACTTGCCAGCTTTACTGTGTAGCCTGGGACTGTTCTCTTATTTTTTTCTTTGGGGAGAGGACTTTTATTACTTCCATTGGCCTCAGGCTGGGACACTACCTGAACATCCTCAGCTTTGCTACATCTTCAGCTCTGCTGCATCTCCACTTGTAACTGGCCACTACCTGAACACACCCAGCTCTGCTACTTCACCCCCAGAGGCTATTGCCCTTGCTGGGTGGAATCTCTTGCTCCAGACCAGCACCACCTTCTGGACCTGCTTCCTGCTTTTACACATATTGGACTTTTCTATGTCTTCACTATTACTACCAGGCTACTGGCCTACTGCACCCAGCTATTGGCCAGCTGTTACTCTAACCAGGAGAACCAAGAGAACTGGTATCCTCTAGCAGTAGAAGTCGAGGTCCACATCCTGGAGCAGGATATAGAGTGAGAGCTTAGAGGGTGCTTAGTCTCCACTCCTGAGTTTGGTCCAAAGTCAAAGACATTACACTTAAGGCCCTATTCCACGGAACAATTATCGGCCGATAATCGTCCCGTGGAATAGAAGGCAACGTTTGTTGCTGTTGTTTGTTTTTCAACCATGTTGAAAAACGAATGACTGGGATAGCAGTAATCTGCTGCCACCACCCCGCGCAATAGAAGCGGCGGCAGCAGACCGCCACTATCCTCTATGGGCTGCCCGAACGATCTAGCGATCACCCGGGCAGCTCCCCTTTATCCCGTAATCACCCACTCGCTGCCATGGTGTGTAATAACAGTGGCAGCGAGCGGGAAATGAGGAGCAAATGAGCGCTGACAGCGCTAGTTTGTTCCTTACAGTCAATCCATGGAATAGAGGCTTTAGTTAACAATGTTGTTTAGAATTTTCTTTCTTTCTTTCTTTCTTTCTTTTCTATCTAGTTGCAGTCTCTCTCTCTCTCTCTCTCTCTCTCTCTATATATATATATATATATATATATATACACACATTTGTACACATATATCTATTCTGCTCCTTGGATAGTGATGCCGTCCTGCATCCTTCCTCAGATGTTCTTGTTTCCTTTGGATTTGTTTGCTGTGGTTTTATTACTTATGGGTAATTCTGTGCGGAATGAATGGAGCGGTGACAGCTTGCTGCATCATCAGATCTCTTGGCGAGGAGTTTGCACATACACATTGTTAATTTATATGCGTATAAAAGCTCCGTTCTCCCGGTGTCAGGTGAGAAGATGCCCTGTAATAAGCCAATGATGGCTACAATACACGATTTACTTCTCTTTATTGGTCTGCAGTATAACATTTGCCCTTTCTATATTTACAGTATATGCTTTATACTGATTCTTTTCTTTTTCTTTTTACTTGGGTAAGGCAGACAGTAGCTGTAATAATCATCAGCTATTAGATACAGATTGTGGGTTATAACACAGACGCAGTTGTGAAGAGAATCCCCTCCAATCACCTCCAAACAACTTTGTCATCAGCAATTTAAAAAGAGACTCCAGCGTTTCCTGCCTGTTCTGCAAAGCTTGAAGTGAAGAGACAGCGTACACGCTGGGTGGTTGGGTTGCCTAGGTCACCATTCGGCTTCCAGCAACTTCAGTGCATGAGCCCTTTGTAGTCAATAGGGCTAGTGCATGGAAGTGGCTGGGCATCATATGGTTGCTTTGGCCTGACTTGACCCTCCAGCATGTGTAGCGTGTAGTTAAAGGAGTTGTAGCCTTAAAGAAATATGGTAAAATCAGATGTATACCACATACATATATGTTGAGTAGAACAAATGTGTGTTTTTTTTTTGTTTGTTTTTTTTAGCAAAGTAACTAACATCACTGTACTGCATTTATTCCCATGGATCTATTTACTTCCTGGTTTCCCCTCTGAACTATGACCTTTCTGTTGCCGTGTAATGCTGGGTTCACGCTGCGTTTTTGCAATCCGTTGATGAAAAAAATGATTGCATTTGTGTGCATCCGTTTTGATCCGTTTTTCCATTGACTTCAATAAAAATAAAAAAAAAACGGATCAAAACGGATCCGTTTTTTTTTAGCGGACACAAAAAGTAGTGTCAGCTAAGTTTTTGTGTCCGTCAAAAAAACGGATCCGTTATGATCCATTTTTTTTAAAATGGAAGTCAATGGAAAAACGAATTAAAACGGATGCATACAAATGCATCCTTTCTTTCATCCGTTTTTTGCAAAAAAAAAAAAACGGATTAAAAAAACGGATTGCAAAAAGGCAGTGTGAACCTAGCCTAACACTGCACACACTTTCCCACAATCCTTTCTTGCTTTCACACTCAGTAAAGACCAACTGCCAGTACTTCCAGGAGACTACCGCTGAACTGAGCATGCAGGGCCGGCTCCAGGTTTTTGTAGGCCCTTGGGCGACAGAGCCTCAGCAGGCCCATCATCCATCCACTATGCACAATCACTTGAGACACTACCAACATCCACCACATATTACTGACAGACAGAATTTACAGCTCAGCCTTCTCCCTCTTCCTCTCTGCTGGCTGATCTCACTGTAAGGTTGAGGACCTTTGGGTCATGTGATCACGTCCTTCACCCTTTTCTCTTTGTGCGCAGGTCCTGCTCCTTTCTCCTATATCTTCTGATGTTCAGCGCTCACCCTGCACTACAGTGAGGGGGCTGAACATCAGAACTCTGGGCCCCTTGAGGCGCTGTGGGCCCTGGCAATTACCCGACTAAGCCCTGTGCTGATACTAGCCCTGTGAGCATGCCTGACCACTAGAGATGAGCGAACCAGGTCCGGGTTCAAGTCCATCCGAACCGGAACGATCGGCATTTGATTAGCGGGGGCTGCTGAAGTTGGATAAAGCTCCAAAGTTGTCTGGAAAACATGGATACAGCCAATGACTATATCCATGATTTCCACATAGCCTTAGGGCTTTATCCAACTTCAGCAGCCACCGCTAATCAAATGCCGAAAGTTCGGGTTCGGATGGACTCAAGCAAGTTTGAGGTTCGCTCATCTCTACTGACCACCTTAATGGATCAGAACTAGAGATGAGCAAAGTTTGAATTTTCTTAACAAATTTAGCAAAAAATTGCGTAGTCAATAAAGCTAATTTTTGCTACATTTATTTTACAAAAATGTTTTGCTCCCCTGTCCCGTACTCCCTCTGGCGTCCTTTTCTGTGTCTCAGCCACCTCCAGCCCCTTTAGGCGGTCACTGACTGAGAGACATCACTGCGGCCAGCGATTGGCTGAGCAAGCTGTCATTCCTGTGTCTAGATAGTAACAGCCTGTCCAGTCAATCATTGGCCCAGAGCTGTCTTTTCTCACTCAGTCAGTGATTGGCTGAGTGGGTTGGAGGTGGCTGAAGACACAAAGGAGGACACCGGGGGATGGCAGACAGGTAAGTATAGATTCATTAAATTCAGTTGACGAAGTTCATGAATTTTGCAGTAAAAATTATATCTCTCTATATCTATATCTCTTTTACAGGACATTTCAGAATTGTTTAGACATTCGAAATTTGTTCAGTTTTACAAAATGCATCAGTTTAGACATAGTTTTCTTATTGCAGAACCCCTTTAAGCTCTTTAAGGGTTTCACTAGTGGTCTAAGGCTGACCATACATTGAGAAGTCACACATACTGTACCAAATGCGATATTTTACAAATAAGACAACTCATTGACATCAAAGGTAAAAAAAAAATATTGACCATGATGAATTTTGAACAACAGATCCTTTAGTCAAATGATTTAAAGGGGTTATCCCCTATCTGCAGAATTATGGACAAACCAGCTCAGGGACCCTCACTGATTACAGGAGGTCCCTTGTCCCCTAAGTGATTGGAACGACCATTCCATTCCATTTGGTTGGCCACTGCTAGAGAGCTTGGGGTTGGGACATCTTTAACATGACTTGCAAGTTCATATACAGCTCACTGATCTATTCTCAGGAAAATTGGATTGGATCTTTCTGGGCAATGCTTGATATCCCTCCCTCCAAACACTACAAAGTATTTTTAACGCTTTCTAGGTGCCTCTGACTCTCAATCAGCAATAATCCAATGTGTACGGCCATCTTTTGCTTCAATTTTTGTATTAAGACAGGAAAAATACCATACAGTATTAGGCTATGTTCACATTACGTAAAATAACGGCCGTTGTTTTCACCGGCCGGACTTTTGCGTCCAAAACTACAGCCGTAGAATTACGAGCGTACGGGCTAGTCGTGAAACTACGGTCGTTGTTTAATTTTGCTTTCTAGCATGTTTTAAAGCCGGATAAAACAGGTCATCTACTTTAAATACTGCTCCCAGCCCGAGGAACCACTCAGAATTTGTTTTACATCAAAATCAAGTTTAATTCGGCAGATATAAGTTTTACGTTTGCGGCCGCGTTGAAATCCACGGCCATTTTTGGAGCATTACCGGCCGGAAATAATTGACATGTTAATTTTTCACAGGAACGTATATACAACGGCCGTTCTCTGATACGTAGTGTGCATTCAACGGCCGTAGTTACATTTCATTGCAGTTATAATAGGGAACCTCAAAACAACACCCGTAGTTTTACGACGAGGACTACAGCCATTGTTTTACGTAGTGTAAACATAGCCTTAGGCTATATTCACACAACTTAAGAGACCGGCCGTTCCATGACCCGGCCTGGTAACGGAATGGCTGATCTCTGAAAAGATCAGATCTTTAGGGCTGCAGAGTTCTGATGCGGGCGCATTCCATGCGCTCGCATCAGAACTCCCAACAGCACACTATGGAGCGTACGTCCGGAGTCGCTCGCTCCATGGTGTGCACTGACATGTTAGTTTTCTACAGCGCCGCGAGAGATCCTGGGCCGGAGGGTATACTATGTGTACACGCTCCGGACGGGATTCCATAGACAGCAAGACAATGTATATTTTTGTAAAAGTACAGCCATTGTTGCCGATTACAACAACGGCCGTACTTTTACGGAAATATACGTTGTGTAAACATGGCCTTGGGTGGTGAAGAGCACATCACAGGGCAGACACTGTGCAAGCAGAAATTAACCTAAGCACGTGGCTGGCACCCCCAGTTTATACTCGGTGACTGTGAGCAGACTGTCATGCAGCTTTAACATATTTCAATGAGAAACTATCTCCATAACACCCAGATTTACAGTAAAATTAATGCTACATGCCCCTGTTCAGACCTCTTCACTATGTACATGACACCATATCCTTGCATCCTCCAGCTTCTTTTTGCCCCATATTCATAACAACATGCAGCCTTTTAAGTATTTCTAAGATGAAAACATTACTGAAATGCAAAAGGATATAATGAGGGAAATGCCATTGCATGGATTACCTGGCAAGCCTACAAGTAGTTACATTTTGGCACCTACCCATTTTGAGTTATTAATTATTCACTGTGCTGTCTATAAGTGAAGTATAGAAACACTTATTGGTTTAGATCTTGCCTCATTCAGATGACATGGTGAACTTCTGGCATGGTTGGATGTATTAATGAAGGAACACCTACAGTTCCACCAGCCCATGATTTTTCCCATCTTGAGCAACCATTCAATACCGGGCACTGTTTGCATTTATTTTACTTTTACTGTCAGTGTTGTTGTGCCTGAATGTAGCTGTGATCCCCATTGTTTAGTGGTGGAGGGCTGTCATAAAACTTATCTAAGAGAAAGATAAGGCTGGACACATCTGCAAATGACCTTTACTCATTTCTTTTAACACACTGCTGTCATCATTACTGTCAAGCATCTCATACCTCTCAAAACAGCTGCAATGCCATGAAACATTCATAGTAATATGCCACAGCTTTCCATGTGCCTCCAGTGCACTTCACACCACTAAGAGGTATCCCACACTTCCATATGTACCTTTTGTGTACCTTACATAACTAATAGCATCCCACAGCTCCTCTTGTACCTCCGGTGAACCTAATGATACTAACAAGCAGCCTACAGCTCCCATGTACCTCTAGTGTGCCCAATGAAACTAACAAGCAATCTACAGCTCCCAAGTACATCTAGTGCACCCAATGACATTAACAAGAAACCTACAGCTTCTCACGTACCTTCAGGGCACCCATGACATTAACAAGCAACCTACAGTTCGCCATGTACCTTTAGTGCACCCAATTACAATAACAGGCAACCTACAGCTCCAATGTACCTCTAGTGCATCCAATTACAATAACAGGCAACCTACAGCTCCAATGTACCTCTAGTGCACCCAATTACCATAACAGGCAACCTACAGCTCCCATTTACCTCTAGTGCACACAATGACTCTAACAAGCAATCTACACCCCCCCCATGTACCACTAGTGCACCCACTGACACTAACAAACAATCTACAGCTCTTCATGTACTTCTAGTGCCCCCAATGACACTAACAAGAAAAACTACAGTTCCACATGTACCTCCGGTTCACAAAATGACACTAACAAGCAACCTATAACTTCCCATGTACCTCTAGTGCGCCCGATGACACTAAAAAGCATACTACAGCACCCCATCTACCTCTAGTGCCCCCAATTACACTAACAAGCAACTTACAGCTCCCATGTATTTCCAGTGCACCCTCACATGATCAACAAGCATCATACAGCTTCCCATGTACCTCCAGTGCCCCCACACACTACTAACAAGCATGCCACTGCTCCTCTTGTGCTTCCAGAGCATGTACTGTACACTACTTTTACCTGCGCACTGTAACTATAAAGTCATAAGAATCTTTATAAAGAATAGAGAATAGATAATATTCCTATGTACATTACAGTCTTCCTCCTCTTTTGGTTGCAGTCTTCTCTTTGCTTTGCACAACAATGCAATAAAAAATAAAATAAAAAAAACACTAGTCTGCCCTTATAGTATTTCCCTTAAATGGCAAAAATACTGCAGGCTTTATCAATCTCACATGGAACTACGGCAGAAACAATGTCATTCTGTGTAAAGCGTAGCTAAATCGGCATGGTCCCCCACGAGCCAGGGGAATGCAGGTCTTGGACTTGGAGCTCCAGGAATGCCAATTGATAATCCAGCCTTGGGGGCAAAATGTGGAAGTATATACAATCCTGGAATATCAGTACTTAGGTCCTCCTCCACTTGGGAGATTAATGGGTTTAATACGCCTTCCATGTCTGATCCTTCAAGTATTGGCATTAGTGCACAAATGTATGAAATAGAAAGATTCTTGAGTCCTCACAGATCCCGAGTGGACAAACTATGTGTATATGCTTTTATTAACTCTGTACCATATGTTGTCATGGATATGTATACCCTGTCTCCTGCCAATATGGCAGAATTACAGCAAGCTGTCATATTCACAGCCAACTATCCCAAAGTCCAATGTATGGCAGGTTGCAATACGTTATTGGACCTAATTCTCGACAAGTTTTATTCCCTCAAGGCAACTGTACATGACCTATCCATGCAATCTGTTCAACTATGGATCCTGGCCGAGGTTGGATGGTTTCACCTATGGAAAATGCTTTTCCCAACTAAGGTGCCCTTCTCTTGCCATAACCTTCACATGCATAAACTGTCATGCACTGACTATAGAGTAAATCAGAGCTTTTATATTATTACTTACCTGGGCAGGGATGTATCTGACCACTCTAGATCTCAGTTAAACCTGAACCTGTCAACCAGTGGTCACAACTGTGCATGGAGGGCAAATCTATTCCCATCTCACAGTATTAAGTGAGTCTGATGATATTTTTATCCCAGAACTCATTGCTGGTATTAGACAACCTTAAGGATTTTCTGACTGGTTGCCTTCAAACAACCATACGATGCCCAGAGGGAGGCGAAATTACACACAATGTTCTTGGATTCTAATGTATTGCCAATTTTTTTTAGATAATAATCAAAATGCATATTGTCTACTAAAAGACAACAGCTTATAGCAGTAGCCACCAGTGCACCAAAACAACTTATTAGCATATCGTATAGAGAAACCTGCTTATAGTTTCCCTTTAATCTCTGCATAGTTAGATTCTCATTGACTATTTGAGAATTAATAATAAATGCTCAGAATTTTAAGGAGTATTCTGGTATATAAAAATGTTCTCTTTTACATCTCTGTATCGTTGTATCCCATCTGTTTATATATATATATATATATATATATATGGTTTTACAATTACTGGCAGCAGTGGTGGTTACATGACCCTTCTGCTGCCACCATTGGTTATATCAGGAACTGCAGGGCTGTATAAGCCCTGATCTTTGCACAGTTACAGCATTAGTGATACATGGCCTTTACTGATGTCTATACTATTGCATGTTTGCATTAAAATAGACATTACAGTTAGGAAAGCAGCCTGCGTCTGTATCGCTGCAGCCACATCTCTGAGAGGCGATAGACTTTTATGCTTTTCTGCTACACTGTGTTGAGTCCCTACTGGCACAAGCTGCTTCCCCATGTCTATTTTAATGCTAACATGTGGAGGATCAGTATCGCCAGCATTGTATTGTAACTGTGTCAGGATCAGCACTTGTGTGGCCCTGCAGTTCCCGACACAGCCAATGTTGGCAGCAGAGGGGACATGTTGTGCCATACTGCCACCACTCAATGTAAAAATACCACTTTAATGCCAACCCGGAAGATACCAGAGAACCAGAGAAAGATGCTATTGACTATGACACCTATACTGTAGGCCAGGATAGCCCTTAGTCTGAAATCAGGTCCATGTGGGAATATCCATACATATCCATAGTTCCTTTTTTTTCTAGATTGTGAACCTCCTTGACTTTTCCTCAATTGATAATAGTAGATTCTACTGCACCATATAAAGATTCCATAAAACAGCACCGCACTCCATTTGACAGTACCTTGCACATACACATTAGAAAGCCATCAACATAGGCTGCCAACATATACACGCACATACTAGCATGGGCTTCATTGAGTTTAATGGCGCTAATCTAGTCAACTACTAGGTACATTTGCATAATTTACGGATGTATACATGTATTTTCAAGAACTCAAATATGTGGAGTGTGCCAGAAAATATGGGGGAGATTTATCAAACATGGTGTAAAGTGAAACTGGCTCAGTTGCCCCTAGCAACTAATCAGATTCCACCTTTCATTTTCCAAAGAGTCTGTGAGGAATGAAAGGTGGAATCTGATTGGTTACTAGGGGCAACTGTGACAGTTTCACTTTACACCATGTTTGATAAATCTCCCCCATTATATGTTTAAGTTGAGAGATTACCCAGTAACTAGTTGACTACTATATGTTCCACCCATTAAAGACAATGTGCACGTATGCGTCGGCATCCTATTTAGGCAGGTTACCAATGTATACATGCAACATACTGTAACATGGTAACATGGACCCAGTCTTATAGGAAGAACTTCATTGTTTTTAGTATATTTGAAAAGACTTTTCCTATTTCTATACATTGTAGTTCTCGGTGCCTTGTTATGTGATAGTAAAAGGTTGTTATCCAGCGCCTCACAGACGGTGATTTCCTGATGGAAGGCAGAAAACTCTGATTGACACATTCAGCGTTTGTTAATGACATCTTGTTACTTCTCATTTCTAGATTGGATTTTGACATAAATTGGGATTGTTAGGTACATATTGATTATTCGTTATTATCATGGATAGAAGTCAAACCCCATCTGCTTCATTCTCTAGTCAGCTCCCAGTCAGATCTCCCCAAGTTATTTTCATCTGATTTCACCGGAGTTTCACGCTGTTCTATCAACACAAACAATGACAAGATCTTCAAGCACAAGTTTTTTTTTTTTGCAATGCAAATACCTCCAGTTCTTATAAAAATAATCCACTGAAACATTGACTCATGCGTGGTGAATTCTAAGAGAAAATAGTCATGCCTTCCCTGATATGTATTATGATAATATAAAGTAAAATGGTGTGGACTATACGGCACAGAACACTCCAGGGAAGAGTAAAAGAAATTATTACTCCAAGTACAGATCCTCGGGGGTGGAGCTTGCCTCAAAGAGAATTTCTGTATCAAGAACTGCCTCCTGGGAGCTATGCATTAAGTTTATCACTTTGATTGGAGTTTTCTTTTAAGCTTGTGGCTTAAGATTTACTTTTTTTGTAAAAAAGAGCCAACAGGCCATTACCTCGCCTTGTTGAGAGACTGCATAGACAGTACATAGAGTTAATAATGACAAAGGTGCATTACAGTTTACTGAAGTTGGCTATTCAGCTAATATACAGTATAACAGACTGAAAGGAGCTAACATGAGAAGTGTCTTTATGTTTCTATGAATTAATGGGTGTCACATTCTTCGGACCCCTACCATAACATATTGGTGGCATATGCTAGTAATATGTCATAAATGACCAGTGACATAACTATCTGGGGTTGCACAGGTTTTAGTTGCATCCTAGTTTTGGTACAGCATAACAGGTCTGCAGAAATATTAAAGGGGTGATCCAGCGCCTCAAAAACATGGCCACTTTTGCCCCGCTCTTGTCTCCAGGTCAGGTGTGGTTTACAATTAAGCTCCATTTACTTCAGTGGAACTGAGTTTCAAACCCCACCCAAAGAGCGGGGGAAAAGTGGCCATGTTTTTGTAGAGCTGGATAATACCTTTAATGGCTTGTAGTAGTTAGAAACTATGTTATGAATTTTTCATAGGACTCTGCAGAACTAAACTATGCCCCTGTACACAGTAATGCAGAAATGACTACACAGGTAGTAGGTAAGTAGCAGGGGAATTATGCTGAGTGGTGTTACCTTAAAGAACTGAATGATCCTTCAACAAGGTAAATACCACTAATCTTACATAATCTAACGTTAGAAGTCTATTCTAAGTCAAAGCTTACATTTAGGCGGCTATATCAAGACTAAGAATCCTTCTTAGAATGTATGTGTAAACAGCGTACCCCTGGTTTTATGTGTTCCCTAAAAGTGCCCTCACTTTGCTCACCATATACTTCCCTTCCTTGCTAACACTGGAAAACTTCTTTAAGAAAATACAAAGTCCAAAGACAATTACATTCCAACACTATGGATTCCAATAATGTAACTTTGGGAGCCTTCATGGCTGCAGTTGTGAACGGGCATCAAAGCTAGTCAAAGCCCCTTTTTTAACACAGTCAAGTCTGGTGTGCCACTGATTGATGGCTGTTATCAGTGATATTGTACAGCTCAGCCAGAGGTGGTAATGTCGTGAGACCAGTGCCAGTTCAGCACACAGTTATGGTGTTGGTACCTGCTTTGTGTTGTGGCTGGCTGTAAGATTTCCCCCAAATGGTCGTAGACCTGCTGGGTTGTGATGTGTCCCTTGGGCTCCTGTCACGGTAGTCCTGAGTGGCAATTGACCCACCCAGACTATCGGTACCATCACCCACAAAAAGGGGGGAAATAACCCAAGGTGTGCGGCTAGTGCGTATAGGTGCTGGTGCGGAGGAAAGGATGACTAAGTCCCAGTGATATAAAAATATAACAGCTTTACAGCTTTACTGTACTCTCAGTACAGTCTCTCAGTAGTACAGAACATTTAGGTAGCAAATAGATAAATCTATTTGCACGGACTATAGTGCTTGAACTTGTTTGATCTGAGGAGAAGTATTGAAGAAGTAGCGTAGAGTAGAGGTAATTGAACTGGTGCTTGAAGAGTTGGAAGTAGAGTAGAGGAGAAGAGTTTGTAGAGGGAGTCCTAACCCAATATAGCAATGTACTCTGCCGTAACTTTGAGGGAGTACTTGAAAGTGAGAAGTTACTTGTACCTGTGTATAGACTATAGTCTGACCACCTTGTGCCCTACAGTGTCGATTGACTCATCCTCCTAGGGTGATACAAGCCCCAGCCATGGTTACCTGGGTGAAGCTAAGTTTTCGAACCTTCCTGGTTACCTGCACTGCAAGATAGGATATGTAGACCTTCTGGTAGCTTTGTCCTATCCAGGCTAGTTCCTGTTTTGTATCAGGATTCTCCCCTGCACCTTTTAGACTGGTTCACGGCGTGGGCTAGGTTGTTCCCAGACTCTTATCCCTCTTGTAGTGGGATCCCTCTTAAGCACTGCATTGTAGATATAGTTGTAACGCCTGGAGTAGTGGATCCACTGGACCGTCACCAGCGATGGCACTAACCTCACCAGGGAGCGGAGTCTAAGGGGCCGCTGGTTTTCACCAGAGCCCGCCGCAAGGCGGGATGGACTTGCTGCGGCAGGCGACCCCCAGGTCGCTACCCCTGGCTTGGTTGCTAGTGATGGCAGGCGAGGCGTGGCAGGAGCAGTAGGCAGGAGATAGTACTGGCAGAGGTCTGTAGGCGTAACCGCAGGTGACAGGCTGAACACAGGAGAAATGAAGTGACAGGGGAGCAGGAACCAGGAACAAGGACTAGGGCCCAGGTAGCGGATAGGAATCAGGAACAAGGACTTGGGACCAGGTAGCGGATAGGCAACAGGAACAACAGGGGGCTGGGCCAAATGCTATGGGAAGCATGTAGAGGCTCCAACACAAGGGACAGGGCATGCTGGGATTTATAGGGAGTGACTGGTGCAATTAACCAATTAAGGGCGGACTGGCCCTTTAAATCTGAGAGGAGGCGGGGACGCGCGCGCCGGCCGGCACAGACGGAGACAGGAGCGGAGGAGAGGTGAGGCGCCCCCAGGGGCCGAACTAGCAGCAGCGCCGGGTCCCTGCACAAGGACCCCGGCGGCTGCATGGGGCAGGAGGAGGTCGCGGCGGCGGCCCGGAACACGGGACGCCGCCGCGGCCGTGACAATAGTATAAGTACCGAATCTGACCATACGTGTGTTACTCTCGACTCCCTAAAACACTCTCTGAACTGAACTGTCCCAGGCGAGGTTCCTGGCAGAGCCAGGCCCTGGCTTGGCTACAGCAGGGATGTCAGCTCTGTGTGTCCTTCTCCCGCGAGAATCTGGATCAGAACTGACGCTACACCTCCTCCCACCAAGTAACTTCCTACAAGGGATATGTTATCTACCCTGTGAGTAGAGGAAAAAAATAAGTGAAAAAGAAAGAGAAGAAGAGATAAAGGCTAGAGGTAAAGAGCATCTCCTATAGGTCAGCAAAAGCACATGGCACACACAAAACAGTAACCCATGCCTAACTTCAGCTGTGCAATACATTAGAGTATACATATAGAAAATAGCGACATCTAGTGGTGAAACTTTAAAGTGCACTCCATCATCACTTAATCTGGAGTGAGAAACTTTTGCGACAGGTGTATGAGAGAAAGAACACCTATAGTGGGACACCACACAAGCAAGCTGCAAAATGTCTCAATATTAGAGATGTTTAGCCCTTTATGATTAGATATTCCATTTGCAGAATATAAACATGTGACCCAGGAGTGCAGCATTTTCTTGTGTAATGGTGTCAATATTACTTAAGATACCATACAAATGAAAATAGAAGAAAACTTGTGGCTTCAGGCTTAATGGCCCAGTAATATTACACTGCATGACGCCCTATACAGAGAGCCCACAGCCCCATAGTACATACTGTAGCTGCAGGGACTCCATATGTTGCTGAACAGCCTCTTGCATATGGCCCTTTGTAGTCAGCCCCTCAGACATTACATTATGAAACAGACTGGAAGCAGTAGGGACACATCTGACACGTTCTACTCATCGCCTAAGATTCTCATCTGATCTACACAACAGTTAGTCAAGTATAATACAAGATCAGAGCATGAGGGTTTGTTAATATACAATTATTAGGGAGAAATGAAACATGAAACCAATGCAATAACCAAAGACAATAGGGCCGGAAATGTGATTCAAATAAATTTTTGAGTCCTGGCGGAAAGTGCTATGATGAGGTCCCAAAGTGGGAAACTGCAGTCAGCTGTCCTATATACTTGTTCTTGCAGCCAGTGATGTAAGGGCCTGGCCACAGCATCTCGGAAGCTAGATCAGAACGGAGTGGGGCTAATACTTCTATTTGCCCTCCCATTCCTATACAATTTTGTAAACCACCCAAAACCATTAAAGAGGTACTCTGGCCCAGGGGTATTTTTCAGTTATGGCCAGGGATGGGATGGTTGTGGACGGCAGAGATCATTTACCTACCCCGTTCCAGCGCCAGGTCCCAGATCGCGCTGTCCGGTACACCCGTCCCGTGGCCGCTTCCTGGTGTGAGCTGCCTCGTGAGTCGTGACGTCTCAAGGCAGCTCAGCCATTCAGTGGCCGAGGTGGGACTTTGCTACTGCCGCAGAATGGCTAAGCTGCCTTGAGACGTCACGGCTTATGCGACAGCTCACACCAGGAAGCGGCCGCAGGACTGGTGTACCAGGCGGCGCAATCCTGGGCCCGGTGCTGGAAACGGGGAGGTGACCTCCGCCATCCATAACCACCCCATCCCCGGCCATAGCTGAAAATAACCCCCGGGCCAGAGTACCCCTTTAACTTTTGCAGTGGTTTTAAAAAATATAATTTTTTTCAAAAGGATATTCCTACCATCTCACCTAACAAATACAGTCCTTTCAGCTTTTTCTCTTCCAGTGTTGACAGCTTGTTGTCTAGGTTACCAACCACCACTCTGCTATAAAAGCAGTGGTCAGACTGACATATATACATATATGCAGATGTAGCTTGTGTTATCTTAATCCTAATGATGCGTTTAACTCAATGTTTTAATTGACTTAAAGCGTCACTGTCACCATAAAAAAACTTTGGAGATGCCATAGAGATTTGTCAAAGGTTTTCATCGGTCCGTGTCTGAGACCAGTACTGATCAAGTATGAGCCAGGAGAACACCGCACTAAGTGCAGTCCTCTCCCGGCTCTGTGTCACATGATCAGTCAGGCTCTAAATAATAGTCAATGTAAGTTTACAGAGCCCAACGGATTTTGTTGACAAAGAGGCGGGAGAGGACTGTGCTTAGCGCGGTCTTCTTCCAGGTCATTCTACCGCTCAGTACTGGTCTGAACACTTAGACCCGGTCCAATCTAAACCTTTGACATGTCTCTCTGACACGTGAAAAGTTTTCTATGATGACAGTGACACTTTAACATACCTCCCTCACACAATTGTTGCGTCAGGGATCATGTTAACCATGGCTACATAGTAGACATACCCTCGCCTGGAGAAGAAGGACGTCAACATGCAGGAGCTCCAGGCTGCTCCTCTTCTCCTCCTGGACTGCTGGTAGTATGAAGTGTATTGGGGGATGCTCTGGGGTATTCCAGTGCCTTGGGGGTGCACAGTGACATCCTTCCTCCTCTGGCGGCCAACGTGTCACCTATGCAGCTGAGTGCACTAGCTGCCAGGAGAGGGAAGACATCACTGCGCAGGAACACGGTTTAGAGCGGGGATTCCCATCATTATGACGGGAATCCCCGCTTCTCTGAGCCTTGGTGTCCGAATACTCCAATAACTGTCAGCGGAACAATATTTCAGCTGATAGTTATCTCCCCTGATTTTATTGGTATACCGAACAATTTTTAAGCACCCAGCAAGACTTCAGGGGGAAATTTCGTTTGAATACTGAAGCGTTCCAACACCGAGGTATTCCTGTTTTCACAAAAATATTTTACTTGATGAGTTCTACAAGTATAACTATATAAGCTGGGAAGATGGGAATATCCCTTTAAAACAAATCAATCAGCACTACAATGCTTATAATATTGTTAGCAGTGCCTAATAGAGCGGCTAAAGTGCTCCATTACCATAGCTTGTGTGTCATTTTCGGTAAATGTATATTCAGGAAAACATGTTTTTATTCCAACATATGGAGTAGGCGGAGCGCCATGAACTAGGCATCAGGGCGGAGTGTAGGCCGTAACTAGTCATAGCTCTCTATCTGTCAGTGTGATTGACAGGCAGATAGCCCATTTGGCTGCCAATGAGTTGCCATGGCAGCTGTATACCTTTTTAATTCAAGCATCCAGAAAAAACCTTCCATCATAAAGGTATAAACTGGCTTTGGTAGCAAGGGGTTAATAAATACACCTGAATAGAGGAGATTTATTATTACTGGAGCCAGTCTGGACCCCAGGGCATTGTGTGCAGGAGACTCATCTAACGGAGACCACCCTTTTGATTGAATGTGTCATGAGCAGAAAATCGTGCCAGGACCTGGTGTTATCCAATAATTTTCTTGCTAGAAAACAGCCAGAAACCTTCATTATATTGAGTAATGCTTGTAGGTTATTTATTTATTTCTTTTTTGTCCTACTGACTTTTTAGAAAACATCTGTATATATCAGAAAACGTGGGCTTTATAATAAACACTATACTATGCAGTGAATGCATTGGTAAATCTGCCTCTATATACTGTGATCTCATTGTTCCTTTTACCCAGTATTCCATCTCCAGTAATAAGGCCCATTCCACGGAATGATTATCGGCCGTATTGGGCCAATATTGGGCCCGTGGAATAGAAGGCAACGATCAGCTGACATCATTCATGTCGACTGATTGTTGCAGTCGTTTGTGTCTCAAACTTGTTGAAAAACAAACGACTGTGATAGCAGCGATCTGTTGCCATCGCTCCGTGGAATAGGCAGCAGACCGCCACTATCCCCTATGGGCTGCCCGGACGATCTAGTAATCACCCGGGCAGCCTCCCCGCAGCTCCTTGCGTCCCCTCCAGCACTCACCCGCTCACTGCCGCAGCGTGTAATGGTGGTGGCAGCAAATGGAGAACAAGGAGCAAACGAGCACTGACAGCGCTCATTTGCTCCTCACAGTCGGCCCGTGGAATAAGGGCTTTAGGCTGGGTTCATGTTACATTAGGTCGTCCATGGCATGATAACAATGGCAGATAGGCAGCAAATTTTCACTTCCCTACTAAATGTAATTATGAAAATTGTGGCAAGCATTTTAGTGCTGTGAGAACATACCCTTAAAGCAACTCTGTACCCACAATCTGCCCCCGCCTTCCCCCCCACAAAACCACTTGTACCGTTGCATAGCTGAATTTAATTCAAAATCTATCCTGGTTTCTGTTTGGCAGGTGATGCAGTTACTGTTCTTAAAAACAGCTGCAGCCCTGTGTCAAATTGGCGTGGCCTACAGTGTCTGTGCTCTAGGCTTGGGATGCTCCTCCGCCCGCCCTCTTCATTATTAGGAAGGGAATTAGATTGTGGGTACAGAGTCGCTTTAAAGAGGACCTGTCACCACTCCGGACTTGTATATATTAGTAAATCTTTGTTTTCCTCATGAAATAACAATCCTGGAACATCTTCTCTTATCGCTATGTGATGTGCCGTTCCTCTGTTGTTCTTATTAGAAATGTATGACTTAATATCCAACTGGGTGTTACCGGTTGGAGGCGTGTCCTTACACTGTCTGTCACTATCCAATCAGAGCCAACAGTGCCAGACTATAAAGATATACGCCTCCAACCGGTAACACCCAGTTGGTTATTTAGTCATAGATTTTTAGTAAGAATAACAGAGGAACGGCACATCACAGAGATATAAGAGAAGAGGTTCCAGAATTGAAATTTCATGGCCACTGCATATATTTGCTAAAACAGACAGGTCAGGGTTAGTGACAGGTCCTCCTAAATGGCCCAAAAATATTCAAGCACTAACTATATTGGGGTAATTTCCTGCATCCTATTTTGACAACGTGACAGACAACACAATTGATATGTGAACTCTGCCTTATGTCGGTCTGGTTAACAGGCAGTTACACTATATAATGATGCATTAAAGGACATTGAAGTCAATGGGGGAGATGTATCAAACATGGTGTAAAGTGAAACTGGCTCAGTTGCCCCTAGCAACCAATCAGATTCCACCTTTCATTTTCCAAAGAGTCTGTGAGGAATGAAAGGTGGAATCTGATTGGTTGCTAGGGGCAACTGAGCCAGTTTCACTTTACACCATGTTTGATAAATCTCTCCCAATATCTGGGACATCATTAGAAATTATAATTATATTAAAGGGGTTATCCAGGCTTAGAAAAACATGGCTGCTTTTTTTCTAGAAACAGCACCACTCTTGTCTCCAGTGTGGATTGTAGGTTTTGTATCTCAGTTCCATTGAAGTGAATGGAGCTTAATTACAAACCCCACCTGAACTGGAGACAAGAGTTGTGCTGTTTCTAGAAGAAAGTGGTCGTGTTTTTTTTTAATCCTGGACAACCCCTTTAATTCAGCTTCGCCATTCAGTGACCAACAGCAACCAACCCCACCATACTAGGAATAGTCCGCTGGTTATTATATGGCTATGGCTCATCTGCATACAGCCGCTACTGTAGCTCTTTAACAATAATTGTACGCAGTGCTTTTTAGTGCATGCTTATGAGCATTTCCGAGGTCATGTTTGTTCAGCAGCTCACGAGCAGATGATGATGAATAATTGGGAAGGTAAGTGATTGTGACAGCTACATACTGGATTGATTGCTTGGAGGACATAGAGGTTAAAAGGTGATCAACAAGATGAAGGTTGTTGTAGTCTTTAGGGAGGAAGCTGATCAATAAAACTATGTTCCTCTTAACCCAAACCCCAATTTATTGTGCATTGTACATATACCATAAGGTATTGCTCATGTGTAAGTATATAAAATAGATGGTAATTATTTTATGAATATTTTATGCCGTTTTTCTTGTTATGTTGTGGCCTCTATTAGATTGAATGTAAAGTCTATGAACTATTTGTAATGCTGGGTGAATGTTATGTTGTTCATGTCTACTACAATGAATCCATGTAAGTACAGGGGCGATGTATATGGTGTAGGAAAATAGACCGTTAAAGGGGTTATCCAAGAGTAAAAAAAAAAACAAAAAAAAACATGGCCCCTTTCTTCCAGAAACAGCTTGAAGTGAATGGAGCTTAAAGGAGTATTCCGTTCAAACATAACTTTTCATTTATATGTTGTTACCCATGGTGAGACTAACAATTCATTCCATACTTCTTATTATTATCTATTCAGTCTCCTTCCCACAGTTCTGAGCTGCTGATTACTTCTGAAGACACAAATAACTGTGTGCTTTACTCCCCCCTGAGATAGCTAATGTAAACAAGTCCCTGGTCTGCTTGATCTGCAACTTTTTTGTAATGCTGGAAGGGATAATCTGAGGGCAAGTCGCTGATGAACACACTGTGATTATCCCTTCCAACATTACAAAGTTGCAGATAAAGCCTGCCAGGGATTTGTTCAAATCAGCTTTCTCGGAAGGGGGGGGGGGGGAGAGAATGGGGAGACGGCGAGAAAAGCTCACACACAGATTTTTGTGTCTTCAGCAGAAAGCAGCAGCTCAGAACTGGGGAAAGGAGACTGAATAGATAATAGAGCAAGTATTAAAGGAATTCTAGACAAAAACTTCTACTCT
The DNA here is from genome assembly GCF_027789765.1 of Dendropsophus ebraccatus. NCBI lineage: Eukaryota > Metazoa > Chordata > Amphibia > Anura > Hylidae > Dendropsophus > Dendropsophus ebraccatus. Next base: position 29,684,355 of record NC_091455.1, on the reverse strand, counting down.
AACAAGTAAACTACAGAAAAAAAAGAACAAGCTGTATTCTCTCTGCAGATCAGACATGCATATTCATCATACTAGGATATGACTGGAGCCGCCTAATACCGTGTTAATTTTTAATAACATAAATGTTAATTTTGTATTTTAATGAATTTGGCTCCAGGACATATCATTATGAGACTCACTTGTTGATATCGTCAAAGGAATTCTACAAAATCTATTTAAGACTGTGCAGAAATTTATATTAGAGATTAGTTATCAAATGCACCATACGTGATTGACTGGCATTCATTAGTTACTGGATGAAGGGATACGTCTTCCCAAAAACTTAACTCCCGACAGTGAGCTGAGGAATTCTATTTGGGCCAAAGCAAACCCATGATTGCCCCTTAAATCCTCACTGTGCTGTATGCCAGCCCCTTTGTATAAATAGCGATGTGCACTCTGCATACAGTGGAGTGGAATGTAATGGTGCTAGGGCCCAGAGAACAATAGGTCACGCCTCCTTGACACTATACACTATTATTAATTATTAATTATGAATCTTTTTATTGATATCTATCCACTGGTAATGCCAGTTCAGTAGGTGGTCAGGGAAGGACAGATTGACTATAGGGGAAAAGATGCTGTAAACATTGTGCCACATCAGTGGAGCAGGAATAGGAGCATTTCCAGTACCAGCGAGTGTCATTGGATAAGAGACAGGTGGAGGGTGAAGCCCACATCATGCCACAATGGGGATTAAGAATGAGAAAGGAGCCTTGCTGGGAACCAGAAGGAGGAGCTATGCCGGGAGTGAGAAATAAGAGGAGGAGCCATGCTGGCCACCAAAAGGAGGAGCTATGCTGGAAGCGAGGAATAAGAGGAGGAGCCATGCTGGCCACCAAAAGGAGGAGCTATGCTGGAAGCGAGGAATAAGAGGAGGAGCCATGCTGGGGACCAGAAGGAGGAGCTTTGCTGGGAGCTAAGAATGAGAGGAGGAGCCATGCTGGGGACAAGAAGGAGGAGCTTTGTTGGGAGCTAGCGATAAGAGGAGGAACCATGCTGGAGACCAGGAGGAGGAGCTATGATGGAAGCAAGGAATAAGAGGAGGAGCTATGCTAGAAGCTAGGAATAAGAGGAGGAGCCATGCTGGGGATCAGAAGGAGGAGCTATGCCAGGAGCGAGGAATGAGAAAAGGAGCCATGCTGGGGACAAGAAATGCTAGGGAGCAAGAATCATAGAGAGAGCTGTTCTGGAAACTAGGAATAAAAAGCCATGCATGGGAGCAGGAATGAAATATGGCGTTATGCTCAGGGCCAAGAATTACTTGAAGAGCCATGATAGGGGGCAGGAATGAAGTTGGAAGTCACAATGTGAACTAGGAATGATATATGGAGTGACAATGTGGACTAAGTTTGATATGGGGAGTCACAATGTGGACTAGGAATGATATGGGGAGTGACAATGTGGACTAGAAATCATACAGGGAGTCACAATGTGAGTTTGAAAAAATTTGGGATCTATGATGGTGACCAAGAACAAGATGGGAAGCCAAGATGGAAACCAGAAATAAGATAAAAAGAAGCCATGCTGTATGAATATAAATGAAATTGAGAGACATAATAGATGCCATAAATGAGAGGGGACCCATTCTGGGGATTAGGAATAAGACAGTGAGCCAAGCTGGGAACCAGGAATAAGACCAAGAGTCTTGCTGGGGATTATGAATCAGATGGGAAGCAATACTGAAGTAAAGGAAGAGAGGGGAGTCATAGTGAGGACTAGGAGATTGTATACCATGCTGGAGGCCAGTAATAAAACACACAATAAACTATTTTTTAGCTCTTTCATCATTATCTGTCTGCTGTATGTGTTCACGGAGAAACAGCACACTGTATACTGTATTTTTATATCTGACCCTTTAAATGATGATATAGCTCAGATACACATTCAGTATACCGTAGGTAATATACATTTCGGGAGATCCAGTACACATTGACCCCAATAAAAATTTCTCTACTTCCAAAAGTAAAATAATTCTTGGTAAAACCTTCTTCTTAAACCCGGCAGTCGTTCAATTACTTATCTGTCTGCTCAAATTTCTGCTTATGAGACTTATGAGATTTACTCCCGATTGAGTGACGGTCTAAAAGGATTATTTTTGTAATTTTTGTTTTCTATATAATTTTTTTTTTTCTGAGATGTTCCCTGGTGGACACATATGTTGCCTACATTAGGATGAACTCGATGGGGTTTAGAACAGTAGTTACCATAGCCATAATGTGTATTGCTGCAGTCAATCTCCATGTGCTTATAATGATGGCAGGCTCCATGGTGTGCATTTTAATGGATTTTTCTTACATCTCTTACATTTACATTTCCTTATTTCTAGTAAATGTGCCTGCAGAGAGCCTTGGTTAACATAACCTAATAACTACTGGTGTGATAGATTGCACACAGCCTTCTAAAGCCAATAGATACAGAACAATTCTTTTTATATTTAGGTGGGGGGGGGGGGGGGGCTGTATAGCATGCTACAAGCTTGTGTCTGCAATGTAAGCACAATCACTCGGTGTCATAACAAAGACTAATGTTATCAATGCGGGAAGTATATGTAAGCAGGCATCTCTAGAATTTTTTTCAGGGCTGTTCTTGTTTATTCCTCAATAAAAGCTGCTCATAACCACAACAGCTTATTCTATTCCTGGAACAGGGGGTGCTTATAATATAATATGGATGCATAAGGTACCTCTAAATTATAAAGGAGAAGGCCAGCCAAATTCATAATTGCAGGGCCAGCAGGGGGTGGGAGGAACATAATAAGCAACCAATACTTACTGGTCCCCATGCCCTTATAGTGCTGGTGAGTTTAAATGGTTTACTATGTTCCCCCCACTCCTTGCCCATTCTAATTCTTATTTTTTGGGGGGGCAAAATTCTCCTTTAGGGTTGACTTCTTATGCCTGACCTGCTAAAATTCAGCACCAGTGCTCTGCATTATATGGAGGTCTGTGCCGCAGCACTGACAGGAGCAGAGGTTGTTAATCAGTTTAGATGTTAGAGTCATAAAACATGAGGCTGCACTGACAAGAGGAAAGGCTGAACACACATTTGTTATATCCTCTGCTCCTAATTTGGTGTCTGTCTATACTGTTCCCCAACAAGGGTTAAAAGTAAATAATTTTGTACTCTTTAATATATGGGTTGGTTTTACCAGGTTGTTCATTATGTCATCCCCGTCCCTCCCCCTATCACCTGCCCTTCCTGTTTTGTTTTGTTTTTTGGCCAGACTTCTCCTTTAAGATTGATTGCTAATGCCTAACCTGCTAAAATTAAGCACCAAGGCTCTGCAGCATATGGAGGTCTGTGCGGCAGCACTGACAGGAGCAGAGGTAGTTAAACAGGTTAGAAGTTAGAGTCATAAAACAAGAGGCAGCACTGAAAGGAGCAGAGGAGATAACTTTGTGTTAAGCCTTTTCTTTTAATTTGGTGTTCCCCAACAAGGGTTAAAAGTAAATAACTTTTAACTCTTTACTATAAAGGTTGGTTTTACCAGGTTGTTTATTATGTCGTCTCCCCCTCCCCCCCCCATCCCCCATTTCCTGCTCTTTCTGATTTTTTTTGCCCAGACCTCTCCTTTAAGATTGACTGCTAATTGCCTGACCTGCTAAAATTACCAATGCTCCACAGTATATGGAGGTCTGTGCGGCAGCACTGACAGAAGCAGAGGATGTTACACAGGTTAGAGGTCAGAAAAGTCATAAAACAAGAGAATGCACGGACAGGAGCAGAGGAGATAACAACTGTGTGTAAAGCCCTTCTTTTTAATTTGATGTCTGCCTATACTGTTCCCCAACAAGGGTTAAAAACTAAATAACTTTTAACTCTTGACTATATAGGTTGGTTTTACTCATTACCATTACAGCTCCTGGACCTTTAGCTCCACTAGAACATATGAGCAAACAGATTGAAGCAGAAACAGCTGACTGTCCAATGTATATAGGGATGTCTGGTCCTTTTCTTCCTGGAGAGATATATACAGCTGCCCATCCTCTCTCCATTCGAAGTTCTTTAACGCATGGCTGAACTGAACATTCATGTGTATAGGGGGTTCAGGAGAGATAGCTGTTGACCTAATGAATGTTCGCCAGCCATCCCACGTGTATGGGGACCTTAAATAGAATTTGCATTTGTCGATTTGCAAAGCATAAGATATCAATAGCAAAAGTCTTTCCTATTCTGCTTATACCCCTACGTTAAGAGTAAGAGGAGGGGTATTAAATATTGGGTTGCAAAAAAGAACTAACAGGATAACACAACGTTCGTATTACATTTCCTCTCTTGGGTGTGTTTTCGCACTGCGGTCTTGTGATAATTGCTGCATGTAAGTGACCTGGAATGATTCTTTCTAATTGACTATAATCGCTGCCCTGCTATATAAAATTTCTTTAGGATTGGTTTTTCTTACACGCACTACATTTTTCATAGGTTTTTTATAGACCTTTTCAAATTTGTGGGCAGATGTAACTTTTAATTCTATAAAAAGTTATAAAAATACTCCCCGGGCACCCTAAGCCAAAGGGGGACCTAGAGATCTTGCCTGTATAGTGATGGTTCTGCTTTAAGAGCAAGAAGTATATGTGTGTTTAGTGTAATGCTAGAGAAAGGGTAGGGTTTAGGAATAGATGTAACGTCCTGTCTTATCTCTCCCTTCCTCATTCTGACAAGGAAAAAAAACATTTCCTTCCCGCGCTCCCTGTTTTAATCTTTATTCTACAGCAGTTTATCTTTTGCATGTATAATGCTATGTGTGTTATTGTATATCTGGTGCCATGTACAATTGTATTTGAATTTGATGAGTTACAGGTTGGAATTAACCTTCTAAGCCCAAGGCGAGGGCAATCCATAAGCCATGATTCCCTAAGGGTTTCCTCCACAGTAGGTTGTTCATACCATAGGTATAGTATGAAGTTCTTTTTCTGGTGTTTTATCAGTAGTCTGTTCTCTAGCTCCTGGAAAATAGCAGAAAAAAAATAAAAAGTGCCACCAAAAAGAAGCACAGAGCTATGTTATCTCCAATAGTCCCAAAGACTTTAAATGTGGTATGAATAGACCCCAAAGTGCACAAGTATGCAGTACTGAGTGCATCCTCTCTTTATCTCATGATTGACTAATATATAGGAGATTACAAATCTCTCTTAAAGGCGACCTCTTTAGCTTTTTCATTCGTTACATGGCTTTTGCTGAACCTTTATCTGTTCTGAAGATAGAATCTCATTTTCTGTAATGATGACATTGTATTCCCTGCAGCGGTCGGAATGAACTGTTCTCAATAGATATATTTGTATTGAGATGGAATAAGGTGCCGCAATCTCAGCGTGATCTCCCTGAACTTGGTTATTGTTTTCTCGTAAATCAAATCCCTCAATTGCCTCCAGTAATTGTAGAATTCAGCTCCGAAGTCTACTCATTTTCACGCTGTGCTATTTGTGACCTGCTGATTAAATAATTACTAGATTGTACATTGCTTTCCTCTGTTTATATTCCTTTTATTAATACACAACTATACAACATACAGATAGAACCGCCAGGATTTCTGCTTTATGAGAATGTACTTGCTTTCTTTTATATCTCTCCTGGACTTGGGAAAAGTGTGTCCTATTGTAAGTACAAAATGGCACCATTCCTTTTGCTGGCTTATGCCACCATGCCATCTTGGTAAGATGACTGCCTGGTGCTTGCAGATCCTCCTAGCAAGAACAATAAGGACTTGTGGTTCTTGGATTTGCCAATGTGGAAGACCCCTAGGAAAGGGAGTCACATTACTCATGGAGAAGAAGCATAGGGCAACTTGACCTGGCCACCCCTTTGTCCCCATATTGGCCATATTTGTATATGATATTTTTGCTGCAAGTTCACGCTTTGGAATCGGTGAGTGCTAGATAAAATCCCAAAAACAGACTGAATGACACACTCTGCTTCTTCTTTATGAAAGACAATATAGCAGTTTACCATTGCAATTACACCAATAGTTGCCGAACTGCTCGGGTTCGGCAACATTCTTCCGAACCTCAATGCTCAGCATTTAATTCCTGGCATCTAGAGAAGTTGCAAGCCACTCTAGGGAGTACTGGAAAACATGGATAAAGCCATACGCTGTATCAATGTTTTTCTAGAGCAGCACCAATTTCTCCAGGCGCCTTCTCCAGAGTCAAATGCTGAGCGTTCTAGTTCAGAGAACGTTGCCGAACCCAATCAGTTCGGCAAATCTGCTCAACACTCTTTTCTTACATTACTTGGCCAACATTCATTATGAGTTTTAGACACGTTTGGCAAAGGGGCAGGGCTTGCTGGAAAGTGGGCGTGGTTTTACAAAGAAAAAAGGCATGACCTTGCACCAAAAATAGTGCCAAATTGGGGTATAACATTTTGAGTAAAGTTAATTCATATTTGTTCAGGACTAATAGTTGGTCTAAAACTAGACTAGAAAGCCTACTGGGGTTAAAGAGCTGTCTAGTCTAAGTGCTATCTGTTAGTGGGTAATAGTAAATTTGAGCCAATGTTTAGCTTCTTTGTATTCTAATTAAGTCTTTATCATAACCTCTATCGAGCAGCATGTCCTAATAAACACAGTAAGGCACGACTGTTTTATTTTCATTACCGTTACTTTCTTTTTTGGCTCCTGAACAAATATGAATTGTCACGTTTTTCATTGTCTTCCAGTTTATTTAATTTTATATCTTGTAAAATGTGTGACAAGCCTAAGGCACAGCTGTGCAGGGCTTATAGGAAGGAGAGCAGACTTCTCACTATCTAAAAATCTAAGTTTCTTCTCTCTCGTAAGAAAAAACATTTCTAAAGCTCAAAATCAGTAGATTAAAATTCTCAGGCTATGATCACACAACGTTCTTTATCTGCCGTTTCATGGATGTCGTTTTGACCGCCTGTCATTTTAGCCGAAAATATGGGCGTATTATGCAAATTACAGCTGTAATTTGCATAATGCACCTGTATTTTGCCTCCAAAATGACGGCTGACCAAAAAGATGTCTGTAAAATGGGCAAAAATAGAAATTGTGGCAAAGTAGCTATTATATGATGTAATTTATCTGCATTATATTTAGGGGGGATTTACGAACGGTACGCCAGAGGTGTACGCCAGGGAGAAGGTGCAGATTCGCCCCTTCTACCTTGCGTACGCCTCCGTGTGCCCTGCTTGCCCGATGGGCGGGCTGGTGGAGCTTGCGGAGGGGTGATGAGGCAGGGAGGAGGCATGTCCTCCTCCCACGCCTCATTTATCATGACTTACGCCTGCGCACAGGCACAAATCATGACGCAAATCTACACTTGTTGGAAGCAGGTGTAGATTTGGTATGCCGGGCACAGATTCGGGCACACCTCTTAGTGAATCCTGCTGCGAAAAAGGGTGTGGAGCTTAATATAAGACTTGTACTTGTACGCTGGTCTTCATAAATCCCCCCCCTTAGTGTTTTTTTTTTTTTTCCAGTTTTGGTTACTCCATTGCAACATGGAAACCATCTATAACCTGCTGCTGTTGAATCTATTATTCTGCATTCGTAGAATAAGGCTATGTTCCCACACAGTATTTTGGTCAAAACTGGGTGTGGATAGAAAGCACAGAAAGGCTATGTTTACACACTGTCGAAATTTAGTGGATGGCGCCATTTAACGGCAAATAATGGCCGTTATTTCAAAACAAAGTCTGTTGCTTTCAAATTAGTGGTCATTATTTGCCATTAAATGGCGCCATCCACTAAATTTCAACAGTGTGTGAACAAAGCTTTTCTGTTGAAACATTCTGAGCAAAAATACTGTGTGGGAACATAACCTTATGCTGTAAATAAATAATGTCCCTAAGTAATGTATTAATCTCCAAAAGTTTTCCAGTCTCTAAAAAAAAAAAAAATCTTTAGACAGGTAAAAACCTTTTATTGGTCTGGATTCTTTAGACCATGAATGATCAGGGAAAAGAGCAGAGAGAATGGCCACTGTTGCCTCTCTCTCCACAGCTAGAGATGAGCGAAGCGGTTTGGCCAGTATGGGATCTGGTTTGGATTTTTCCAAAAGTCCGAGTCCATTCGGATTCGGATTTTTGGAAGTCCGCTCCTATTTTTTTTTTCCTTGCTTTTTAAAATGGCAGCCATCATTTTAGAAAGCAGGAAGTGTTCCGGGCGGGAAAAGCGCTTTCCCATGATGCCCGGAACACATCCAATCAACAGGGATCTTGCAGTAGCCCACCCCCTGTGTGACGTCGGTATTGCTTTAATAGGAGCGGTCACATGACCGCACCACGCAGTCTTCAGAGAGAGAGGAAGGAGACTAGCAGTGCACAGAGCTCGTCATTGTCAAAACGCTGCTGGTGCTGCTGTACTACTGACTACTAAGAAGATATTGTAGAAAAGCAAAAACCAAAAGATTAGGAAAGCGGAGAGGAGAAACATATAGTGATTGAAAGAGAAACAGAGAGGGCGAAAGATAGATAGATTAGGCATAGGAAAGCAAAGAGTGCACGGAACAAAAACATGCTCTACAGATATACAATTCCTATAGTTGGATCCTTGTGATAGTGTCTATCACATACATGTTATCCTGAGAGACAAATATACCTGGTGCATGTGTGTAGCATAAAACCTTTTTCCTGCATAGACCCTGTAATGGTGAATTTCCGGAGTCGCTTGCTCCATAGTGTGCACTGACACGTTAGTTGTTTGCGACGCCGCTAGGGATCCTGGCCGGAGCATATACTATGTGTATACGCTCCGGACGGTATCCCATAGGCAACAATGGCACGTATATTTTCGTATAAATCATGTCCCTTGTACCACGACCATGGTTTTACGAAAATATACATTGTGTGAACATAGCCCAAGCCTGTATACCATTTACTCCAATTTCTTCATTTCCTTCATTTTAGCGAACACTTGGACTCCTTGCCTTACAATCTATTTTGATCTTTGCATCTGTTTATGGTTTCAAAGGAAGCCTATGGAGCATCTAGCAGAAAGCCAGCACTTAAAGGAGGGGAAAAAAAGTTCTATCTCCCATCTTTATACTGTACCTTTAAAATTCCGAGTCTTTATTTTGAATCCATTAAAATGGACAGTGTCCCCTCCAACATGTTTTGAGCGCACGAAATGCTCTTAGTCATGGCTTTTAGAAAGCCATTTTAGAAAGCAGGAAGTGTTCCGGGCGGGAAAAGCGCTTTCCCATGATGCCCGGAACACATCCAATCAGCAGGGATCTTGCAGTAGCCCACCCCCTGTGTGACGTCGGTATTGCTTTAATAGGAGCGGTCACATGACCGCACCACACAGTCTTCAGAGAGAGAGGAAGGAGACTAGCAGTGCACAGAGCTCGTCATTGTCAAAACGCTGCTGGTGCTGCTGTACTACTGACTACTAAGAAGATATTGTAGAAAAGCAAAGACCAAAAGATTAGGAAAGCGGAGAGGAGAAACATATAGTGATTGAAAGAGCAGAAAGCCAGCACTTAAAGGAGGGGAAAAAAGTTCTATCTCCCATCTTTATACTGTAGCTTTAAAATTCCGAGTCTTTATTTTGAATCCATTAAAATGGACAGTGTCCCCTCCAACATGTTTTGAGCGCACAAACTGCTCTTAGTCATGGCTTTATGATGAAGAACGGTTCTCAATCGCAAAATGTGTCGGTGAGAATATTAAAAATAAAGGATTTTGAGCTGCAGCTTTTATCCCTGATGTGTCAATGTTACATATGGAAAGTTCGTCGACATGATAGTTACCTATCCATAGACACTTTGCAGACACTTTGTTCTTCTATTCCCTGTTAGGAATGCCTCGGAAGTATTTAGTTGAAAGCGGCACGGAGAAGGTTTTCATCTTGATGCAATGAGAGTCAGTACAGTGTCTTCTTATAACGCCGGGAGAGGTTATCACTAATGTTGACAAGCGAGATGCTGTGTGACGCTGGTGGGAGCAATGGGACAGCTCTGCCTTGTGGCACGAACAGACAGAGTACATTAGCTGATGGATTCTATAAAGAAGGATGATCTTACAGCAGATTGATATGCAACATAAATCACCCGGAAATGAACGTCACCTTGAAGGGTTATACCACAGTTAAAAGGTAAACTTGTACAGAATGACAGAAGAGGAGTGACACACACTACTGGTGTGAGATGGTGGAATCAATAGGTCAAGGTTAGCACAAGGCTAGTGCGTCATATGGATGCATTTGCCTTCTATTTTACAGTACTTTTACAGTAGTTTTTATATTGCTATACACCACATGTATAAGAAGCCATTGGGGCCGCACAGGGACAGCTTCATCATACTGAGAAACTCATCATCAGCACATTAGTATTATTGATCTGAGCAGTAAAGGAGAGCAGTGCCTGGTTATTATTACTCATAGGGATGAATGGGGGCCGTCACAGACATGGCTACTGTATATATAGTCAGCAATATCACCTGGCTGCAGGCTGCCCCAACCAGTCCATATACCATATAATCCTAGATTAGGAGTAGGGAACCTTGGCTCTCCAGCTGCTGCAAAACTACAATTCCCATCATGCCTGGACTGCCTAAGAAAAAGCTTTGGCTGTCCAGGCATGATAGGTGTTGTAGCTTTGCAACAGCTGGGGAGCCAAGGCTCCCTACCCATCCTAGATGAACCTCATAGAGAAAGGTTTATTCTCTTTGCTCTTCTTTGAACCTATACCTGAGCCATCGTCCATTTTAGTTACAACATTCACTAGCATATATTGTAATAAATTCAGCTGTGATTAGGCCACGCCCTTTCACCTTCATGACAAGCCCCACCCACTTTTTAAAACTTGGCACAAGGTTTTTAACTTTATTACACCAAACTGCAGACGTAGCGGGTTTATAACCCCCCCATAGTATTTATATAGCATATATGGCTGGCGTCAGCACAGGGCTTACCCAGTGCCGGGGCCCACAGAGCCTCTAGGGACCCAGAGATGGAGAAGGACTCTGTGTTCTGATGTTCAACCCGCTCACTGAAGTGCAGAACATCAGAAGACAGAGAAGGAGCAGGACCTGAGAGTGAAAAAGAAAAAGGGGGAATGAAGGACCTGATCACATGATCAGAAGGTCCTTAATACTATAGTGTGGAGATTGGCCTGCAGAGAAGAAGAGGGAGAAGACTGAGCTGTAAAAGCTGTGTGTATGTGTGTGTGCATTTGTTTCAGTCAGTCCGTGTCTGTGTAAGTCAGTAATGTGTGTGTGTGTGTGTGTGTGTGTGTCAGTCAGTAATGTATGAGTGTGTCAGTCAATAATGTGTGTCAGTCAGTCATATGTGTGTCACTGATGTATGTGTGTCATGTTAATAATGCCTAACGTGTTTGTGTATAGTGGATAGATGGATGAGGGGCCCACTGAGGCTCCGTCACCCAAGGGCCCATCAAAAACCTGGAGCCGGCCCTGTATATATGTATAATATATATACACTACAGCTATATACTAGCCAGACCACTGCTTTTAGAGCAGAGTGGTGGTTGGTAACCAAGACACTAAACAAGGAGCTGTCAACAATGGGAGGGAAAGAGCAGCATATTCAGGGGAGGCAAGTTTGCTAAATGACTGTATTTACAAAAAAAAAAATAATAATAATAATTTGACAAGTCCTACAGGTATAGGTATGTAAGTAGAGATGGGAATACCCCTTTAAGTGACAGGAATACTTTAAAGGGATACTTCTGAGTGGTAACAGTAAGCGGTGACATGTCTGTGTCAGGAACTGCCCTGGTCAGGACTACCCAACACAGCATTACTGATACACAACCCCCCCAGAGGTGTAACCAACACTGTAGCAGCCATAGTGGCTGCTATGGGACTGGCTGCATTAGAAGGCCGCGTGGCCTGCTCCTGCAATACACTGGGCCCCCTGAGCTGTCATCATTTGCAGCACCGGGTTTAATGACCCTTTACCTGAGGAAGGGCGGGCATGATGGGAATTGTAGTTCGGCAGAAGCTAGGGTAGTGAAGGTTCCCCATCCTTGGTCTTATGCCTAGGAATACACAGTATATGATGCTAGCATCTACTGCTTTCACTACCGTTCATACAACATATGGGAAGTGATGCATGACTCTGACATCCAATGTGTTTAGACTGAGATATCAAGGTTACGGTTCTCTATTCTGGAGCCAGCAATTTACAGGCAAACCAAACAGCCATCTCCTATGCGGCCGGGCTCTCGTCTTCATCAGTCTGGTTGTTTACTGGCGCGCAGTGTGCGGCTCTGCAGCCAGCTGGTCACTCCCGCTACAATCCTTCTATCAATTGTTCTAATATGCAAAACAGCAGCATCAAATCCCTGTTGTTCTCAATCCCCCTGCGCTTGGACCTCTGACAAAGAACTGTTCAATCCCATAACGCTGTGTTTTAATCTGGTTTAGATTTTGTGATGAATGCGTCTACCTTTTAAAGTCACATGCGGCTTACTAAATGTGCTAGGATTACAAAGGACGGTGTATTCTACTGGCTATATATAGCCTGGTTTTCTTTATCTTATGGTTACAATGATCTTTTGATGATGATGATGATGATGATGATGATGATGATGATGATGTGGTTTGATATTTAGTGCAACTTTGTAAGTTCTAATATCCCAAATACCATTATTAAAGGGGAACTCCAGAAAAAGATTTATTTTTTGTTTTAACAGATACAGATTTATAAATGACTTCTATTTAAAAATCTTAAGATTTCCAGTACTTATCAGTTGCTGTATGTCCTGCAGGAAGTGGTGTATTCTTTCTAGTCTGACATAGTGCTCTCTGCTGCCACCTCTGTCCGTGTCAGGAACTGTGCAGAGCTGTAGCCAATTCCCATAGAGGACTTCTGTTCTGGACAGTTCCTGACATGGAGAGATGTGGTAGTAGAGGGCACTGTGGAAAGAATACACCACTTCCTGCAGAACATACAGCAGCTGATAAGTACTGGAAGATGTGAGATTTTTAAATAGAAGTCATTTACAAAGCTGTATAACTTTCTGACACCAGTTGATTTGAAAGATTCCTACATTACATTAGTTCCTTCCTACATTACATTAGTTTAAATAGGGTGAACACAGTCACTTTTAGTCTGTTTGGTCTGTCATGAGTATATTACAGTATATGGCTAATTTCACACTACGTGAACAGCCTGGATCATCCCGGCCGGTACTTAAGTACCGGCCGGGTGATCTTTCCGCCCGCGGAGCTCTGATGCGGGCACATCAGCGTGCGCCCGCATCAGAGCTTCCCATAGCACAAAGTGAAGCAAGCGGCCGGAGCCACTCGCTTCACTGTGTGAACTGACAGGGCTTTCTGCGGCCGGAATTCACTGAATTCCAGCAGCAGAAAACTGACCTGTCAGTTTTTTCCGGCGCCACATGGGATCCCGGCCGGAACGTACTGTATACGATGTGTGTACTCTCCGGCCGGGATCCCATTGAAGATAAACTATGTTCCACAGCGCAAAACTACGGCCGTAGTTGTACGTTGTGTGAACATAGCCTATAAGTGTAAAATGGGTCTAGAAAAGGGGCTTTAAGGGGTTCAAATAAACTCTATTATTATTATTATTACTATTATTATTATTTATTTATTTATAAAGCGCATTTAATTCCAGAGCGCTATTCATGTCAATGACATCCACATTGCAGAAACTGAAACACTTGAAAGGGTTAAAGTTATAAAAACAGACATTTCTAAGCTCAGTAGGTTAGGGACCTGAACAGGACATAGGAGTTAATGCAACAAAGTGTCATTCTCTCAGCTCTGCCAGAATTGCGACCATTGTGACCCTGAAGATGGACATTTATTAGATGTTTTTACCTCTTGGCACATCTGGCCTATAAAATAACAAATTATATCGGTATAATAGCTCCTTTTAATGTCAGCGGAGGATAATGGTGTGAGGGCCCACCAGACCCTCTAGGGTTGTTAATGCCAGGATCATGGCCTCTTCAGAGCAGTAAACAGTCATCTGGCAATATATATATATATATATATATATATATATATACTGGATAGATAGATAGATAGATAGATAGATAGATAGATAGATAGATAGATAGATAGATTGATAGATATACAGTGGTGCCTTGGATTACGAGCATAATTCATTCCGGAACTGTAATCCAACCCCCCCCCCCCCCCTCAAACCACTTGTACCGCCAGATAGCTGCTTTTAATCCAAGATCTGTCCTGGGGTCCGTTCGGCAGGTGATGCAGTTATTGTCCTAAATAACAACTATTAAATTTGCAGCCCTGTGTCAAATTGGCATGGCCTAAAGTGTCTATGCCCTAGGCTTGCACCACCTCTCCGCCCCTAGAACAATTTCTCCTATTCATCACCTGTGTGAACACTGCACATGAGCTGGATCGTTAAGGCACCTCTGCAGTGTTCAGGTGAGGAAAAGGAAAGACCAGTTTACAGATCACACAGCAGTACATACTTACCTAGTGCACTGCTGCTGTGATTTGGCATTCTCTCCAGCTCTCCCGTCCAGCTGCTGTGTCTTTAATTCCTGTCTCCTCCCTGTCAATAATTCTGGAGGAGGCAGCAGTCTGAAGATGCAGCGGCTGGACAGCATAGACGAAGAAGAAGATGCCACATTACAGCAACAGTGCACTAGGTAAGTATGTACTGCTGTGTGATCTGCTTACTGATAGCACAGATATCGGCGCTGTCAGTTTGCCTCTATCATTATCGGCCTCACATGCTGTATACACTGGAAGATGTGTTTACGATGACTTGGACCCATCAGAAGATCAGCCAAGGAGCGGTTTTCAAGCTCCTCAGTTGATCGCTGTCACTTTTACGTTTGCAACGTTCCTGACCACTCTAGACTGCAGAAACCTGATCAAGTAGGGGCATCCTGTGTAGGCAAAACGTATATACTGGCTCTCTACCAGATGGTGAGGTCAATGGGCACCCAGATGGATGCTGTTTCCCACATTCTTTGTAATAAGGACGTGAAATACCGGCCTGATGGAGCACTGGAGTGTGCTGTCTCTTCTGTGTGCATCCTTGATGAAAGTATATGTATACTTCTGGGGGCTGCCCGTTGTGCCCTTTTTCTTTGCCTTGAGAGCAGTTTTTTTCCATGATGATTTATTACTGGGTTGGGTGAGATGCAACGACTGGTGAAAAGGCACAAATAATAAAAAAGTGGGCCAAGTATTTCAGTTAGTCTGTGGTTTCAGACCACAACCTGGAACCTCCTGGCCAGCCCAGCTTGGTATATATATATATATATATATATATATATATATATATATATATGGCTTGGACTTTTTGGCATCAGGTAAAGCAAAGTCTAGTTACAACTCTGAACCACCACAGAATTCAGTGGCACTGGTGATGGTTTAGCAATAGAAATGATGACTAAAACATGCTCTAATCCGACCATTGGCATTGGAATGCCAGTGCTGAAGAAGTTGGATGCAGCCCTAGGGGGTCCTGGATATCATAGATATAGCTTATGGCTATGTTCACACTACATATATTTTCGTAAAACTACAGCCGTTATTGCACATTGCAACCGCGGCTGTGATTATTACAAAAATATATGTTACCTTGCCGTCTATGGTATACGCTCTGGCCGTGATCCCTAGCGGCACTGCAAACAACTGACATGTCAGTTTTCTACAGCCGCTATTCATTGAAAAGCGCCCACAGAAAACCCTAGCAGTGCACACTATGGAACAAGCGGCTCCGGCTGCACGCTCCATTGTGTGCAGTAGAGAGTTCTACTGTGGGCGTGCACGGATGCGCCTGCATCAGAACTCTGCGGCGCTAAAGATCATCCGGCCGGTACTGCAGTACCGGCCAGGATGATCTTTTCTGAGACTGACCGCTCCATGACCCGGCTGGATCACGGAACGGCCGGTCTCATACGTAATGTGAACATAGCCTATAGCTGCATCCAACTTCATCAGCCACCAGTAATAAAATGCTAAATGATTGGACTCAAGCATGGTCTAGTTGTGTATATTTCTAAAAATTAACTAAAAAGAAATAAAAAAAAAGAATAAAAAAAAAAAAAATGGGCTACATTAAATTCCAAATCCCATCATTATCATTCTATGTACTGCAGCCACTAGATGAGTCAGGGAGCAAAGGTGCAAGCGGAGATGGAATAAAAGTACACAAATAAAATTGGGTATACATGTACGCCAGAGTTACCGAGCATCAATTCCACTTCAAGGTCATCAGCAACTTTATTCCCCTGTATAAAACACATCATGAAACTTTTGCATTACTCTCCATTTGTTGGTTGTAATTCCAGAGGATTTACTGCTGGAGAAATGAGAGCGGAATGAATCGGAATAGTGTGTCCCAAATAAATCACACAGTGGCATTTCATTTCATTGTCTTATTGCTAAAACCTTTTGGGTACTATGTCCAAATTATGATTTTTATATAGGCGGACAGATGTTGCTCTAGGCCTTTCCAAATAAAGTCTCTGCTGGAGTCTCGCAATTCTCGGCTGTGTAATTATTTATACAAGTGAGTCAGTTCCTATTTCTTCCACATATACAAGTGTCCTCGCTTCTACCGAAAAAATGTACAAAAAATAAAAATAATAAAAAATAACAACATGTGTCGGTGGAGGAAGATTCAGCGAAAAAAAGCCAATTAAAAAAATCTTTAAAGGAATAGTAAAGCTGGAAAAGAGAGATGAAAGGAAATAGGAGATAGCCTTGCCTATAGTTTATTCATCTGCAGGATTTTCAGCAACAATCCTGAATTTAGAGGGTGATATTCATTCATCTCTTTCATTTCAAGCTGGCAAACGGAGAAGTCAGAGGGCAGAGCCGAATGTTATTTGTCCTAATGTAAGTGGGGGGGGGCGCCTTGTGCAGCCAATTACCATAGGCTCCTAATACACAGGGTGTATATTGGATCTGAATTAGAGATGAGCGAACCGGGTTCGGGTTCGAGTCGATCCGAACCCGAACGTTCGGTATTTGATTAGCGGGGGCTGCTGAACTTGGATAAAGCTCTAAGGTTGTCTGGAAAACACGGATACAGCCAATGACTATATCCATGATTTTCCACATAGCCTTAGGGCTTCATACAACTTTAGCAGCCATCGCTAATCAAATGCCGAAAGTTTGGGTTCGGATCGACTCGAGCATGCTCCAGGTTCGCTCACCTCTAATCAGGATCAGCTTTTGGACAGGTAAATGCTTGCAAAAAAGTTTGAAAGAAGTTTTGGAAGATGGTGGCCGCAGATAAAAAAAAAAAAAAACATATTCTCACCTGTCCACACTCCTCCGGTGTTGCCTTGTGGCACTCCGGTCACTTCAGCCGCTTGTAGAGTGATGGCCCACTCACGCAAATCACTAGCAAACTGGGACTGAACAGCACCTAGGCCAGTCATTGGTTGAGCGGACCGTCACTCTTGAGCTAATCACAGGCTAACTGGGATAAGAAAGCTCTGTAGCCAGTGATTGGCTGAACAGGCTGTCACCAGAGAAGACTGGAGAAAAAGGACACCAGGGAAGTGCGAACAGGTAAGTATGATGAGAAAACTCTTGGAACCACCTGCAATTGTTGAGTTGATTTGGGGCAGTTCCTTAAAGTTCGGCTTGGATGAGCCTGAACTTTTGAAAAGTTTGATCATCTGTAATTCCGACCGATCAAAAAAACATTGTTCATTGGTCCCCTATCATTTGACAATTAAATACCAGTGGCTGAAGAAGTTGGATGTAACCCTAGGGAGCCATGGAAAACATGGATACAGCTCGAGTTACACCCATCTCTATTTATTTGTCCTTCCCGACTAAATTTCAAGCCAAGTAAGAGCTTGAGATTGATTTTGGTTGGGGTCAGGCCATGCAATAGGGCCAGTGATCAGCAAACACTTGTTCGTCAGCTGATCGGGTTGTCTAAAAACATTGGCCGTCGGCGGCACTTCTCTTTGTTTAATAGGCGATGTGTGGGTAATGGTTGGCTGTAGCCAAACCAATGATACAACGATAGGTCATGTGACACTCCCACCTAATCTTTAGCTATATAAAGGCTCGATTTTGCTTTACTGTTCGTGTTTGTACTGTTCATGTAATAACTGATCTATTGGGAAACATATAAAAGAACTCATCATATACAGATGTGCCCCTTATCTTTAAGCAAATTTAAATAAGGATCCCCCCCCCCCCCCCCTTTTCACTATATAAATTCTATGCAATATCACAGTACATTAGCAGAACCCTTTAAGGCTGTAATACATATCACAACCACTGGGTGGCCACATATAGATAACTATAGCCACACAAACATCTCCCTACAGAGTATCTAAATTTTTAAGTATTTTCTATCGTAAAGCATTACTGCTAATTTAAATAAACTTTTAACAAGTTAAACGTTTACATCAGTCAGGCTCTCGATGATGAGACACCCTCTGATCATTATATATAGCTGGGAGAAGGGCAGAGCTGAGCACTTCTCTCTCCAGCTAACTGCTCAGTCTTACTGATTATAGGAGATGGGCTCTATACACTTACAATGGAGCCCTTTTTCTGCTATCTTTCAGGGCGGTCAACTGGGAAGTGAAGTTTACAGCCTCTGTCAGGAGATGTATAGGTTTTTCCATGTGGCCCCCCAGTGGTTGTGATGTGTATTGCAGTCTGAAATAAAACTTGTAGTCTACGCAGGTGTAAATTCTAGTAAGTTCAGGGCAGATGCTTGTTGGTAAACTTTAATTGCTGTTTTGACTTGTTTGTGCTTGGTGTATGTGGGAATTCTCAATGCCAATGTTATCCTCGCCAACAGAATACAAATAAGAGATCAGTGTACGTGTTACGCTTGTCATCTCTGTATCTGTATCTTTTCTTTTCTTGACTTTTACATGGTCAGTTATATGAACGTTCTAGGTATTGAGGCCGTATACTGGGAAATGGTTCCTAATGGTTGTCTATTGACTATGTGAATTATTGAAGATGTTATATACAGATTGTAAAATGGAATTTATAACTAATAGAACTCAACCCTGTGTAAAAAGAGGGATCATGAAGAGAGAAGATGTTCACCAGTACAGACATGGGACTTTTTCAGCTTTAAACATCATTATATAGAAAGTCAATGAGAACATTTAAATGATCATTCACATGTATGTGATCCCATAGGCTGTAACTAGGCCTAACTATATACATGTACATGTAAACGGACTAAGGGCCCTATTCCACCCGACGATTATCGTTCGCATAATCGTTACCGGTTAATGATCTCAAACGACCGCTATTGCGAAAGACCTGAAAATGTTCACTCATTTCCATGGAACGATAATCGTTATTTATGATCGTATTTGCAATCGTTTTTTCTTCGCTATTTCTTCGCCATTGCGTTCGTATCTACTGCGAACGACCGAACGACGTCTTATTCAATGCAAACAATTTGCGAACGTTTTGCGAACGAGCAACGATAAAAATAGGTCCAGGTCTTATAAAGCGATCAACGATTTCTCGTTCGGTCGTTAATCGTTAACTGCATTTCAACCGAACGATTATCGTTTGGATTCGAACGATTTAACGATAATCTGAACGATAATCGTCCGGTGGAATAGGGCCCTAAGACAGTGCCAGATACCTCTAGTGGCAGCTAATCTCCTCCAAGAACATAAGGATCAGGTATGCTGAAATCCAGTTTTGGGAGTTGGGAGGCCCCCATACACATTAGATGGTTGGCCAGCATTGCTGTTACTTTTCAAGCCAGTTAAGATGTGAACATTGATGTGGATGGTCACTTGGATCGACATAATATCTTTAAGATAATGTTAAAGGGGAACTCTGGTGAAGAATTACTATTTTCAAACTAACTGGTACCAGAAAGGTATATAGATTTGTAAAGGCCCCTTTGTCACATGGGATGATACCAGAATTATACTACGCCTATCAATACACATACAGTGTATAGTGTGTATAGATTTGTAAATTACTGTTATTTAAAAATCTGAAGTCTTCCAGTACTTATCAGCTGCTGTATGTCCTGCAGGAAGTGGTGTATTCTTTCCAGTCTGAGACAGTGCTCTCTGCTGCCACCTCTGTCCATTTTAGGAACTGTCCAGAGCAGGAGAGGTTTTCTGTGGGGATTTGCTGCTGCTCTGGACAGTTCTTGAGGTGGCAGCAGAGAGCACTGTGTCAAGCTGGAAAGAGTACACTACTTCCTGCAGGACATACAGCAGCTGATAAGTACTGGAAGACTTCACATTTTTAAATAACAGTAATTAACAAATTGCTTCTCAGCTGTCCCTACAGTATAATTTGCTACCTGTGCATCAGACGCCATATACAAAGTGATAGCTTCCCTTTAAGGCTATATTCACGCGTCCGTTGTTCTGTCCGCAGTTGCAGACAGAACATAAAACCAATGTTATTCAATGGCCCCGTTCACACGTCTGTATGTGTATATGGGGCTACGATCCGAGGCCCACGAGCGGCACAGATCGCTAGGATAATGAAGTGTGAATGTAGTGCTCCATGAAGCACAGAGCACTACGGATGCACATTTGTAGTGTGGGCCGTGGTCGCGGGCTGCACTACAGGTGTGTGAATATAGCCTAAGACTATGTTCAGGAGAAGTTTAGAAGTTCAACACACTCATATGAATGAGGCCTAGTTTATATCAAAAGCAAAAGATACAAAAGTGATTTCCTTAAAGGGATTGTCATCTTTACTACAAGGCGATTCCCTGATGCACTGGCTATTGTGCTGCCTGGTCACACGACCCTTTTACCCATACAAGTGAATAGGGCTGTGTTGTGCGGTTCATGGTTTTGTGACTGGGGTTCGTCATGTAGCCCAAGCCTAAATTTGGCCTAGTCATCTGGCTTTACAGTAACATGGATTGTTCCTCAAGTCAAGAGACTTTCTTCTAGATGTCCTTTTAGCAACAATCCCTCTAATACTATGTTACAATATCAGAACAATAGGATCTCCCTCACTTCCAGGTTCCAGTGAAATAAATGGGAGAGAAAAGTCTACTGGTGCGCATGTGCATTGGCAGCTTTTCATTGGCTGGATGGCATCACATGGCTTCCTGCATGCTCAGCCAATCAGGGCCATATGATGAGCTCCAGCCAATAAAAAGGCTGCCGATGCACATGTTCACCAGTAGACTCTTCTCTCCCATTCATTTCTGTGAGAAGATGGCAAAGCGGAGGAAGACCAGGTGCACCTCCCACTCTGACGACACCGACACACTCCATTTTTTTTCATCAAGTTTTTCAAAAAACGGATGAAAAAAACGGATACATTTGTGTGCATCCGTTTTATCCGTTTTTTCATTGACTTCCATTGTAAAAAAAAAAAAAAAAAAAAAAAGGATCAAAACGTATCAGTTTTTTTAACCGACACAAAAACGTAGCTGACACTACTTTTGTGTCTGTTAAAAAAACGGACAAAAAAACAAATGCATTCGTTTTTTTTTTTCATCCGTTTTTCGCAAAAAAAAAAAAAATAGATGCAAAAAAATGGATTGCAAAAACGCAGTGTGAACCTAGCCTTAGGCATGTATGCTTTCTTTCACAAACAGGGGGCTAGATAGCAAATTAACATACATTACAAAGTTATACACTTTTTGTAATGTGTGTTAATTAAGCAAAAAAAGTAAAACACCTGAGTACCCCTTTAACTACTGTATATGTTGGACCGACACTCATACACGGACACTCATGGACACTCATGCACGGACACTCATGGACACTCATGCACGGACACTCATGGACACTCATGCATGGACACTCATGGACACTCATGCACGGACACTCATGGACACTCATGCACGGACACTCATTGACACTCATGCATGGACACTCATGGACACTCATGCACGGACACTCATGGACACTCATGCACGGACACTCATTGACACTCATGCATGGACACTCATGGACACTCATGCACGGACACTCATTGACACTCATGGACACTCATGGACACTCATGCATGGACACTCATTGACACTCATGCATGGACACTCATGGGCCCCATTGACTTCAACGTGCTCAAACAATGACAGTCCCCAAGGGTATAGACTGTACATGCGGTAATCCCAAAGACTTATTGTCCCCGCACCTAGGAGGCGGCAGCCTTGTTTACAGGGAAGGAGAAACATCATGAAGATCTCTTAAACACAAAGTGAGCCGCTAATATTGTTCCCCAGCCGCTAGTTGTGGACATTGTATACCTTTATCAGGTCACCAGTATCTAGTGAGCCCATTGTGCGGCAGGTATTACATTACTTACAGCTGATTAGATTACTCTTTTCTTCTCAGCCATAGAGCGGAGTCATGTGAAACCATCTGTTGCTGCATGTTGGCGCTCCACTTGTTATTTGTCCTTATGAAAAATATATCCAGGCAATAATATTTTACACTCCAATTTTTAACAGCAAATTAAATCGGTTTCAAGAAGAGACGGAGACGATAAATCGGCAATAAATAGGTCTGTCGACTTCTAATAAAAAAAAAAAATTTGATATAAAAAAGTCTGATCACTGGGACCCCCACTAATCAAATAACCCGCAAACTCTATTCATTCTCTATGGGACTTCCTGACACTGTGAAGTGCTGCCAGTCCATATATTTTGGGAGATATTTGACCTCTGTTCAAGGTCGGTGGGAGTCCCAGCGATCAGATCCTTTTAAGGGGTAAGCCAATGAAAAGTTTTTCTTTCAAATAAACGTATGTCACTAAGTTTTGTAATTTACTTCTGTTTTTAAAATGTCCAGTCTTCCAGTACTTATCAGCTGCTGTATTCCCTGCAGTAAGGGCCGTGTTCCACCGGACGATTATTGTTCAGATTATCGTCAAATCGTCCGAATCCAAAAGATAATCGTTGTTGATCGCTTTATAAGGGCCCTATTCTACCGGACGATTATCGTTTGCATAATCGTTAACGATCGACGATCTTAAACGACCGCTATTGCGAAAGACCTGAAAACGTTCACTCATTTCCATGGAACGATAATCGTTATTTATGATCGTAATTGCGATAGTTTTTTCTTCGCTATTTATTCGCTATTGCGTCCATATCTATTGCAAAACGACCGAACGATGTCTTATTCAATGCGAACGATTTGCGAACGTTTTGCGAACGAGGTCTTATAAAGCGATCAACAAATTTCTCGTTCGGTCGTTAATCGTTAACTGCATTTCAACCGAACGATTATCGTTTAGATTCGAACGATTTAACGGTAATCTGAACGATAATCGTCCGGTGGAATAGGGCCCTAAGACCTGGACCTATTTTTATCGTTGCTCGTTCACAAAACGTTCACAAATCGTTTGCATTGAATAACGCGTCGTACGGTCGATCGCAGTAGAAACGAATGCAATAGCGAAGAAATAGCGAATAAAAAACGATTGCAATTACGATCATCAGTAACGATTATCGTTCCATGGAAATGAGTGAACGTTTTTAGGTCTTTCGCAATAACGCTAGTTTGAGATCGTTAATCGTTAATGATTATGCAAACGATAATCGTCCGGTGGAATAGGGCCCTAAGATGTGTATTCCTTTTTGTCTGACACAGTGCTCTCTGCTGCCACCTCTGTCCATATCAAGAACTGTCCAAAGAAAGGGAGGTTTTCTATGGGGATTTTTTACTGCCCTGGACAGTTCCTGACATGGACAGAGGTGGCAGCAGAGAGCTCCAAAGAAAACACCACTTTCTGCAGGACATACGGCAGGTGAACTGTACTGGAAGAACTGAGAATTTTTAAATAAAAGTAGGTTACAAATCTATAAAACTTTCTGACACCAGTTGATTTGAAAGAATTTTTTTTTTGCCAGAGTTCCCCTTTAATTATTTATTTCTTTAAATTGGCACTGCCACGTTAAAAACTTTTGGCATGCCCTAAAAAGTTTTGATTAGTTGGCATCTGAGTATACAAACACTGAGTAATTGTTAGGTAGAGCCCGGAGAAGCGCTCAGCTAAGCTCTGTACTCCTTGGCTTTCTGCCTTTTTAGCATCACTGCAGGAGACGGTCTCCATTGTAAGTTTATGTAAATCCTCTCCTGCAGTGACAGCTTGCAGTAAGCTGGGGAGAGAAGAGCTTTGCTATATGCTTCTCCCTGCTCTATTTAACGATCGCTGGGGGAGTGAACACCCAGACTCTGACATATCAAAACTAGATTTGGCAATCAAAGCCAATGGGATGTAGGATCGCCCCAATTACTTGTTGTTGTTCAGGCAGCATAAAAATGATGACATGTTACCTCATGGGTACTCCAGTATTTTTTTTTTAATTGTTTCCAATCAACTGGTGTCAGTTCAGTCTTACAGCACTTATCAGCTGCTGTATGTCCTGCAGGAGGTGGTGTATTGTTTCCAGTCTGACACAGTGCTCTTTGCTGCCACCTCTGTCCGTGTCAAAAACTGTCCAGAGCAGGAGAGGTTTTTTATGGGGATTTGCTACTGCTCTGGACAGTTCCTGTCACAAACAGAGGTGGCAGCAAAGAGCACTGTATTGAATACCCCACTTTCTGCAGGACACGCAGCAGCTGATAAGTACTGGAAGACTGAAGATTTTTTAATAGAAGTAATTTCCAAATTTATTATATAAATTAATATATATATATATATATATATATATATATATATATATATATATATATACACCAGTTTTCGCCTGAGTTCCCCTTTAAATCAATAAGTGACAAGTTATGCTGAATCTTTTCCTAAAAACTATCTGAATCTTTTCCTACGAATCAATCGGCTCTGTACCACGTCAGATCATACTGCATGGTCATCATGACAGGTTCCCTTTAAATGAACGCTCTATTGCTCCTCGGCCATTACTTCTGTCTGCCTTCCATAGGAGAGATAACAGTAGCATTGGTAATTTCCCTGCCATTTCCAGATCCTCTCCTTCTTCTTGGTGTATAAAGTGTATTGTATATAAATATTTTAGCAGAAGGCAGCTGGTCTTCTCCATAGAAAACTCCATCCTGCTTAAGTGTCTCCTGGATTGAATCATCTATAGTTCTGTCAGTCAGCGGAGCCAACCATTACAGCCCCTGGAGATGAGCGTATAACCTTCAGCCAGCGGCCAGGCTTCTATATACTGTATATACTATGATGGATATGCACAGAGGGAAAAGCAGATGATTTACAATTCCCAATGAATAACTGTCTATACACGGCCATCATTGTGGTGAAGGTTCCCACCATGCGACCGCGCAGCTGTGCTTACTGCCGCCCCATGCATTCTCTATTGTCTTATTCTACATTTGTAATGCACCTGGCATATTAGTTCTTGTTTTATGTTTTATTTATGGGAAACAGTTCAATCTATTCAGCATATCAGCCGGCTAATGCTATGATGAAGAAGTGCAGGATCTCTAAGGATTCTATAATGATGTCCATTAAGATTTCCAGACCTGTCAGGTCTTAGAACACGGCTGGATACTGCCCTTCACTCTTATGTATGATGAAAGAAGGTCACATTATGGCGAAATGTGTACAGCAGGGGGCGCTGACCTGCAGCTTGTAACCTACCTGCGGGTCACGGAACCATCCAATGCTTATCTCTCTGTGTATGTGATGGTGATATATTCATGGTTGATAAGTCATTACTACCCTGAGCATGTCTCGCCCTGCAGCATTTCCTCCAGCTTGTTTATCCTACCAATGACTATGATTTTATATGGGGTCTAAGCTTTGCATACACTGTTTGTTTAGACAGTATATGCAAGGTTTATTTGACCCCTGTATGTACTATATATCTGAGCCTTGTATTTACTGTTTATGTAAGCCCTGTATGTGTCATTTATCTGAGTCCTGTATGTAGTATTTATCTGAGCACTGTATGTACTATTTATCTGAGTCCTGTATGCACTATTTATCTGAGTGCTGTATGCACTATTTATCTGAGTCCTGTATGCACTATTTATTTGAGCCCTGTATGTAGTATTTATCTGAGCCCTGTATGTACTATTTATCTGAGCACTGTATGTACCATTTATCTGAGCATTTTATGTACCATTTATCTGAGCTCTGTATGTACCATTTATCTGAGCCCTGTATGCACTATTTATCTGAGCACTGTATGCACTATTTATCTGAGCACGGTATGCCCTATATATCTGAGCCCTGTATGCACTATATATCTGAGCCCTGTATGCACTAAATATCTGAGCTCTGTATGCACTATATATCTGAGCACTGTATACACTATTTATCTGACCCTCTGAGCAGTGTATGGTAGTATTTATCTGGGCCATGTATGCACTATTTATCTGAGCCCTGTATGCACTATTTATCTGAGCCCCTTATGCTATATATATCTGAGCCCTGTATGCACTATTTATCTAAGCACTGTATGCACTATTTATCTAAGCACTGTATGCACTTTTTATCTGAGCAGTGTATGTACTATTTATCTGAGCACTGTATGCACTATTTATCTGGGCAATGTATGCACTATTTATCTGAGCCTCTTATGCACTATTTGTCTGAGCACAGTATGTACAATTTATCTGAGCCCTGTATGTAGTATTTATCTAGGCAATGTATTCACTATTTATCTGAGCACTGTATGTGTCATTTATCTGAGCACAGAATGTACCATTTATCTGAGCTCTGTATGCACTATTTATCTGAGCACTTTAGGCACTGTTTGTCTGAGCCCAGTATGTACTATATATCTGAGCACTGTATGTATTATTTATCGGAGCACTGTATGCACTATTTATCTGAACCCTGTATACACTATTTATCTCAGCACTGTATGTACCATTTATCTAAGCCCTGTATTGGCTATTTATATGAGCCCTGTATGCACTATTTATCTGAGCACTGTATGCATTATATATCTAAGCACTGTATGCACTATTTATTTGAGCCCTGTATGTACCATTAATCCGAGCTCTGTATGCACTATGTATCTGGGCACTGTATGCACTATTTATCTGAGCACTGTATGTACTGTTTATCTGAGCACTGTATGCACTATGTATCTGAGCACTGTATGTTCTATTTATCTGAGCACCATATGCACTATTTATCTGGGCAATGTATGCACTATTTATCTGAGCACTGTATGTATTGTTTATCTGAGCACTGTATGCACTATTTATCTGAGCACTGTATGCACTATTTATTTGAGCACCGTATGCACTACTTATCTGGGCAATGTATGCACTATTTATCTGAGCACTGTATGCACTATTTATCTGGGCAATGTATGCACAATTTATCTGAGCACTGTATGCAGTAGTTATCTGGGCACTGTATGCACTATTTATCTGAGCACTGTATGCACTATTTATCTGGGCACTGTATGCACTATTTATCTGGGCACCGTATGCACTATTTATCTGAGCACTGTATGTACCATTTATCTGAGCACTGTATGCACTACTTATCTGAGCACTGTATGCACTATTTATCTGAGCACCATATGCACTATTTATCTGGGCAATGTATGCACTATTTATCTGGGCAATGTATGCACTATTTATCTGGGCAATGTATGCACTATTTATCTGAGCACTGTATGTACTGTTTATCTGAGCACTGTATGCACTATTTATCTGAGCACTGTATGCACTATTTATCTGAGCACCGTATGCACTATTTATCTGAGCACCGTATGCACTATTTATCTGGGCAATGTATGCATTATTTATCTGAGCCCTATATGCACTATTTATCTGGGCACTGTATGTACCATTTATCTAAGCCCTGTATGTAGTATTTATCTGGGCACTGTATGTACCATTTATCTAAGCCCTGTATGTAGTATTTATCTGAGCACTGTATGTACTGTTTATCTGAGCACTGTATGCACTATTTATCTGGGCAATGTATGCACTATTTATCTGGGCAATGTATGCACTATTTATCTGAGCCCTGTATGCACTATTTATCTGAGCACCGTATGCACTATTTATCTGGACAATGTATACACTATTTATCTGAGCCCTGTATGCACTATTTATCTGAGCACCGTATGCACTATTTATCTGGACAATGTATGCACTATTTATCTGGGCAATGTATGCCCTATTTATCTGAGCACTACATGCACTATTTATCTGGGCACTGTATGTACCATTTATCTAAGCCCTGAATGTAGTATTTATCTGGGCACTGTATGTACCATTTATCTAAGCCCTGTATGTAGTATTTATCTGAGCACTGTATGTACTGTTTATCTGAGCACTGTATGCACTATTTATCTGGGCAATGTATGCACTATTTATCTGAGCCCTGTATACATTATTTATCTGAGCACCGTATGCACTATTTATCTGGGCAATGTATACACTATTTATCTGAGCAGTGTATGCACAATTTATCTGAGCGCTTTATGTGCTGTATATCTGAGCTGTGTGTGTGTGTGTGCGTTTTGATGTAGCAAAGCTGCGTGTGTATGATGCAGCAGAGCTGTGTGAATTGTGCGGGCAATGTATTTACCTGAGCACTGTATGTACTGTTTATCTGAGCACTGTATGCACTATTTATCTGGGCAATGTATGCACTATTCATCTGGGCACTGTATGCACTATTTATCTGAGCACTGAACGTACTGTTTATCTGAGCACTGTATGCACTATTTATCTGAGCACTGTATGTACTATTTATCTGAGCACTGTATGTACTATTTATCTGAGCACTGTATGTACCATTTATCTGAGCACTGTATGCACTATTTATCTGAGCCCTGTATGCACTATTTATTTGGGCAATGTATGCACTATTTATCTGGGCAATGTATGCACTATTTATCTGAGCACTGTATGCACTATTTATCTGAGCCCTGTATGCACTATTTATTTGAGCACCATATGCACTATTTATCTGGGCAATGTATGCACTATGTATCTGAGCACTGTATGCACTATTTATCTGAGCACTGTATGCACCATTCATCTGAGCACTGTATGCACTATTTATCTGAGCACTGTATGTACTGTTTATCTGAGCACTGTATGCACTATTTATCTGAGCACCGTATGCACTATTTATCTGGGCAATATATGCACTATTTATCTGAGCACTGTATGCACTATTTATCTGGGCACTGTATGTACCATTTATCTAAGCCCTGTATGTAGTATTTATCTGGACACTGTATGTACCATTTATCTAAGCCCTGTATGTAGTATTTATCTGGACACTGTATGTACCATTTATCTAAGCCCTGTATGTAGTATTTATCTGAGCACTGTATGTACTGTTTATCTGGGCAATGTTTGCACTATTTATTTGAGCCCTGTATGCACTATTTATCTGAGCCCTGTATGCACTATTTATCTGAGCCCTGTATGCACTATATATCTGAGCACTGTATGCACTATTTATCTGGGCAATGTATACACTATTTATCTGAGCACTGTATGCACTATTTATCTGGGCAATGTATACACTATTTATCTGAGCACTGTATGCACTATTTATATGAGCACTTTATGTACTGTATATCTGAGCTGGGTGTGTGTGCGTTTTGATGTAGCAAAGCTGCGTGTGTATGATGCAGCAGAGCTGCGTGTATTGTGCAGGCAATGGGTATACTGTACTGTCAGGGAGAGTGTTAAAGGGGTTATCCAGCGCTACAAAAACATGGCCACTTTCTTTCAGAGACAATACGACTCTTCTCTCCAGTTCAGGTGAGGTTTGCAATAAAGTTCCATTCACTTCAATTGAACTGAGCTGCAAAACCCCACCCAAGCTGGAGACAAGAGTGGGGCTGTCTCTGGAAGAAAGTGGCCATGTTTTTGTAGCGCTGGATAACCCCTTTAACATGGCCCTATCATTTTAATAAACTTTGACCTCTTCTCTTCCTTAAGAGGCATGTCTTATAGTCAGGGTTGTCTTATAGTCAGATGTGTCTTATAAAGTGAAAAAATACAGCATTAACTATTTTATCTTCATTTTTTCAATAGTTTAGTAGATGACACTACTGCATATTATATCTAATATGGATACACAACAAGTCTCCGTATGTAAGAGTGGTCTTCTTGGGTTATTACTATGTGTAGATCAAAATCTGAAAAAGTT
Source organism: Dendropsophus ebraccatus (assembly GCF_027789765.1). Lineage (NCBI taxonomy): Eukaryota > Metazoa > Chordata > Amphibia > Anura > Hylidae > Dendropsophus > Dendropsophus ebraccatus. The sequence goes on along the minus strand of NC_091455.1, from coordinate 29,654,358 downwards.
GGCACACCACAGTACATGTATACTCCTTACTCACTCTGTAACTTGGAAGACATGCAATTTACAGATACAGCAATTTATTATTCAACCCTGCCTAGACCTAAAATATAACAATGTTCTGCCCCAGTCCCCTCTGCCCATACTCATCATGTAATGGGTTTGGGAAATGCTTCTTGGTTCTTTAATATTTTTTTTTTTTTTTTTGCATTCCTACAAAGCTGTGGGAGTCTTCCTGTAATTTGTATTGATCGGTCTGATTGGCTGACAATAAATTCTTCTCTTGCTTGTCTATGTATAATATAGTCCACCATGCAGAGAGGACTTGAGAAGCGTTTGTGCCTCGGTGCAGTTATTTTCCCTATCAGTCTGGATAGAAATCAATGTAAAATCAAGGACATGAATCCTCCTGGGGCCCCTTACTATCCCGCTATACCTCCTGAGCACTATAGCCACTTACTGTAAATCCACAGACTCTGAAGTGTGTTGTATAGTACATTTATGTGCGCTGTGTGGGTGTAGAATATAGGCAGTATACACGCATTAGCGTCAAATGGACCTCATGTATCACAAAGCTTTACCAATCGGAGGGGAATGTATCACCTTTACTATTTTTTAAAGGGTTTTTTTTTTTTTATGGGCTATGCTAAATTTTAATGGTAGTTGCCTAAAAATTATCATTAGACTCAAGTGCCTTGATAATTCTTGCGCAATTTTTTTGTAGTCGAAAAAGGTAGCTAATCCGAAACCATGCCCCCTTCTGGTGTAAGAAATGGTGAACGTGAAATAAACTGGAGAAGTTTAGCTAATTTGCCTTAAAGGGGTTGTTCTCTCAAATGAACTGGTGCCAGAGATTAGAAATTTACTATTATTAAAAAAAATCTCGTCTTCCAGTACTTATTAGCTGCTGTATGCCCTGCAGGAAGTGGTATTATTTCCAGTCTGGAGAAATAATGGGGATTTGCTGCTGCTTTGGACAGTTCCTGACATGGACAGAGGTGGCAGCAGAGAGCAGGGTGTCAGACTGGAAAAAATGCATTGCTTCCTGCAGGCAATAGAGCAGCTGATAAGTACTGGAAGACTGGAGATTTGACACTTGATTTGACACTTGAGAAGTAAATTAGAAATCTCTGGCACTTTCTGGCACCAGTTGATTTGAAAGAAAAATATTTTTGGTGAACAGCCCCTTTAATAAACGTTGCAAAAAAAAAAAAAAACACTGGGGGAGATGTATCAAACATGGTGTGAAGTAAAACTGGCTCAGTTGCCCCTAGCAACCAATCAGATTCCACCTTTCATTTTCCAAAGAGTCTATGAGGGATGAAAGGTGGAATCTGATTGGCTGCCAGGGGCAACTGAGCCAGTGTCACTTTACACCATGTTTGATAAATCTCCCCCAATGTGCACAAAAACTCAGTATTAGCTAAACAAAAGAGTACAAACACATTAATGCATTTGATGCAAAGTCTTCTTCTGAGGGACAATCTTGTACGTATGGGGATTGCTTCTTCCCAACAGATGATGTCAGGAGTGATAGATGCATCTAGGGCCAAACTTTTAGGCGGGTCGGGTGTACACACGGAAAAGGTGCAGATTTTTGCACAAACCGGGGGGTACGTCAGGAGCGATAACCCAACCCATGGGAATTTAATGGTGCGTTCACACCTACAGGATCTGCAGCTGATTTTCTGCAGCAGATTTCAGTTAAATAACTGAACACAGCATCAAATCTGATGCTGTGTTCAGTTATTTAACTGAAATCTGCTGCAGAAAATCAGCTGCAGATCCTGTAGGTGTGAACGCACCCTAAAGGGCTGACTTAACATTTTGAGCAGGTGGTACTTTTTATGGACTACGCAAAATTTAGCAGTTGTTGCTTAAAACTTGTCGTTAGGTGCAAGTGCTTTGATAAATATTACGCAAATTTTTTGTGCAATTTAAACCTAAAGGAGCTTAGCTTATAAGACTTCGCTATGGGAGGAGTGGAGTACTGCTGTGTCATTTCTGCACAAAAACTTAAAAAAAGAACAATGATTTTGTACAAATCAGAAATGAAAGTGGCTTACCATCATGGTAGAATTAGATTTTTTACATTCTTTAAAAAATTCCCTTAAAAAAAAAAAAAAAAAACTTTTTGTTAAAAGTTCCCATAGCTAGGACCCCTAGTGATCAGCTGTAACCTGAAAACCATGTAGGACATGTTCTATTGTCCTAGAGCGCCTCTACAGGGAAAGTGCAGTATTACATAATGCAAATTGAAATCAAAGTACTTGTAATTTAAAGTTTTTTTTTTACTTCTTTCAAATCAACTGGTGTCAGTAAATAATATAGATTTGTAATGCTGCGTTTACACGAAGCGATAATTCGCCCAATCGATCGTTTAACGATTTTGAAGCAACGATTTGGTTTTTATAACGATCAGCGTTTAGATGAATAAATCGTTAGAAAATTCATAAGAAAAATCGTTATTGTGATCGTTTTTAAGGTCGCTTAAGCCCATCTTTCACATACGGTGAATCTTTGAAAGACTGTTTACACGAAGCGATCTGCAAATTTTTAGCGAACGACGATTTGAGAACAGGTTTAAAGATCAAAATGACCAATTTTTCGCTCGTCACTTGATCGCTCACTGTGTTTACACGAAACGGTTATTGCTCAAATGCAATCATTATTGCGAAAATCGAACGATAATCGTTCCGTGTAAGCGCAGCATAAATTACATGTATTTAAAAATCTCAAATCTTCCAAAACTGTATTTTTTTTTTACTTTTCTTTAAAAAAATAAAACAGTTCTTATCAGCTGCTGTATGTCCTGCAGGAACTGGTGTATTATTTCCAGTCTGACACAGTGCTCTCTGCCACCTCTGTCCATGTCAGGAACTGTGCGGAGCAGGAGCAAATCCCCATAGAAAACCTCTCCTGCTCTGGGCAGTTCCTGACATGGACAGAGGTGGCAGCAGAGAGCACTGTGTCAAACTGGAAAGAATACAACACTTCCTGCAGATTTTTAAATAGAAGTAAGATAAAAATCTGTATAATTTTCTGACGCTAGAAAGAAAAAAAAAAATCACTAGAGTACCCCTTTAACTTGAGTCTTTTAGAATGAGTGATATTCTTTAAAGTTTTTCTTTGCTGTGATTTATATATAATACCCCATATTATAAAATATTATTTTTTCAGGAAAAAAGGAGCCCTATATATTTTATTTCCGAAAACAACGAATGGGAAGTAGAACTTAGCTCTTACCATCTTACTTCCGCTGGGATTACTTTCGGCATGTAATATAATGAGCCAGCGCAGTCAGCTAATATGGCAGTGGCGGCGTCCTGCAGTCAGTGCTCCTCCATCATCTTGCCTCGCTAGCATTGTTTACTGACTCCTCGGATAAATCTATCTTGGTTTTGTGCAATGTCAGGCTGCCACAGTAAACTAGGCCGTTGGTATGACGGACTGACTCGACCCCATACACTACTATTTTTGTACATAGGGAAATGCGTATCCCAGACTATACGGCGGCATCGCTCCGCGCTCGTGATTACACATTAAAATGTAAATGCACATATTTAATTCAAATGCAATTATGTAAATATAAACCTCCAAGGCGCAATTTATTGAGCGAAAATATGGAAATGAGAAGTCGAACCCTGAGGCGTATTTTGATTTTGCGAAGGAAATCTGCACTTCTCGGTACCAGGCATTAGATTGTAAAATTATGCAGGAAGTGTTACCGCTAAATCGTAATATTTGGAGGCAATTTTATAAAGTATATATTTAGATAAATATTGTGTTTATTGGGAACATTGAAAAGAGGCCGCTAATAATGGGATATATGGGATTCTGCAGCTCCGCCACTTTATAAGAGTCATGGGTGGGGGTCTCAGTGTTATTTCCAATTGATGGAAACTTGAACATGGACACATTGACTTTACTGAGAATCGTATACCATTTTTCATTTGTTTTTATAGCGGGGGGGGATAATGTTTACAAAACAGAAATCTGCCAAAAATGCCATGTATATGTGTAGTGTCCCACTACGTGCTTACACCTAGGTAAAACTGTATCACTATTGTCACAGGATAGGACACGTTGGCTGCTGTTCCTAACTCCAACCACTAGATGTCACACTCTCACACAGCACAGCTGCAACTAACACTTACGTCTAGCTACCCTTATGTCTAGCTACACTTACATCAGCTTTCTTTAGTTAGCAGTGACTGGCTACAGGTCAGGCAGGACGTGTGTATAGTTGTTCCTGCCACTAGCTTCCCAACTTGCTAGACAAGACCACTACACCAAGGATAGACTAGATAACACAGGACAGTCAACCACCTTAGAAAAGGGGCAGACAAACTCAAGACTGGACCTGCAGTAGAGCACAGTGCTACTAAGCCGCTCTTTACTGACAGATGCTCAGCTTTGTACGAAGGACACTACAAGCCAGCTCCACCCAGAGCAGAGACCTGGGACTCGTACTTCCCCATTAGGACGGAAACCCGACACTGTGGGGCAGAAGGTGATTAGGTGAGATAACTAAGACTCATCCATACAGTACGTAAGTACAAGGATTCTTCAAACACTAAAGAGTTACTTCACCACATCCCGGCAGAGTACTTAGTACTCTAGGCAAGGGCCCTCCTATCCGGTCCCTATCACTTTTTACAGTATGTACTCACTTTTCTCCCCGTTAGACTATTGTATTGACTATTTTTGCATTAAGTAACTGTTTGCACCAAGATACCTTCTTCAAGTAAACTTTAACAGTTGTTTAAAGTGGGACTCTGTCATCTCTGCCACCGCACCTGCACTTGCACTCCACACCTAGCATCAGTTCTAACCGCTCCTCAGCTGGCCACCTATATCTATCTATCTATCTATCTATCTATCTATCTATCTATCTATCTATCTATCTATCTCCTATCTATCTATCTCCTATCTATCTATTTATCTATCTATCTCCTATCTATCTATCTATCTATCTATCTATCTATCTATCTATCTCCTATCTATCTATCTATCTATCTCCTATCTATCTATCTATCTATCTATCTATCTATCTATCTCCTATCTATCTATCTATCTATTTATCTATCTATCTCCTATCTATCTATCTATCTATCTATCTATCTATCTATCTATCTCCTATCTATCTATCATCTATCTATCTATCTATCTATCTATCTATCTATCTATCTCCTATCTATCTCCTATCTATCTATCTATCTATCTATCTATCTATCTATCTATCTATCTATCTATCTATCTACCTAAATACTCCTGAAGGTTTCCTTTCTCCCCTTCACTCCAGTTAGCAGGGATCTGTTGACAACCATCTCTGCCTATCGCTGGGCGGCTAATTTCCTGGTGATGACATGGCGGTGGTGGTGGTGTCTGGCGGTGTAGCTGATAGGAGTGTGCTGCGTTCCTCAGTAATAATATGTGCTGGATGATGGGGATTTAATCAGATCCATCTTAGACAGAATTGAACTCTTAAGTCTTCTTCCTGACATTATCCCGGCAAAGCAGCTTATATAACAACTCCTCTCGCTCTCCGGCTCTCCTTTTATCTTTGTATTTTTTAATGTGGAGTTTCAGTTTAATAAATTGCTTTTTCCTCTAAATTTATGCATTGCCTTGGTCTCAGACTTTACATCATATTACCTCCCGGGAGCAAACAACCTTTGTTCTTGCAGCAGTCACTGAATTGTCATTATTTCTTGTTTGCTGAAGGCGTCGGATTTCACAACTTCCCTTAGCAAAAAAAATGGCTTCTACTTCTACAAAAAGAAGGATTAGCTGATGATATGAAGCAAGTACACTGGTTATTATTTTACATCTACAGTACGATACATACACTGGGTAATGTAATGTGTCCCCCATCACCCAGGACAGGCTACACTAGTCAACCCCCGGCTACACTGCATTGTAGATCACATTACACTCATCTATTCATTACAGTATATTCAATTTCTGCTTTATTATTATTATTATTATTTTTTTTTATTTTTTTTTTTTTTTTTAAGGGATCCATCACATTGAAAACAAGTCCAATCTGAAAGTAGGGCTGTAGTACCAGCTGCTGCTGCCCCGGCACTACACCTGCAGACCCCCCATATATACAGTACACAGGACCATATTACCAGCTGCTGCTGCCCCGGCACTACACCTGCAGACCCCCCATATATACAGTACCCAGGGACGTATTACCAGCTGCTGCCCCGGCACTACACCTGTAGACCCCCCATATATACAGTACACAGGGCCGTATTACCAGCTGCTGCTGCCCCCCCAGCACTAAACCTGCAGACCCCCCATCTTCTCCCACCAATTAGCATCAGGATTTTCTAGTTTCTGAACATTATATTGATATCTGATCAGTCTTAGGCCGTGTTCCCACATTTACTGTACGTCATCACATGCAGCCGAAAACCGACCCTCATGCGGTAACCAATAGGCGTGTGGCCAATAATCCAGGTAACAGCACATGACTGCTGAGGAAGAAATGGGAGCCTGGTTTCGGCCACATTCATTTCTCTACATGGAGAAACATTGTCTGAATCGTGTTTTTTAAACAAATTTCCACATTAAATCAGTGATTAGAGCCGCCTGTATATTGTCTGAGGTAATTCTCACCACAGGATTGGTAGATTGGTAGATAATAGCTCCAGGTGTCACATTTAACACTGCCATATCAGACCTGAACGATACCGCCACGCTGTGACTGGATTACACCACCACACCAGACCTGACCAATACTGCCATACTGTGACTGAATAACAACGCCATATCAGACCTGACCAATACCACCATACTGTGACTGAATAACACTGCCACACCAGACCTGACCAATACCGCCACACTGTGACTGGATAACACTGCCATACCAGACCTGACCAATACCGCCATACTGTGACTGGATAACACTGCCATACCAGACCTGACCAATACCGCCACACTGTGACTGGATAACACCGCCACACCAGACCTGAACAATACCGCCACACTGTGACTGGATAACACTGCCATACCAGACCTGACCAATACCGCCACACTGTGACTGGATAACACTGCCATACCAGACCTGACCAATACCGCCATACTGTGACTGGATAACACTGCCACACCAGACCTGACCAATACCACCATACTGTGACTGGATAACACTGCCATACCAGACCTGTTCAATACCGCCACATTGTAACTGGATAACACTGCCATACCAGACCTGACCAATACCGCCTTACTGTGACTGGATAACACTGCCACACCAGACCTGATCAATACCGCCATACTGTGACTGGAAAATACCACCATATCAGACCTGAACGATACCGCCACACTGTGACTGGATAGCACCGCCATACCAGACCTGATCAATGCCGCCACACTGTGACTGAATAACACGGCCATAACAGACATGACCAATACCACCATACCAGACCTTATCAATACCGCCATACTGTGACTGGATAACACTGCCATACCAGATCTGACCAATTCCGCCATCCCCCACCCCCAATGGGTGCCTAGTGCTCAGGAGGCAGACTATTATACAGCAGGAGAAACTGATCAGATTGATATATAGTTTTCTGGGGGAAAGTTCCAGGATGATTTGTCATTAATTTATATACATTATGGGCCAGGCAGTCACGTGGGCGGTGCTACTCACTGATTGACAGCTGTATGTACACATATGTCCGTCCATCACTCAGTAGGACCTCCAACATGACTACTTTGCTAATAGAGGTCACAGCTAAAATATTTATAGGTGACATGAAAGGAAAACTAACCATTGCGTTCTTTATTCTATCGCTATGTTCATTTTGAAGCTTTTTCTTTTTCTTTTTTTTTTTGGTTGGTTTTGTTTCTTTTTTTTTGGTTGGTTTTGTTTCTTTTTTTAGCTGTTTATGGCTCAAAAAACCTGACTAAAAAATTCAGTGTGGGAGCATAGCCTTAAATGTTGTTAATGTTGTTTTTGGGGTTGGAAAAAAAAAAAAACATACTCACCTACCATGCTCCTTAGGGCGCTCCTGCTGTAATGTGTTTGAGACCAAGTTGGACTTGTACTTACTTCCAAGCCGGCCCAGCCAATCACTGACTAAAGCAGCTCAATGCCAAGGTCAGTGGTTGATGGAGAAGGCTGTCACTGCTGAGAAGAGTCCTTATTAGAAGTAGCGACGAGAGTGTTCGGGGCAACTCGAAGACGTCACAGGAGGAGTATGAGTAGTAGGTGAGTATGACTTTTTTTTTTTTTTTTTTTTGCAGCCCCTACAATATACAGCAACATTGTTATATTTTTTAGCTATGTTATATATAGAGGTTTGTAAATCCTAATATATTTCTACACAGTATTGTCTCCCTGTGTTTTTACAGGTCTCCTGAAGGTGCGTCTTTTACCTTCATCCTTGGCGTAGTTCCTGTGCAGTTTTAATGTAGTCCTCTGTCCAGTAAGGCCGTTCAGAGCACTGCCCTGCCCCTAAAGCACCGATTTGGCCTGCCCCCAGCCAGCCTGCTTCACTAATAATCATTAGAAGGCGGGGCAGTGCTCTGGGGGTGGGGCAGTGCTCCAAACAGCCTTACTGGACACAGGACTACATAAAAACTGTGCAGGAACAGCGGTGAGGATGAAGGCAAGAGACTTTATCCTCAGCGCAATAGGAAGCTATCAGCATGTTAGATTTGTTGTTACCCTTTAAATTGCACAATTAGTTAAATCAGACATGTCGGGAATGTGAATGTCCCTTTTCGAAATGCCATAATAGGATCATAGAGAAAGGGGATTGTTTGTCGTCAAAGCAAAATCCCTTCTATGCAGTGTAATTGTGCTGGTGATCCCAGGGCCCCATGCTCTGCTTTAATTGAGATTTTCATGTCTTGTGTTTTTCAGGTCTATCCAACAAGCCAAAGAAGATCAGTCGTGAATGTGAGAAGAAGCATTGATCAACATGTTCAGCAGCAGAAGGTCAGGTTATGACTAGTTTTCAAAGTGTTTTTAAACTAAAACTAAGAGAATACATGATAAATCTCTGCGCTTTGAGCACTGACACCACTGTGTACCATGGTTCATGGCTCCTTTACTGTTTTTGCTGTTTTTATCTGGTTCAGTGTTTTACATTAACTCGGGCTCAAGCCAAAGGTTAGTCAGTAAATGGAGGTATATGAATTTCCCATTCTCATTAAGGCAGAGAGTCGTCCATTGTAGTCACTGTTATTGTATCCCTGCTGTGCTTACTGCAGAGTATGACTATTGTCCAGGACCTCAGTACTACTGACCTGTCATCAATGGTTGATGCCATACACCCCCACTGATCAGCAGATTATAGGGGCTACCTGAGCATTATGGCCTCTCCACTGTTTACAAGATACAGAAATTTCTTAACTGCAGTACCTGGTGCTGCCACTACACAAGGTATGGAGCTGTTCCTTGTAAATAATAAGTTGAGCAGCAATTAGCTAATCGGTAAGGATGCATAAAGCTAGGCCATCAATGTTAAAAGGAGTTATTCAGGATTAGAAAAAGCACTTTTTTGCAAAAACAATGCCACCCCTGTCCTCAGGTTGTGTATGTCATTACAATTAGGCTCCATTAACCTCAATGGAGCTGAGCTAAAAAAAAAAAAAAAAAAAAAAAACTGAAAGAAAGCAAACACGTTTTTCTAAGCTGGGGCAACCACGTTTAGGGGAGATTCTAGAGATTTTATTTATTTATTCATCTTAAATCAACTGGTGTCAGAATATTCTAAATTACTTCTATTTAGACAACTCAAGTCCTCCAGTACTTATTAGCTGCTGTATGTCTTACAGGAGGTTGTGTATTCTTTCCATAAACAGCGCTGCAACCTCTGTCCGTGTCAGGAACTGTCCAGAGCAGGAGAGGTTTTTAATGGGAATTTGCTCCTGCCCTGGACAGTTCCTGACATGGACAGAGGTGGCAGCAGAGAGCACTGTGTCAGACTGGAAACAATACACCACTTCCTGCAGGACATACAGAAGCTGATAAGTACTGGAAGACTTGAATGTTCTAAATAGAAATAAATTACAAATCTATATAACTTTCTGACAGCAAATAATTTCGAAACTACTGGAAACCCTTTTCCCTTTAAGTTGTTGACCGCCTACATACTATATTTTAGATGAATAATGTAGCCGGTCTCATCTTTGTGAAAATCACTTTAACAAAAAAAAAATCAGAATTTTTCTTTGGACTTGTTTCTGCTGTGAGCATTATGTCTATCTAAATGTACCGCATTAATGTATCACAGGGCAATGAGAGTCAATTGATCTGCATACTGTGAGTAGAGGGAAGGAAATTCCCATGGTAGTTATTAGTGCCTTTTTGTATTTAACAGCAGAATATTCCAGGCTCTATGATACATACCTCAAACACATGAAAGGAAATTATTTATGTTTCCAGATCAATGGGGGGAAAAAATGTAAAGGAAAAAAAAAATCATCTAATCACTTTGTAATTTGCATTTTGAAACAAAAAACGACATAAGTTTAACTATTAAAAGTAGCACGGAGAAGAGGGAGATCTTACTGAGCTGTGCGGCTTGGGCTTATATAAAGAAAACTATATTGTCAGGAATATCAGGAAATTATAAAAGACTTACAACATGGAGTTTGGCCAAAGATGTTGGTTGTTCCCTGCCATCGGTGTCTAAGGCCATGCTCACTTGATGTAAAATAAAATAAAAATTTATTTTCAATATCTATCTATCTATCTATCTATCTATCTATCTATCTATCTATCTATCTCCTATCTATCTATCTCCTATCTATCTATCTATCTATCTATCTATCTATCTATCTATCTATCTATCTATCTCCTATCTATCTATCTATCTATCTATCTATCTATCTATCTATCTCCTATCTATCTATCTCCTATCTATCTATCGATCTATCTATCTATCTATCTATCTATCTATCTATCTATCATCTTTTTATCTATTGGTGTGTTTACACAGAAAGATTTATCTGACAGATTTTGGAAGCCAAAGCCAGGAATGGATTTGAAAAGAGGAGAAATCTCAGGCTTTCCTTTATGACCCATTCTCTGTTTATGGTCTGTTCCTGGCTTTGGCTTTAAAGATCTGTCAGATAAATCTGTCTGTGTAAACGCAGCATATCATCTATCTATGTCATTCATTACCCCACCATGCCTGGGCCGGATGAAATCCGCTGCTGCAGGTTGGTGCTGGGGGCCGCCTCTTGCTGGACAAGCGCTATCAGCCAGTGCACATGCACGGGACATAAACAGGACCCCCGTGCATCACGCAAAGGCTATTGTGGATGTGCAAAGATGGAGGCCGCTGCTGCAGAACGGCCTGAGAAGATGATGTCACGAGCCATCGGGGGTGTAGTGGGCGGAGCGATGTGGCACATTAGAAACTAAGCCACGCCCATTTGGCACACTAACCACCAGATAAAAGTACACTTTCCTCAAGAACAACCAACATGATTAATAAACTGAAATCAGGTATGGAGACAACAACATTCTTCATTTAAACGTTTTTAATGATTTAAAAATGACAAAATGGGGTGACAGTGTCACTTTAAGGGTACAAACCCACACACCGTATACACAGCAGATACGCAACAAATACGCAGCAAATACGCAGCAGATTTGTTGGTACAGATTTGATGCTGTGTTCAGTTATTTAGATCTAATCTGCTGCGTTTTTGCTGCGTGTTTGCTGCGTATTTGCTGCAGTATCGCAGCAGTAAATACGCTGCATATACGGTGTGTGGGTTTATACCCTAAGGGTGAATTCACACGTATAGGATCTGCAGCAGATTTGATGTTACAGATTCAAAGCAAATCTGCGCCATTAAATCTGCTGCAAATCCTGTACGTGTGAATGCACCTCTGTATTGTCCCTCTGTGTTACCAGAGTCTGGGTGTGATCACTACCTCTTCTCCCTCTATAGCCTCTATGACCTCCAGGGCCTCCTGTCACCATCAGCCGCTCCTCCTATTTATAGGCTACATACGTTGTCCGGAAAGTTCTAAACTTCCTTTCCTTTATACATTTGGATAATTTTTCCGAATCTCGTCTCCTGCAAATGGAAACAACAGGAAATTAAATGATAATCTGGGAGAATCATAAATCAATTTGTTTTAATCTCTTAAACTCTCTGTCTCTATCAATTTTTGCTTTAATTAGTCGGAATCTTTAATTTATGCTGCGCCAGAACACAGGAAAGCTCCGCCGTGCGTCTCCAAGTGCCGCTGGCACAGACTTCTCGCTCTGCGCGCTGGTCGCCTTATTATACAATTTTGTAAACAGTATTTTTTTTCCTGTTGTCTTGTACTACTTCATTTTAAATCTTTAAGAAGCTTCTTGTTATACATAATAGGGGATTAGTGGTGCTTTCACTGTACACATGTAGCAGAGCTGAAATGGTCATTCAACTCGGAGCGCAGAGCTAAGAACAACCCTGAAGAGCACCTTAGAACAAGACAATAAAATCTGTTCAGATGTAGCAGAGCTGATTTGACAGCTCGGCTGAGCTGCAGTAACCAGGTCTAGCCACTACACAGTGAATGGCGCTAACACCTTCTGGCCTTATTGACTGTGTAGTGCAGCCGCTGAATAGCTGAGTGATGAGGGTGCTGGGGCACCCCACAGATCAGTGCTGGAAGTATGTTCCCAGCATCTACTACTCTTAATATAAAGTAGTATTTTCAAAATGTTTACACCTGCGCACTTCTGTTCTGACACACTGGGGGAGATTGATCCAACATGGTGTAAAGTGAAACTGGCTCAGTTGCCCCTAGCAACCAATCAGATTCCATCTTTCATTTTCCAAAGGGTCTGTGAGGGATGAAAGGTGGAATCTGATTGGTTGCTAGGGGCAACTGAGCCAGTTTCACTTTACACCATGTTTGATAAATCTCCTCCACTGTGCACAGACTGTATAATGGCCCCTAACCTCAGTGTGTTTTACATGGAAAACCCCTTTAAGTGACGTACGAATAAAAAGGAAAAGAGGACGAACAACCAGTGGAGCATATTAGACCTGTGATCTGCCTTCCCTGAAGATTTGGATGCATTCCCTTTTTAGGGTGGCTTCACATACAGCTTTTGTGTGGCGTTTTTCTGGCCTCAAAAGAGAATCAAAAAAGCTGACAAAAGTTATTTTGGCGTTTTTGACTTTAGGCGTGAATGTCTTTTCTTTTACCTTTGACATTTTTGTGTTCTTTTAGGAGTGGCGTTTTCTAGACGAACAGAAGAAATTTAATTTAAAAGGGTAGTTAACCCCAAAGTTTGTTCTTTTAAAGCAACTGGTGCCAGGGATTTGTAATTTGTAAATCTCAAGTCTTCCAGTACTTTTCAGCTGCTGTATGTCCTGCAGGAAGTGGTGCACTCTTTCCCGTCTGGAGAGCAGGAGAGGTTTTCTATGGGGATTTGCTACTGCTCTGGACAGTTCCTGACATGGACAGAGGTGGCAGCAGAGAGCACTGCGTTAGAATGGAGAGAATACACCACTTCCTTCCGGACATACAGCAGCTGATAAGTGGCACTTTCTGGTACCAGTTGATTTAAAGGAAAGATTTTTTTTTTCTGTGAACTACCCCTTTAACTCTATGGAAAAGAAACACCACAGTCTGCAAAAAAAAAACAAAAAAAAAACACACGTACAGGATGTGCTGGAGATGCTACATGTGTGAATGCACCCTTATACAACCACATCTGCTGAAAGTTTCATTTAAGTATCTACTACTCTTGCAGTAAAGTCATTTTTTTTATGTTGCTTCTGAACCTTACTCAGCCCTTAACATATTTAAAAATGCACCACCTTTTTTTTCCTATTCCTCAATAATTACTTTTTTTTTTTTTTTTTTTTTATGTTCCGGTTTTCCTGGGGAAAATGTCAGTTTTATGATATCCTCTGGCACAGTTATTGGTGAAAAGTACAATTTTTTTCCCATAAATTCCCCCCATAGTGATTTTATCAATAGTTTTTGACCAACTCAACTTTATTCTATAAGACAGACATGGGTGACCTTCAGCCTTCCAGGTGTTACAAAAACTACAATTCCCATCATGCCTGGACAGCCAAAGCTAAAGGTTTGGCTGTCCAGGCATGATGGGAATTGTAGTTTTGCAACAGCTGGAGGGCCGCAGGTTCCCGATCCCTGCTATAAGACATAAAGGACCCTTGATTATCTGTATAGATGTAGCAGAGCTGAGCTTCAGACCAGACGTAGTCTTTTGGCACATGTTCCTGTGATGATATACTGCAGTGTTTTTTATATTGTATTGTATATACTGTATCTATGGCTTTGAAGTAAATACAATTTGTGAGTCTTCAATTCCAGGTTACTTACTGGAGAGCAGGTTTAGAGGCTCAGAAGATCTATGTAACAAGACCTTGTTGTGTGCTGACATGTATTTAATATCTACCAGGCCCTTGTGTGGCCGTGCTTTATGCCTGCATTGCTTCGGCTAAGTACACTTATGGGAGAGCTGTGGAGTGCTTTATGTTGTTTGTGATAAATAACATGGATATGTTGCCTGTCAGCGCTAATACTTCCTATACCAGATGCTCTGGATACTAAAGCAAAGCTGAAGGTGAGTCACATTAGCTTAGGAGGGCAGATAGAGATAGGGCGGTATAATGGCCCTATTATAACTATTAGTGGGTATTATTATTTATTATTATTTTATGTCAGCATATACCATAGCATATACAGTATATAGATAGGAGGTAGCATATACTATAAAATAATAGATTGGGCCTATGCCTATGATCGGTCAGATATGCTCTTTCTTAATCTGATCTGTCCTTGTGGCAGGAGACAGTCCCATATATTTCCATAGAAGTCCATGACAAGAAAGAAGCGCTCAGCCAAGCGCTTCTCTGTTTATACTAATCACACCTTGGAGCTCTATCGGTTTTCCCAAATTATGCAGCTCCCCAGAGGGGTGACTGATGTGTTATCCACAGGGCAGGCAATAAAGCATAGTTCCAACCAATAAAGCTCTCCCCCACTTGCAATATTAGTATGGGGCTGGAGTCAGGCTATCTGTAAAGAGGTCAGCTTTGCAGTACCGCTCCTGAAAACTGCACAGTTTGAACAGATCACTTGTGTTTTTTGTACTTTCTGGCACTCTGGAGGAAAAATAGGAAACTGGGACAAGTTTCCCACAGTCAAAAGAGTGTATTGCACCACAAAACACACCACACAAAAATTTTGCACCAGAAATTTCAGAAAATGACTTAAAACATTAGAAAAAAAAAAACTTTTGTGGGGTTTCACCACAGCAAAAGAAAGTTTTGAATCCTGTTCGTGACGCCACGCAAAGCAGTGCAGTAGCCTGGGGTTGCTAGGTGTTGTCAGCAGTGGGCTTAGTGTAGGGGTACCGACTAGGCACTTGTCACAGTAGCCAGGAGTGGTATGCCCACCCCCTTGTATACTAGCACTGGGCTTTGATAGTTTAGCACAAGTGTGAGTGCAGGTGCAAAAATAACCACAGTGTCCAGCACTTTTCCTGATCACTGATAGAATCTTCAGTGCAATATATTATGCTTTGGCAATAAAGTTGCAGGGTATAACATATAGAAGAACAGTCCTTTCTCCTGATGGACAACACAGAATACCAGGGTACTTGAGGTATAAGTGTGTAGTAGTTATAGAAGGTGCTTGGTTTAGGAGTACATCTGTGTTTGTGCAGGAAGGCTAAGGGGTTGCCCAGTGGCCTTGTCTAGTTAGTGCAGAACTCTGCCTGGGTAACTTGACTGGATAAGTGTGACTTGCTAAAAAAAGCTCGTACTCATGGTTTTGACTTATACCACCTTTTGCCAGAAGAGATAACTGAGTGCCAAGTCTGGTAGCACAAGTCTTGGGATTGCACGACCGGGCAAAGCTAGCTTCTCATGGTTCCCTGAGTAGGCCAAACAGATATCAACGGAGTACGTCGGCTTGACTTGCACTTTGCTCCTCTGCAGTTGGATCCTGAAAAAGGTCACCCCTGATGCAGACAAGGTTACCCAGGTAGGCAGTTACCTCACCTTAGAGCTTAGCACTGTATAATCTCCAACTACTTCTCTATCCAACTAAAGATTCTCTTAGGACATAAACTACTTCTCACTCCTCCCACCAGGAACTAACTAGCCTTAAGTAGTCTTGGATGGGACTAACCCCACATTGGTGGGGAAAGTACTGAAAAAAAAACAGGGCCCAAGTGTGTCATAGGTCCCCAGGCTAACCTTTGGTCAACAAAACCGAACAAAACATATCAGGTTAACCCCTTCAGCCGTGCATAGGACAAGAACAGTAAGACACCAAGTGGTAGCCCAAAGAGGAACATATAACAGAAATGCCTGGCAACAGGTGGTGCTGAGAAGTAGTGCATATAATATATATATATATATATATATATATATATATATATATATATATATATATATCACATATAACCCATCTGATGCACAAACTGCAGTGTAAATGGCCTTTACAGAGCACAGTATGAGGACATTTTCTTCCAAAGCATTCACTGATCCATCCCCTGTAGTCAATCTGACGACCTCGGATACATTGCAGCAGTATGTTATTTTCTAGCAGATGTGTATGTCTAAATCATTGTATACTCCATAGAGATATATCGGTGCTGTATGTTTAATGTTATTTTGATGAATAGCCTCCTCCTATTATTCACTTGGCTTTCTCATATCTTAAAAGAGTTCAAGTTGCAGCACGTTTCTTCCAAACAGACTGTAGTAAGCAGATAAATCATAGCTCGGAGCTCTTACGTTTCATTTTTCTTACTTATAAGTAGTGATGAGCGAATAGTGAGATATTCGAATATTCGATTGAATTTTCGATCCCATTAAAGTGTATGGGAACATGTATTCGATTAGTGAAAAATATCTATTTGACCATTTGGGGGGTGAAACCAGAAGCTGGGGTATTTGAACGCTTATCGAATATTTATCGAATATTCGCGGGATATTCGTACGAATATCAAATATTTGAATATTTCACTATTCGTTCGAATATCTATTCGATCGAACAGTATTCGCTCATCACTACTTATAAGCAATAGGGCGCAAAAGGTAAAGAGCTCATAATGCAAAGTCTATCAGCAGGGTTAAATTTATTTGCCTATATACAGTAAAAGATATATTTTTCCTATTAGGATGTATTCAGAGGTAGACTGGCCATCAGATTCTTAGAGGATCCTCCAGTGGGCGCTTTTCTTCACCCATAGCAAAGTTTACAATTGCTGCCCTATCCCTATACCCTGGCCAAGGCAAAGTGGGTTGTTGCTGCCCCCTCTTGGTAATGAGTAAGGATGAGCGAATTTACAGTAGGAAAGAAGCAAAAGGTGGATCCAGTCCTGGAAAACTCTTCCAAGTTTCCCAGGACTGGATCCAGCTTTTCCCAGCACCCAGAGCAGAGTGGCATGGACTTCAAAGCCAGCAGCCTGACAAGCTGCCAGTCAATCCTAACAAAGCACTTTGCTTCTTTCCTACTGTTAATTCGCTCATCCCTAGTAATGAGTACCTGGGACAATCCCATAGCAGTCCCACCAGCTATACCTTTAGGCTATGTTCACAGTACGTAAAAGTACGGCCGTTGTTGCCATCGGCAACAACGGCCATACTTTGTGCAGTGTTGAACATTGCCTAATCCTCTATGGGATCCCGGCCGGAGCATATACACATCGTATACGCTCCCGCCGGGATCCCGTGCGGCGATGCAAATAACTGACATGTCAGTTTTCTGCGGCCGTAATTCATTGAAACCCTGTCAGCTCACGCAATGAGGCGAGCCGCTCCGGCCGCTTGCTTCATTGTGCACTGTGGGAGGTTTTGATGCGGGCACGCGCTGATGCGCCCGCACCAGAAGCCTGCGGCCGGAAAGATCATCCAACCAGTACTTAAGTACCGGACGGGATGATCCGTAGTGTGAACATAGTCTTAAGGTGGGAGCAAGAAACTCCAGTGTACTCCAACAGTGTACACTTAATGATAGACTGTCACCAAATGATGTTGTTGTGAAGAAAGTGGTGAGTCTGAGACTGTCCAATCAGAGTTGAGAGTACTAGATTGTATAAGGACACACACAACTGATAACACCCGTTCGTTTTAAGGGGTATTTTGGAAAAAAAAAAAAAATCAAATCGTCTGGTGTCAGAAAGTTATTTAGATTCATAATTTAATTCTATTTAAAAATCTCCAGTCTTTAAGTACATATCAGCTGCTGTATGTCCTGCAGGAAGTGGTGTATACTTAACAGTCTGAGGGTGCGTGCACGGAATTCCCGCGTATGACCTGCGGCGGATTCCGTTGCTCATTTCCGCCCGTGCCATAGACACTATTCTATGCACGGGCGGATTCTACATTCCGCCGAAAGAGTTGATATGTCAGTTCATTTGGCGGAATGCGGAATCCGCCCGTGCATAGTGCCTATGGCACGGGCGGAGATGCGCGCTGCTGTGTGCGGGTACGAGCGACGCAATCCGCCGCGGGCTATACGCGGGAATTCCGTAGTGTGCACGCACCCTGACACAGTAGTAGAAAACCTCTCCTGCTCTGGACAGTTCCTGACATGGACAGAGGTGTCAGCACTGAGCACTGTGTCAGACTAGAAAGAATACACCACTTCCTGTAAGACATACAGCAGCTGATAAGTACTGGAAGACTTGAGATTTTTAAATAGAAGTCATTTACAAATCTGTATAACTTTCTGACACCAGTTGAAAGAATTTTCTTTTAAATGGAGTACCCCTTTAAATTATGTATACATTTCTGGGAGGAATAGATCAGGAACGATGCAGAGTACTAAGATAGGGAGCTCAGGAATTATTTTATGGTGTATATAAGTATCCACTAAAACAGATGTCAAAAGCGATGACAGATCCTCTTTAAATGCTATTATCATACTGCAGATTAATGACTGTAAGATCCCAATCTCCTTATTCCAAGAAAGAAAAACATAGATGTCCCCTTTAATAAAAGATATGTGCTGGAGAGTTTAATGAAAAGACTAAACTAATAACATACTAGAAGGTTTTAGATGTACGTATAAACCCAAGCTTATTTTCCTTTTAAATTGGAGTCTGCATAAAGTCGACTCTCATAGTAGAGGACCTCTTCATCTGCTAAAAGGGTTCATCATTAAGCCTATTAGAGCAAATTGAAAAAGAATGTTCAAAGTGTACCGCCCCTTTAAGTAAACAAGACTATTATACACTATAATAGAAATAATGGGGGGGGGGGGGGGCGAAATCAGGTTTCTTATCCAAGAGAATCCTCATTCCAAATCCTTATTTGTCTTGGGGGCACTAGGATTTTCAGACACCCTCGGGTGGAAACGAGTCTACATGCCGCCCCTTTGATCTCGGTGGGAGCTAAGAGAGTGTTATTAGGATCAAAGTGAAGAAGAGGAATCAAGGAAAAGGAAAACCCCAATCCCTTCACATTTTTCATGCTACCATATTAAAACCAGTAAATCACTTTTTTTTATATAAATTTCCCGATACCATTCCTACAGAAATATTATATTAAGTATTAAATGTATTTGCAGTTTTACATGTAAAAGTAATTGTTGACATAAAGTGGAAGAATAGACCAAAAGTAATCAGCCTAGACCAAGGCCCTAAAGGAATGGATCACATCTGTCAAAACCGTGCCCCCTTGCTGAGATTGGCTGATAGGTAGATTAGGGTCCTATTATGCTGGGTTTACACGGAGCGATAATTCGCCCGATCGTACGATTAACGACTTCGAAGTAATGATTTTTCCTTTATAACGATCAGCGTTTAGAAATAGGTGAACGACTGTTTACACGGAACGATCTTTGAATTTTTTGCAAACGACGATTTAAGAACATGTTCAAAGATCAAAATGAACGATTTCTCGCTTGTCATTCGATCGTTCATTGCGTTTACACGTACGATTATAGTTCAAATTCGATCGTTATTGTGCAAATTCACACGATAATCGTTCCGTGTAAACGCAGCATAACATGGGCCAGTGAAGGCCCTCTCAATACTGTTAAAGATTGCCGATCTGCTAGATCGGCACTCGTTTGTATGGCCCGTTTACATCATTAGTGATGTCTGTGCAGCCCTTACCCAAACAGTTAACCCTTTGAGGACCAGGCCCAAAATGACCCAGTGGGCCGCGCAAATTTTGATCTTAGTGCTTTCGTTTTTCCCTCCTCCCCTTCTAAGAGCTCTAGCACTCTCAGTTTTCTATCTACAGGGCCATGTAAGTGCTTGTTTGTTACAGGAATAGTTGTACTGTGTAATGGCGTCTTTCATTTTACCATAACATGTATGATGGAATTCCAAATATATTATTTATGAAGATATAAATAGGTGAAATCGTAAGAAAGAATGCAACATGGTAACGTTTGGGGGGTTCCTGTGTCTACGTAATGCACTATATGGTAACAGCGACATGACACTATTATTCTATAGGTCAGTCCGAACACAACCATATGCAGGTTACACAGATTCTCTAATGTTATATATTTTTTTTTTATGAAATCCTTTTTTTGGCAATTAAATATTAATAAAATGGGCCTATTGTGATGCTTGTAACGGTTTTATTTTTTCAGCTACAGGGCTGTATGGGGTGTCATTTTTTCTGCCATGATCTCTAGTTTTTATTAATACCATATTTGTGAAGATCGGACGTTTTGATAACTTTTTATTGATTTTTTTAAATATATAATGTAACATAAAATCGGTAATCTGCGCACTTTTTCCCCTCTTTTCGTGTACGCCGTTTACCGTTCGCAATGACGCTTGTTATATTTTAATAGATCGGACAATTACGCACGCTACGGTATATTATATGTTTATCTATTTATTCATTTTTATATGTTTTATTTATATAATGGGATAGGGGGGTGATTTAGACTTTTATTGGGGGAGGGGTTTTGGGGTAGTGTGTTAGTGTTTTGAACTTTTTTTTTTTTTTTACACTTTTGAAGTCCCTTTGGGGGACTTGTACATACAATACTTAGATTTATACACTGATGATTGCTATGCCATAGGCATAGCATTGATCAGTGTTATCAGCGATCTGCTCATTGAGCCTGCCTGTGCAGGCTCAGTGTAGCAGATCGCCGATCGGACCGCACGGAGGCAGGTAAGAGACCTCCGGCAGTCCGTTTCAATGATCGGGACCCCCGCAGTCACACTGCGGGGGTCCCGATCGGTAAGTGACAGGGGACTCCCCCTGTCACTTACACTTAAACGCCGCGGTCGCGCCGCGATTGCGGCGTTTAAGGGGTTAGTGACACGCGGCAGCGCGATCGCTGCAGCGTGTCATTACCAGTGAGGTCCCGGCTGCTGATTGCAGCCGGCCCCCACCTGCTATGAAGCGCGCTCCGCTCCGGAGCGCGCTTCATAGCGGGAAAACCACCCAGGATGTAAGGTTACGTCATGGGTCGTCTGGGGACAGACTTCCATGATGTAACCCTACGTCCAGGGTCGTCTAGGGGTTAAAGGAGAAGTCCGGCGAAAATTTTTATTAAAGTATTGTATTGCCCCCCAAAAGTTATACAAATCACCAATATACACTTTCTACGGGAAATGCTTATAAAGTGCTTTTTTCCCTGCACTTACTACTGCATCAAGGCTTCACTTCCTGGATAACATGGTGATGTCACTTCCTGGATAACATGGTGATGTCACTTCCTGGATAACATGGTGATGTCACGCCCCGACTCCCAGAGCTGTGCGGGCTGTGGCTGCTGGAGAGGATGATGGCAGGGGGACAGTGAGGGACACAGGGCACTGGAGGGACACTGAGCATCTCCCTGCCATCATCCTCTCCAGCAGCCACAGCCCGCACAGCTCTGGGAGTCGGGTCGTGACATCACCATGTTATCCAGGAAGTGACATCACTATTTTATCCAGGAAGTGACATCACCATGTTATCCAGGAAGTGACATCACCATGTTATCCAGGAAGTGACATCACCATTTTATCCAGGAAGTGAAGCCTTGATGCAGTAGTAAGTGCAGGGAAAAAAAGCACTTTGCATTTCCCATAATAAGTGTATATTGGTGATTTGTATAACTTTTGGGGGGCAATATAATACCTCCTTTAATACTTTACCTGTCTACGCTCCCGTCTTCCCCTACACTCTGCATGCCTCCTGCCACAGCGGCCTGTCTGAGCTGTCAGGCCGCTCAGCCAATCACTAGCCGTGGTGGTCCTGGATAGTGATTGGCTGAGCAGCCTGTTAGCTTGGAAGCTGCAGCATATGGTGTCGGAACATGTGCAAAGTGTAGGAAGCGTGGACAGGTAAAGTGTTAACTGTTTGGGCAATCTTCAGCCGTCAGCTGCGCATCACTATTACACGAAGCGATGTGTGGTCGGCGGCCAACGATTTTAGGTCTGGGCCTAAAGAAACGATCAGCCGATGATCGTTTCATCGGCTGATCGTTGTCTCTATTGGGCCTATTGGGCTGATTATCGCTCCATGTAAAAGAGCCTTTAAGTAAGCGCCAACCTGCCAGATCAGTGCTTGCTTGTTCCTTGTTCCCTGCTCCCTGCTAAAGCTATTACACATGCCTACAGCGAGTTATGATATTTAGATCGTCTTGGGAGCCTATGGGAGATAGTGGCGCTCTACTGCGCCGCTCCTATTACTTAGGGCAATGGCCAGCAGACCTTCGTTATCGTTCAAAAATCTTTGTACATGTTGAAAGACAAGGTTTGGCAGACATCCTGCATGTCGGCTGATCATTACCTTTTAACGGGAGCTAGTACACCAAACGATTATCGGCCGCAACGGACGATAACCGCTTAGTGTAATAGGACCTTTACTCTCGCTGCCATCATGCTCAGTTGATCCATGCACTTAAGCATCTATCCTTCTGCACTTGAAAGGAAATATGGATGACGGGTCAAGGGCCCATCCTGGAGAAGGTCATTATGGACAATGTCCAGTAATCCTTAAAAGGATTTCGTCGGAAGTCAAGAAGATCTATATTGATGGATTTCAATGAATGCGAAATGTATAAGCTGGTGCTGCTTACCTTATGTGGCTGCCGTGCTGTATGGAGTATTTATTTTCTATTAACCTGAGGATCTCAGACTATAGTAAGATGGTGTCCATGGTCTACGGAATTCATCAGCCTCATCAATCTGAGTGTTACTGAACACTTGAGCTCATCATCACTAAACAGGTTGGCTTTGGAGTATACATTTTTATTAGAATGCCCCCCTCCTGTTACAGGCAGATAACAGAATGCTGGGCTCCCAGGCATCAGATTATTCTATGAGGGAACCGAGCAGTAAGTGTTCTCCTACAAAGTGTTTTCCTGCAGTGCCACCTCTGGAAAAATGAGCCATGGTGCCAACTGATATCAGACTTCCCTGGGGTCGGCCATGTTGGAGACCCTTCCTGTATTGTCTGTATAGACTGTGTAGCAAGGTGTGTGTGCTATATAACTGCAGCTATACACATAGAGGGCAATTGAAAGGTCAAATTCTCCCAGATTTACTAAGGTTATTGGGTCAGAATTCTGGTACACAGCAACAGAAACACATTTCTTATGCACCAAAAAGAACTGTAAAATGCACTTTGCCTGACAAGGGGGTGTGGCTTATCAGACTAGAGAGACGTGGCCTGGATGGAAAGTGGCAGTGCTTAAAGGAGAAGTCCGGTGGATAATAAAATCCAGCACAGGGGGAAGTTTATTACAAGTACTGACTGACCTGTCCCTGTGCCCATGGTGAGCGGTGGGACCGGCTTCAGGACCCCACCGGAAGTCATTTTCCCCCGAGTTGTGATGACACCACAACTTGGGAGAAAAAGCCTTCCCACTGATGGAGTGGCCACTTAGCCAGTCAGTGACTGGAGCGGCATCCTGACACAGTCACTGACTGGCTGAGTGGCCAGTCCATCAGCCGGGCCATGAGATGTCAGTCCATCAGCCGGGTCATGAGGTGTCAGTTCCGGAGATCCCGAAGCCGCTGGGTCCCGAGACCTGCCCCGCCACTTACCACGGAACTGCAGGATTTTATAATTCGCTGGACTTCTCCAGAACTATGCAGAGCAGTAGAGATTTTCTATGGGGATTTGCTACTGCTCTGGACAGTTCCTGACAAAGACAGAGGTGGCAGCAGAGAGCACTGTGTCAGACTGGAAAGAATACACCACTTCCTGCAGGACATACAGGAGCTGATAAGTACTGGAAGACTTGAACTTTTTTTTATCAGTCATAAGAACTAATGGGGAGAGACATGCTAATGTGTGCCCATCGACACGCTCTCTGTCTATGCTAGTGAGATAGCCCCATAGACTTACATTGTGTGGGCATTTTGGTCATGTGACATAGCCAGGATTGTTCTCACTAAGTGCAGGCCTCTGCCAGCTTCTTATCCTGATTGGTCAGAGTCAGACCCCCACTAATAAAAAATATATATATATATATATATATATATATATATATATATATATATATAACCTAATATATAAAATCTGTGGAGAAGAATAGCATAGCCATGGCACATGGCCATAGAAACTCTGTAAATTGAAAATGACAGATGTTTTCCCAATGCAATTCAATGGGAGGCTGGGTTTACACTATGTAAAAACGACGGCCATCTTTCATAAAAACTGCCCTCGTTGCGCAAAAATACGCCCATAATTTTTGAAAAATAATGGACGTTATTTGCTCAATGATGTCTGTTGTTATTAAAGACCTCCGTCATTTTTACATAGTGTGAACCTAACCGGAAAATCACATCCGTCTGTATTATTGCCTTTGTGTTTCATCTTGCCATATTTTATAATGGGGGCCCAACTAGATTTCCCATATTGCAGATCTCTATGTTTTCTTATACAGCTATTTCACATGAAATCTTCTATGTACTGTATTTATAAGACGTTCACAACAGAGTTAACGGTGAATAATAAGCAGGAATAACAATAAATTAACAGATAGAGAAATGCGTCACCTGAAAATGTGATCCTATAATGTGTGAATTGCTTTATACCTATGTAACAATGTATATTAGACTGTAATATGTGCTACCATATGCTCAGTATAATAGACTGAGGGGAAACCCTCACTCAGGAACCTCGTCCATTAGAGCAGCTGCAAAGAGAGTCTCTATCCCTGGAGGACCTAGCACATCCATAGAGTACTCAGGGAGCCCATCGATTTTCATTATTTATGTGAAATATAGAAAGAAACAAACATGGCTTGTATATAGATCCCAGATGGGACAATCCCTTTCTGTTAGCTCCATTATGGTATATGAATGTGATAGAAGAGAGTCAAACTTGCTTGATGCTTTCCTATATAAGACATGCTTGAGAATTATTGCAAAAAGCAATCCCCATTCTGGCAAATTTATCATTACTGTATTAATATATCATTATTGTATTACTAATAGGTGACCAAGTGATATCCACATGCACTGACAGGGCTTATGGACAGGGATTGTGTCCTGTAGTTCTTTGTGGTCACATCCAGTTTGTATCTGAACAAAAAACTCTTATTTCCAATCTGCCGCTCCGGCGCTAAGAGATAAGATTTACATCTTTTTTGTAAATTAAGAGATAAAGGGCCTTCCCCTGGGCTGCAGAAATATAGCAATATTTGTCCCCCTTCTCTCTTAACTGATGCCCCTATTCCTGCATGTAAACATTCACCTTGTTGGGCTTTCACATCTCAGAGAACACCCCCTGGACTTTATCTCCCAGTTTGCATAAAACTTCTTAAGTCTATATATCAGCGCTGGAGCGACGAATTAGAAATAAGAGTTATAGATTCCAATTAACAATAAGAAACCCTTATGTATAGTGGCATTATATCACACAGATCTGCTTTAATGCAAAGGGCAGTGACACCAGATTTTGATCTCTCTTCTGTTCATTCACTTTGCATCATTTTAAAGGAGACCTGTCACCCCGGCTGCCGGGGTGAAGCCCGCCTGATCCCCAGGTGGAGCCCCATATACTTACCCCATCCTCGAAGTCCCGGTCCCGGACCCCGTCCCGTTGCAGAGAAATCTCCGTCAGAAGCCTTGTGCACGCTCATCAGAGATAAGTCCAATGCCCATAGGGAATGACTGCTCCATTCACTCTCTATGGGCGTCGGACTCATCTCTGATATATATATATATATATATATATATATATATATATATATATATAATATATTATATATAATTTCATTCAATTTTCACATTTTTTGTTACAGTTGTGGACAAAAGTAAAATTAATATTTAAAAAAAAAAAAGCTATTTAATTAAATCAGCATAGACACAGTAAAATTTCTATGTGTTACATTTTACATTACCATAATAGTAATGATTCCCCAGTTTTACAGCACAATATTTTTCGCCTTCTTTTGTAGTGAATGAGCTTTATAAAAAAAAAAATCACATGCAGCAGGCAATATGCAAATGAGATGCAAATTCACCGTTTATAAGATGAATCATGATGGAAACTAAAGAGGACACCCACTCATCAGTCCGACCGAGCACATGACAAACAGGAGGAAAAAAAGACCAATGTACGCGTGCCAAGTAGCCAGATGGTTGAGGAGCATACAAGCTTTTTTTTTTTTTTTTTTCTACCATCGTAGATTATCAGCGATATTAACTGGTGCTGTATTCCTGAGATAAAACTGGTCAACTGGTTTATTAACTGGGGAAAATGGAATGTACCCAATACTGAAAACTGCTTATACATATTAAATGCAGCACTAAGGTTACATATTGTCCTGGCGTCAGTACTAGGCAAAGCTGGACAGATGCCAAGGTCCATTGCGTTTAGGAGACAATGGAACATACTCTGCGCCAGTGTCCCACAAGCTCTCCCGCTGTTGCAATACCACAACCCTGCTGACAGGACATGATGGAAGTTGTAGTAGTACAACAGCTAGACAGTCACATGTTGGGAACACTGCAAATATTCCAGACCCTTATGAGCATTTGCCACTGCTTTCAGGCTGTGCTGATTGGCGGAGCAGCGGGCGGACATTGCTGATCTACCAATCAGTGCTTACCGGATTTTTCCGGAAGGGCATTGCTCTTCATCCCTCCTTCTGCTATGCAGCCTTTGCTTTTCTTCCCTTCCTTAGACAGACAGTGTTTAGTCTGGTGGGGAGGGAGTTTTTATAGCGGCTATTGCCCTGACCACATTGGATGGGCTCTACCTTGTAAGTTGGCCAAGGACCACTGTCCTCTTTGCCCACCTGCTATCTACTCTACCAGTGCCAGGACTATCTAAATGTCAAGAATCAAAATAAAGTCCTCTTATTTTGGGGTAAAAGCAGTTTGCTTCGGGGGCGTGTCCTGCTGCGGATGGAGTAGGAAGCAAGAGAGAGGAGCTCCCGCTTACCACAGCCCAAAACCTGCTAAAAACAACTGTTTAGAGCGCTGATACTCAGGCTAAAACATCATTATCTGATGCCTGAACCTACAAAGCAACCGAAGAACCAAACTGCGATGGGGAAACATAAACGTAAGAACCCGCAGAAGCTTACCAAGTTCTTCACAGTGCCGGAGCGCGGGCAAGATGGCGCCGATGGCCGGCAGCACGAGGTGAGACGGACCGCCCGATCGGATGCTGACGAGGAATACCCAGCCTTGCCATCACCACAGTGGCCTGAGGTTAGTGGCGGAATGTCACTGAACGGCCCACTTCTATCCTTGCCCTCATCGGAGAGCAGCTGTACCTCAGACGACTCGGAGTCTGCAGCCAACATGGCGACCGGAGGTAATGTTGCAGCTGAGCACCATACCCTGCTAGACACACTAGTAGACTTTGATATTCCATCGCTTCCACCTACACCCCTCTCATGGAAAGGGACTCCCATGCGAAATAAATCTGGGCCCCCTATTCCAGCTATTGCTATCGGCAATACCATGCATGATGGAGAAGCCCCTATTACGGTCTCCATAATGAAGTCCCTCATTGAGGACTTGAAAAGCTCGTTGCAGGCTGACATGAAAGAAATGTGTGCCAACATGCAGAAAGAAATGAACTCCCTAGGAGACCGAACATCACACATAGAGAACAAAATGGGAGAATATGCTAATGCACATAATGAAGTGGTGAACATTACTAATGATTTAGAGGACGAGGTGGAACAACTAAAGATGAAATTGGCTGATATAGAAGATAGATCTCGCAGAAATAACCTGAGGCTGAGGGGCGTACCTGAAACCGTTAAACAGGATGCTCTCCTGGATTTTGTGGTTGATTACTTTTCGTGCCTCCTGCCTCATGCATCCAACACAGATCTCATAATTGATAGGGTGCACCGCTTGCCCAAACCTAAGAACCTAGCCAGAGACATTCCGAGGGATGTTATTCTGAGAATCCACTTTTTCCACGTTAAAGAGCAAATTATGATGGCCTCTAGGAAGGAGCCGGCACTCCCAGACAAGTACAAACCTATCTCCATCTTTGCAGATCTCTCTGCGGCCACCTTGGCTAAACGCAGGCAATTTACTCAGAGCACCAGGATTCTTCGGGACAATTCCATCTCTTATAAATGGGGGTTCCCAGTCAAGCTCCTCATTACATACAAGGGGTCCATAAGGGTGGCCCTAACACCTGAAGCGGCCATGAAGCTTTGTAAGGAATGGGACTTGGTCTCAGCCGCAACTACTGACCCTTTATCATTTCCTGCTTCATCTTCATCCTCGATGATACAGGAGAAGAGGTCCCGCCCGACAACTTTGACCCAGGAGTGGATCTCAGTACCTGCAAGAAAGAAAAAATCCTAATTGCATATACTCCGAGGCCTGTCCCTTTCTATACTGGACACATGTCTGAGTCTATATTTGTTGAAGGCCTCTTAGAACCCTAAAACCCCATAAGTCACTGGAGGTTGACTACATATTTACCCATATGTTACTCAGAGCTCCTATTACTTACTTACAGCTCTGACAGTGTTTTCAGTATTATTACTGTCTTTTCTACATTTACAGGCTGTGAGGGACATGTAACCTAGCTGTTATTGGTTATGATGACCTTTCCCCCACAGGATAGACATATTGTCTATATCACAAACAGTTTTTTCTTTTCTGGTTTTGTTTCTTATGCTTTTCTTGTTTGGTTATTTATTTGCAGCCTTGCACTAATAGACGAATGTCCTCCCTATCTGTCCAGGATTCAAGTGGCTTCCCACGTGACAGACCTCGATTTTCCCGGCCGCTGCATTGAGCGCACCCACCATCTTCTAAAATGGGTATTAAAATATTGTCCTTAAACACTAAGGGATTGAACTCCCCTTATAAGAGATCCATGTTGTGGAGAGAGGCCAGATCTCAAAATGCGGATGTCTTGTTTATACAAGAGACGCACCTGGATAAGGCCGACATCCATCGCCTGAAACATAATCACTTTCCCCACATATACTCTGCTGCAGCCTCCGGGAAAAAAGGGGGAGTTACTATTGCCATTAGGGATACAGTAGCGCTAACAGTTATACATAGTGCGTTAGACCCTAACGGACGTTACGTTATGTTAGTCTGTTCACTCAACAATACAATATATACGCTCTCAGCAATTTATGCCCCGAATAAGCGACAACACAGGTTTTTATTGAACACATTAGCGGTCATGAATAAAATTAAAAAAGGATATGTAGTTATGGGGGGAGATTACAATAAAACTATATGGCCATCCATGGACTCTACGTCCTCGGCTGTCTCTAAAGAACCTACGATATTCGCCCAAACCTTACATAAAAATAGGCTGTATGACATTTGGCGGTTACAAAACCCTTCTACTAATAATTATACCTTTTTTTCCCACCCGAGGAAAACATATTCCCGCATAGATTATTTTTTAGTTGATCACTTGCTCATACCCAATATAGCAACCTCCCATATCGGAGATATAACGTGGTCAGACCACGCCCCAATAAGCATAGAAATCTCTGAACAATTTGGGGCCCCTAAAAGTAATGTATGGAGGCTCAATACCTTTATTTTAAACCATCCACAATACTGTGCAGATATAAAAAACTCCCTAGTGGAATATTTTACCATCAATGATAATGGAGAGGTGAGTGATCTATCTATCTGGTGTGCTCATAAGGCAACCATTCGAGGCCAATTTATAAAGCAGGCAGTTCATGACAAACGCCAGAGATCTGGAAAATTGGTGGCATTACAAACCCGCCTATCTGATTTACACAGACTTAACAAACAACGATTTAATAAGGAGGTGGCGAAGGAGATCACAAAGGTTTCTGGCGAGCTTCATGAACTCAATGCTCATAATTATGAAATTACATTAAAAAGGATGAAATCCCATTATTACTGGCAGGGGAATAGGCCTTCTGCCTTACTTGCCAGACAACTTAAAGAGAAAGCCGCTAAAGCGAGAATACCATTTATATACAATAAACTAAACACTAAAATTATGGATCCCCAGGGGATTGCGGATGTCCTAGCTGACTATTACAAGGCCTTGTACAACCTAAAAGATGATCACTCCACTCCTCAGCCCACTCAGAGCCTTATTGATGATTTTCTGCAAAGTATTAAGTTACCCTCCTTGTCCCCTACCCAACTAGATGAGGTGTCCCAACCCATAACAGCTACTGAAGTGCATTCTGTAATCAAATCACTTAAGAACAATAAATCTCCTGGGCCGGACGGCTTAGCTAATGAATATTTTAAAACACATAGCACTATTCTAATCCCGTATCTGGTAAGAGTATTTAACTACATAATGCAAAATGGCACAATTCCCCCAGAAATGCTGCAAGCTTTAATTGTTACCCTGCCTAAGCCGGGGAAATCCCCGGATTTGGCGGCTAACTTCAGGCCTATTTCACTCCTAAACGGAGACCTGAAGATATTCGCCAAACTCTTGGCGCTTAGGTTGTCAGATGTGATCCCTGGGCTGGTTTCCAATGACCAAGTTGGATTTATTAAAGGGCGCCAAACGAGTGATGGCACTCGGAGATTCATTAATTTGATGGCGGCGGTGGAGAGATGGCAAACGCCTTCTCTGCTCCTCACATTGGATGCGGAGAAGGCGTTTGACAGGGTCCATTGGGGCTATTTGCGATCTGTACTAGATAAGTTTGGTTTTAAGGGCCCGATACTACAAGCCATTATGGCACTATACTCCTCCCCTTCGGCCCAAATATATTCCTCCGGGACCCTGTCTTCTTCTCCTTTCCAAATCTCCAATGGGACCAGGCAGGGGTGCCCACTCTCCCCGTCCATTTTTGTTTTGGCTATAGAACCCCTTGCCCAACGTATTAGAAGCGAAAAAGGAATATCTGGGATAACAGTGGGCGAACAGGATCACCGAATCGGCCTTTTCGCCGACGACATTATCCTGGCCCTCTCTTCCCCGGCATCATCATTACAAGCAGTTTCCAATATACTAAACCACTTTGGAGAAGTAAGCTTCTATAAAGTCAACCCCTCCAAATCGCTTATCCTTAACATGGGCTTGAAGGATTCCTTAAAATCCCACCTGCAACAAACATACCCCTATATATGGTCAGAGGGAAAGATACCTTACCTGGGGATCACTCTGACGTATCCCACTAACACCCTATCTACAGTTAACTCCAATCTCCTTCTGGAGACTTTAAATAAAGACATTAAAAAATATTTAAAGTTACCCGTCTCCTGGATAGGCAGAGTATCGGCTGCAAAAATGATGCTCCTCCCTAAAGTACTGTATCTCTTCCGAAACCTCCCAATCCCTATTACAATGACGGTACTACACAGGATACAAAAACTTATTAATAAATTTGTTTGGGGAGGGCAGAGGGCGAGAGTGTCAGAGAAGGTGCTCTGTCAGCCTGTTGACCAAGGGGGGTTGGGATGCCCCAATATAGTCTTATACTATTACGCCTCCATTCTTGATCAGCTGCGATACTGGTTCGCAGGAGATACTACCAAACTATGGGTGGGAATAGAATCGGCCCTCCTGAACAGCACAGACTTGGGCGTAACATTATGGGCTTCTAGGCTATCACCTACCCTACCTGTGGGAATCCCGCCTACAATATTAGCAGGACTTAAGGTGTGGAACAAGGAATTAGTTAAAATGGAATTACTCCCTCTGCACCCAATTTCTCTTCCGCTGAAGGTCTTAGAACATCTCATCCCACACTCTAATTTTCAGTCCTGGATAGATAAAGGTCTTACATCACTGGGAGAACTATACGAGGATGGGAACCTGGTTTCCTATGAGAATTTAGTTGTAAAGTATAATATCCCCAATAAGGATTTTTATAAATACCTGCAGGTACGGCACTGTCTGCGGGATATTGATATCAGTAATGTTTCTAGAAAAACTCGCTATGAAAGCCTTTTTTTCAACCAGACACTTCCCCCTAAAGGGATATCACTAGCGTATAAAGCTTTACAACCCAGACTTGACACCTTACCATTTATAGCTAAATGGGACCGAGACCTAAACACTTCACTTGACGAGGAGAGTTGGTACCGCATGTTTAACACGGTCTCCAGGGTCTCACACTGTATAGGCCATTTAGAGGCCTCTAGGAAATTGGTGTACCGCTGGTATCTAACCCCTTACCGCCTATCAAAAATTTACCCTGACTCCTCACCTACATGTTGGCGATGCAATAGGGAAGTGGGGAACTTACTCCATATATGGTGGGAGTGCCCGATTTTAACTCCTTTTTGGAGCAAAGTCCAAACATTTGTAAATAAGGTACTCATGTTTCCAGTGAACTGGACCCCAGGCTTAGCCCTCTTGTCTTTGACTGCTGACGACCTCTTAGTCTCAGACATGACGATAATGGTACACATACTAATGGCAACCAGAACAGCTATTGCTAGACGGTGGAAGTCTGTGGAGGTCCCCAGCATTACAGAGATAGAGGCAGCTGTGAACTTCAACTACAATATGGAACTCGCCATAGCAATGCGAACTGATAGACACATAGTGGTAAGGGAAATATGGGGTAAGTGGACAGGCCATATGCACCACTCACGGGACGACACGAAAATATTACCATAAGTGTTTAATATAAATAATATATAACCTGGATGTTAAGGGACGTCATTAGGATTAGGATTTCTGTATACATTTGTAAATGTTTTATGGTATCTTATTAGGCAACTGCTGCAATGTTGTTTGTTTATCTATTTGTTTACCTTGATTCAGTTTATTCTTTACTTTGCTCTCTGTTTGCGAGCTATGTGAGACCTTGTGGTCTCTTCGTTGCTAACTCTGTTGACTTTACTGTCATTGTTCATCTTGCAATTTCAAATAAAATATAAGTCATAAAAAAGCAGTTTGCTTCTAGATTCCACCTTCCGGGAGTGATCGGCACTTCGTGGATGGTGAAAGTAGTAAAAATAATATTGGCTTTTTATGCCCCGAACTAACTTGCTATAGAAGGGGGTTGGGTTCAATTTTAAAATTTGTGAAATAGTTTACGTCAGTCCCATTAAAGTTCATGTAAGTTGTGTAACAGAGTGTAAGGGTCCTATTACACGGAGCGATTTTCAACAATTAACGACTAACGATAAACGATCGCAAACAAGATTGTTTATCATTCACCTGAAATGGTTATATACTATATTACACAGTAAGATGGTCGTTAGATACGATCGTTATTGCGATCGTTTATTCCTTCTGATCTCAGGAAAACAATGGGCAATGTGCAATTACACTGAACGATTAGCGGAACTTGAGCGAACGAACGTGGGATTACAGCAAACGATTAGCAAACGATTAACGATAATTTTAGGTTCAGATCTAAATCAACGATCAACGACATGCAAAAGTTTTTTCGATCGTTGCCTGCAATTACACAGAAAAATTATTGTTTAAATTCGAACAATATAACGATTTTTCGCACGATAATTGTCCCGTGTAATAGGGCCTTAACGCTGCAAATTACTCTGTTTCTATAAATCCCATTAGACAATAATGGGAGGTACACACACAGCGGGAAGCAGCCTATTTGACTGTTTTTGGGTTTCCCAGATGGTCCAGGTGGGGGGCAGAGTTCCTCTTAAATTAGTATGGATATTTACATATGCCATAAATACCCTAGGTGTTTCAGCTCAACTTCATTAATAGAGATGATGGAACCTCATCCGATCCCGAACGTTTGGCATTTGATTACCGGTGGCTGAAGAAGTTGGATGCCTTCTAATGGAGTCCTGGAAAACATGGATTCAGCCTATTGCTGTACCTATTTTTCCAGGCAGCCTTAAGGCTCCTTCCAACTTCTTCAGTCACCGGTAATCAAATCCCAAACCTTCGGGATCAGATGAGGTTCCATCATCTCTATTAATGAGGTTAAGCTGCAACACAAACCAATGGTACATTTTTCTTCACAAAATGCTGGGAGGGATTTAGACTTTAAAAGTTATTCTTTTTAACTTATAGACTTAAAAGAAATGTATAAGCTCTATATCATGTTTAGCGCTCAAGTGTCAAACAGGCGCTGCCAAGCCACAGCATTTACACCTCCTCCCTCCTTACTCTGCTTACCGTCACTAATTCATGTACAGGGCTCAGTGCTGGAAGCCAAGCCCTGTACATTTATTATCCAGGCCATATAGGAGGAGCCATACATGCTGCAGCTTGACAACGCCTCCTTGACACTTGAGCTCTTTGTATATGATATAGAACTGGCCGATCGATCCT
Organism: Dendropsophus ebraccatus; assembly: GCF_027789765.1. Classification (NCBI taxonomy): domain Eukaryota; kingdom Metazoa; phylum Chordata; class Amphibia; order Anura; family Hylidae; genus Dendropsophus; species Dendropsophus ebraccatus. The sequence continues at coordinate 29,619,750 of NC_091455.1, read as the reverse complement.
GTTTAAAGTTCCCTCTCTGCTGTAGTTACTGTCTCTAAAACTTCTTAAGTACATTGCTGTGTAATTCATAAACTGAATCTTGCAAAATCAACTCAAGGTGAGAAGGGAATACAGACAGATAACGTTCCGGCGCAGTCATTTCTGTTGATCCGGAGAAGTGGATAGACAGCGTTGCGTCTGTACATTGGGATTAGTGACAGAAAGGTTGAGATGTGTCCTATGAGATTTTAGAAATATCACCGGTCTTGGAGGATGTCTTTTAGCCATATTGTACTACATTGCAGCCTAATTATATTGCATTAAATGTTCTCCCTTGATCAAAACAGACGGTGTTATCTGCCAAATGACTTGATCCGTTATTTTCTCACTCGGTTACTGCTGCCAACTCTCAGAAAACATTTCAAGCAATACTGATCAAAACAAATTACTAAAGTCAGGAATATGATGAAGGAGGGAGGGATTTGTGAGCGGTAAAAATAACACGATTACATTCCCAGCCAGTACATACCTGCCGCCAGCCACAATATCTTCTAAAGTACATACCGTATAAGCGGTAATAGGCTGTATAAAAGCACAAGGAGGGACATATACTCATCCCTATGGCACCGTACCGTATTACGGCAGAAAATAATTGAGGCATGCTCCATTGAATAACCTCCTAAATGAAGTTAGACTTCTAGCGAACCTTACTTTCATATGCTTCTGGGGATTCAAATAAAAATAAAAATCTTGGGATTTTGGGATAATGGTAATGGACGTAAAAACATTCATAGACTAGTATAAACGACAAGCATTGATGGAGTACAGCCCACTGCCCCCAGAAACCAAGGAGTGGCAGAAGAACTGCATACAATATATAGCCTTATCTGTTAAAGGAGAAGTCCGGTGTTTTCTAAAAGCGGGCAGCCTGCAGGAGGAGGGGGGAATTGACTACAAGTAGGAACTTACCTCTCCCCATGCCCTGCAGTAAGCGGTGAGAGTGGCCGCTGGACCCCCTCTGGAAGTAATGTTCCCCTGAATTGTTATGATGTCATGACTCGGGTGATGAACTGGTCGCTCAGCCAATCAGTGACTGGAGGGGCATCCCACCCCAGTCTCTGACTGGCTGAGCGGCCAGTCCATCAGGCAAGTCATGATGGTAAGATCCTGGATCACAGCGGGGGTCCCGCACCTTATTCCACCACTAACCGCGTGCACGGGGAGAGGTTAGTTGTTGCTTGTAATCAAGTTCTACCATCCCCCTGCCAGTTGCCGGCTTATAGAAAACATTGGACTTCTTTAAACGCTGCCAAATAGCACCTAGCTGTATTCCTTCACTCAGCACTTGCTGCCTGGTCCCGTGCCTGCCAACTCTTCATCACTTGTGGCTCAGTCCTACGCACTACCCTTGACGCACTTCCCATTCGGTCTATGTCGGCAGGTGTCCACCAGCCTCCTATGTCCTCCCGGCCTGGGTTCCATGCTTCCAGGACCGTGGCAGTCTGGCACTTACCTCTAGGGCACATGTATGCCTGCCTTTCTAGATATAAAGACCCATTGTGGTCCTCATCATTATTACTCCACATATCCTGTTTCTCCTGCACCCATCTGAAGCTGCTCCACCCATTCCTTCTTGCCTGAATATTGTTGGTTCATTGTGTTCCTTAATGAAGATGTTGTTCCTGTCCCTGCAAATTCTGTGTATCCTGGCCTTTGCCTGTTCATTGGAATATGTTTGCCTGCCTAAATGGTGGGAGAGGGCGCGGGACCCCAGCCCCTTCTCTATCATTTGTCTCTCACATTGCCAACCTGGACTGTCTAATCTGCATCTGATCTTCTATCTGGTTGATTACTCATTACTTATCCCTGGTACCATTTTGTTTGTCCTGTTGATGACCTGGCCTGCTGACTACATACATACTGCCTGTTGCTCTGGTGGCTCCACCAGCACTGTCTGGTTCTCAAGTCCAGCCACTACTCATACCAGGACCACAATTGTGGAGCGACCTGGTGTACTTCAGCAGCAAAACTCCAACTTCTGCTTGTCGAAGCAGGATAATGAGTGAAGACCTAGATGGTTCTTATACTCCACTTTCTAGAGAGTCCAAAAGTCAAATTGGTTCAGTAGCACAGCAGGTCCACATCATTTGCTGTTACAGTGTGTGTGCATCAGGCTGTTTTCCTGCTTTTTTTTTGCTTTCAGTTGTATGGTAGAGATGGCATCAAAGAGGTTGTCGAAGGACCAAAAACACCTGTACTCACCTGCCACCGACCCTGCTGATGCACAGAGCTTACTGCTCTCCATCCTGACACAGAGGAAATGCCACACGATGACTCAATGGCCAAATTAGTGACCTACCTTAGCCATGGACTATCTGAGCTGTCATTTCCTATGTGTCAGGTATAGAATGCTCTGAGCAGTGGAACAGCATTAGAGTGGCACCAGCATGGCATTGGTGAAAAGAGTACAGGTTTTTTTTATGCTTTTATGCCACCTTAAGCACCTATAAATGTTTTTTTCTTAGAATAATGCTTATAAATACCCAAAACTTTAATGACACTGAGATGGCTCTGCTGGCTCTATCCCAGGATACACAGCAAAGCTAAATAGAAAAAAAAAAAAAACAGGAAATACCAGCTTACTGTGTACTCTCCCGAGGTTACTGGCAAACTGTTCTGTCAGCAAATAATAGGAGGAATTAATTTCAGAAAATAAAATGTATCTGTATGTGAAAATCTAAGAGGCCTCCTGGGATAGCTGTTCAATTATAGCCGATATCAGCTCAGCATGTACAGGAATATCTCACTGTACAACAGATCCAAGATGTGTCTGTCCCACCGCTAAATATATCTATATGTGATAGCGGATGTAACTTTATATCGCTTGTTATGTATATTTTTAGTTACCAGGATACCCCGCTTTATACTTTTTTATGTTGTCCAGTTCTAAGAACACGCTTGCCCCTCTTTCTCGGCCGTCTTTCTTGCCATCCTGCTCGTGATTAAGTTTGAAAGCCTTGTGAATTTAGCTAATGGCACCTTAATGAAGATTTTTAATTAGTGCATGTCTGTGCATGCTGAGCGGGAATCAGCAGCTCACGAGGAACTAATTCATTGCATGCTGACTACAGGGACGTTTGTAGGGCATTATGCAGATTTCAGCAACAAAGACATGCTTGGTGTGTTGTGGGGGGGATGTTGTGGTGGATGTTCAGGGAGATATGGATGACAATACTTATTACCCAGCTGACTGGGATTCAGCATTCACACGAGAGATTTACAGATGCACATGGAGTCCCCACGCCAGGAACTTTACCTGTCATTCTATGGGGCCTCCTCAGAGGCCTATAGTATAGTACTAAGATTGTCTAGTCAAAGCAATGCTGCCAGGGAAAGACGGCTCCGTAATAAGTCATGAAGAGGGAAAGGGAACAAGTACATATGGAGATATAATAGTGCCCCGTGTGTGCTTGAATATAACTCTATACTACCATAACATAGTGATGTGTATAAGGTCTACCTCAGGATCGCCCCACAGAACTAACAGGAGGGTAGTCAAAATTCTGTAGTTTAGGGGAAGGGAACCTTGGCTCAAGCTTTGGCTGTCCAGTCATGATGGGAGTTGTAGTTTTGCAGCAGCTGGAAAGTCAAGGTTCCCAACCCCTGCTGTAGACTATGCGTGCCCAACTTATGGCCCTCCATCTGTTCCAAGACTACGATTCCTGGACAGTCTTTGGTTGTCTAGGCATGATGGAAATTGTAGTTGTGCAAGTGCTGGAGGGTCACAAGTTGGACGCCACTGCTGTAGACTCTTGGGGATTGCACTTCATAACCCTTCCAGGTATACTCTGAGCACACACCCCTCAGAACTGTCCCAACCAAGTTACACCTCAGTCCCCAGTATCTAGGCTGCAAAATTTAGGCCAGACCCCCAGGTATAACAGCTCCAGCCCGCCATGCTTAAAGGAGAAGTCACACAAAATTGAAAAAACAGACAGGCTGGAGGGTGCAGGAAAATAATAAACAAAGTATACTTACCTATCCTTGTGCCCTGTAGAGCCGTTCCTAAGGGCCCTATTCCACCGGGCGATTATCGTTCAGATTATCGTTAAATCGTTCGAATCTAAACGATCATCGTTCGGTTGAAATGCAGTTAACGATTAACGTCCGAACGAGAAATCGTTGATCGCTTTATAAGACCTGGACCTATTTTTATTGTTGCTCGTTTGCAAAACTTTCGCATTGAATAAGACGTTGTTTGGTCGTTTGCAATAGATACAAACACAATAGCGAATAAATAGCAAAGAAAAAACTATCGCAAATACAATCATAAGTAACGATTATCGTTCCATGGAAATAAGTGAATGTTTTCAGGTTTTTGCAATAGCGGTCGTTTGAGATCGTTAATCGTTAACGATTATGCAAACGATAATCGTCCGGTGGAATAGGGCCCTAAGTCCTGTTAAGAGCCGCTAGTGTCCTGCAGCTTTTCCAGCTGCAATGTCACATACCAGGCTGAGTAATTGCTCAATCATCCAATCAGTTACTGGGGCGGGACATCCCCCAGTCAATGACTGGCTGAGCAGCCAATCGCTCAGCAGGGCAGCAACATTGCAGCTTGAAGATGCAGGTACGTGAGGTAACACTTGGTTCACTGCCCTATGACACTCCTCTGGGTTCTACTTAGCATAACACCTCAACAGCTCCCCCTTCAGTAACTCCTGTGCATTAAACAGGCAACCCTCAACAGGCCTCACATCTTTATTAAAAGAAATGTTTTTCCTCCAGAGCACCCATTTAAAGAGACAGACAACTATTTGCAAAAAAAAGTATACACATAACCTAAGAAAGGTTATAGAGGTCATCTCCCTTGCAAAAAACTGAATCAGCAGTATAATCCAGCAAGTTCTTTAGTGACTGTGAGCTCATATGGTTTCCTATAATGTGCTATATGTTATAAGAACTCCAGGAGCCATAGCGGGCATTTTATAATAAGATCCATTATATGGCTTCAATCTAGTTTACTAAAACTTCACTGCACTAGTAACACCTTGGTATAGGGCGTAGCGTATGTTCAGAGCTGCCGGATTCTCCTGGGACGAGGTCCAGACATGCATCTTCATTACTTTCCTGATTGTTTTTTCATTGTAGACTCATTATTCTCCGGCCGGCCGGCAATCGCCCCTCCGAGTATTTTTTATCATTAAATATGACATATGGCAGCAGAAATAAAAGATTACTGTCTGTGGCACCGGCAGATGAATATTTTTTTCATTCTATTTTTTTATGAGAAGTTAAAACGGATTAAAAAAAACATATATATATATATATATATATATATATATATATATGATAGGGCGCATCTCATCAGGCAAGAATACAATCTAGGGGCACAGGTAACTTACAGGGCTACTAAGCAGCTGGACGGGTAGCACATATGGTCCATCCACCCCTTGGGTATACGATGGAGCGGTAACAGAATTAGGGGGGACAGGAAATTTATGGGAATATGTAGAAGCCTCTGAGCCAATAGAAGGCAAAACTCCGGCTGAGAGACATTGTCAGGAGACTCCACTTGGCAGAACAAACACCATACAAGCTGAATCCAATTAACCTTCTTAAACCGTATGGAGATGCAATGGTTTCTGCATATAAATAGTGCATAAAATTTCACCTCTTAATTTTACAGACAATTGCGGGCAAATTCATGAGCATTCTCTATCAGAAGAGATTAAAGTGTTCCAGATGTGTCAGAAGTTTTCATTGTTTGGGGTCTGGGTGTTCAGAGCACTGGTAAGAGATGCTCTCAGCTGGGGGCTTCACTCTCCAACTATCTAGCTGCGAGCCATCGACTCAATAGATTCAGGCCCCCTACACACATCAGGAAAATCTATCTGGATTTCTTACCAGGAAAGCCGTATAGATCTTCCGACCCATAGGATTCTATTGGGCATGTACACCCTTTAACTATTTTTCTTGAACGGTGTCTTTGCCAGAAAATAGGCCCGGAAATTATAGGACAAGAACTACCATATAATTGTCCAAAATTCTGTTACGGATGCCAAATTGAACCCTATGGGGCATCCAGAATTTAACAGCTCCTGATGAGCATCCAGAGGCTGTCTGGAATTCTGGATGCACTGCTTGGTGCCAGGTGCTGACACTGGCCCTTTTACTGGACATGCTCCTAATCAAGAGTGCATAGTTAAAGTGACTCTGTACCCACAATCATTCCCCTCCCAACCGCTTGTACCGTCAGCTGCTTTTAATGCAAGATCTGTCCTGGGGTCCATTTAGCAGGTGATGCAGTTATTGTTGTCAGGAACCGGACAGCAGGACAAGACAAGACAGTGAGCCCTAAGCTCAGCCCCGCCCACTGTCCTCTACCTATTTGCCACAATCCGCCCTAAGATGGCGGCGAGCAACTGGGCGTCAGTCCCTGCACTGGCTAGGTGGGACACAAAGACAAGATAGACAGACAAAACACAATAAAGAATGGTCGACAGTCCGGGTCACAACAATAGGGCAGCAAAAGTACAAAATCACAATCCAAAGGCAAGGTCAAAAAACAGGCAGTATGGTCAGGGGCAGGCAGCAAGCAGGAAAGGTCAGAAATACAAAGCAGAGTCAGAATAAACAGAGCAAGAATAGCAAACACAGAACCAGGCAGAGACAAGCTCAATATCCGGCCAAGATATCCCAGACTGAGGTAGTTATATAGGAGGCCAGGGTTCTGATCCAGAACATAATTGGACCATCCCCCTGAACTCCAAGCACAGACACCTGAGAACAAACCAGATCCACTGGCAGGAAGACCTGTCAGTCACAGCAGAACCAAAACACAGATTAACCCTGACATGGCCAGACAGAACTCAGCAGGTAAAGTCGGGTGTGTCTCTCAAGGTGAGCAAATAACCAGTGTTCACACACTACAAAACAAAACACAGAAACAGAATGCAAGAAAATCAGCACCTTCTCGGCCGCACAGCATGAGCAGAGGGACGCATGACGCTCCGCAAAGATACCATCCTGACAATTGTCCTAAAAAACAACTTTTAAACTTGCAGCCCTGTGCCAAACTGCTGTGGCCTACAGTATCTGTGCCCAAGCCTTGCACCACCCCTCCATTCCTCCTCCTCCCCACCCTCTTCATCATTAGGATTGCCACTGGCTGGATTTTTCCTATTCCTCTGCAGTGAACACTACACAGGTGCCTTAACGATCCAGCCCATGCACGGTGTTCACACAGCTGATGAATAGGAGACAATCTGCCTAGAGCATTCCTAATGGTAAAGAAGGCGGGGAGGAGGGACAGAAAGGTTGTGACAGCTTAATGCACAGACACTCTAGGCCACGTCAGTTTGACACAGGGCTGCAAGTTTAAAAGTAGTTTTTTAGGACAATAACTCCATCACCTGCTGAACGGACACCAGGTCTGATCTCGGATTAAAAGCAGCTATCTGAAGGTACAAGTGGTTTGGGGGGGGCAGATTGTGGGTACAGAGTCTCTTTAAATCCAGTTCTGATTGTGCACATTGCATGGGTATAAAAACTTGTAAACTTGGGATGCTGAAATAAGCACAGGAGTGCTTCCATGGCCCCGCCTTTCATCCTTGAGTGACAGTTGTAATGTCCAATCAGGAATCTGCTACAGATGTTAGGAGGGGCTAGGGCCACACTCAGCACAGAGCTCTAACACTTGTGATGTCGGTGCGCGGAGCACTACAAGGCGTTTTTATAGCCATGTACTACTGGAACTTTAGTTATGTGTTACCTCCTCTTCCCATCTTCACTATGGAACTATCAGCAGCTTAAAGGGCTCAGAAAGCAGATTCCCTTTAATGCTTTTTATTCAGACATCTACTACTAGTCTACTGTGCGATTGTACCATGAACTTCTACAGTACCTGGCATTACATTTTCTTTTTCATATATTTGTTAAGAAAGAGGAGCTTTGAAGAATAAGAAGATGAATACATTTCTTTAAGTTTTTATAGGATCTTTTACTTCCCAGCAGTTGTTTTGCTTATGGCAAGAGCAGTTCTGCAATAGAAAAGCATATGACAGATGGGTATACAGTATACTATATATATCCCCTAACACTTATTCTATACTTATACTGCTCTTACATATCAATTGTAATCCAGAATATTTACAGGGAATTTCCACTTTAAGGCTGTGTTCACACTACGTATATTTCAGTCAGTATATGTATATTTCAGTCAGTATATCAAAACTTTTGACATGTTTCCTTTTTATAACACTTTAAGTTTCCTGGCATAAAATAGTAGCAATTTACTGTCAGTTATTTAATCTGATTTGTGAACTGAATGTAGTAAGCTTCTAAGCTCCCCCTAGTGGTGGCTGCATGCAGCAAGAATTCTACACTGTATCTCTATGTTGGCACTGCAGCTTTAAATATTAAAAAAGATGTTCCAAGTTTCGATCTACCTAGATATTAAAAAACAAAAAATAGCATTAAAGGATTGATATATTAACTTTAAAGGAAACCTGTCATCGCTTGCTTGCAACCGAGATCACAGGCTGCAGGAAACAGCTTTAACATGCTTCCTCATCACAATGACATACTGTATAGGAAAAGATGCAGCGAGTCAGGAATAATAGATATAAAACCAGCCTGGAGCTGGACTCTAAGTCATTGGTGCCGTCCTTGCCAGCTTCTCTCCAACCGCCAACCAAAGGTCTCTCTATGCCTGGTCCCATAGAGAATCAATGGAGCTGTGGTTGAGCATGTCCTTTGCTGCTCCATTCACTTGGAGGAAAAATTACTTCTATTCTCAGCACTGGTAAGGGGGGGGGGGCAGCTGTTAGGGTATGTTCACACATACTCTTAGACCCTCACCAATTAGTTTGTTGGCTTTAACCCAACAAAAAAATCATCCCTCATCAGCTAAACATCTCCCCATGTAATAGTGTATGGGAAGCTAATGAATCATGACAGCAAAGGAATCCTAATCTAGTGATTGGAATGGGCTGTATCCAGGGGCGTAGCTAGGCTTCACGGGGCCCTATAGCAAAAATTTGTAAGAGGCCCCGCTCCCCTACGCACAACACAAAGCAATGCCCAGTTCTGCACATTTTCCTACTTGATTGCCAGTTGGAGAACAGAGGTCAGAGGTTATCAGTGCAGTAAAGGAGAGATCTCTGTCTTCTGCTTTTTTTGTGTTGCAGCATGTAAGTAAACACTGGGTCACTTTTACTTACACACTGCAGTACATAAGGGGTTAAGCAGAAGGACACATGCTCTTACCTTCTCCCCCGGGCCCCCCTCCTGCACAGGCCCCATAGCAACTGCCTACCCTGCCTCTATGATAGCTACGCCACTGGCTGTATCCATGTATTCCCGGACTCCTGCATCCAACTTCTTCAGCCGCCAGTATTGAAATGCTGAATGATCGCTCCAGTTGCACTCATCTCTGTTGTTCAGCACTATAAGATGGCCTAGATTTCTTGTTTGTCCAAGCATCTGATGGGTCTGCCCGCTAGTGTCTACAAGGGACAAGGTGCCAAGGAAGTCAGAGTTCCAGTAACAAAGATAGGAAGCGTAGAGATGGCTCCGCCAGTATAGATGTCAGTAGATGAAGGTAGAACAGGATTATTCTTTCTGTTCCTGCCAGATCCAGCCCACCAGATTTATTTCCTATGTACTGTATATTAGAAGCAATCTTCAAAGGGAAAGTTCAGAAGATCCTGGCTGTGTAATGGAGCGGGGACTAGTCTATCACTCAATGTCTTGTTTTGTCACAAGCAGTTTCTTCAGATCACTGATCATACGGCTCGGCACTGCTATTAGATGGCTTTTTATAGTATCACACAAGTAGGTGTTCGGTTCTCTGTGCTATTGATTGCTGTTATAGGGGACTAATGTCAGATGGAAGGCACACGGCCATATAATGGTGGGGCAGACATAGATAGCAGGGGGTCCTTGTGCAAGAACAGTGGACAGACCCCCAATCTTCAATAGCTCAGCATAAAGCCCACCTTGTGTCTCTCTAACAATCTACCAGTAATGCACCTGGTTGTGAGCTATGAGATTCTATATAATAGTGCATTACATGATGGAAGTAGTAGTTAAGGTTACATTGGGCCCCACATGTATGTCATGGTATACATGGTATGTCCATCCACAGGCATTCTGCATGGTTAAAGGGGAACTCTGTTTTTTTTTTCTTTTAAATGAAGTGGTGTCAGTATGATATAACAATTTGTAATTTACTTTTATTTAAAAATTTTCATTCTGCCAGTACTTATGTCCTGCAGGAAGTGGTGTATTCTTTCCAGTCTGACACAGTGCTCTCTGCTGGCACATCTGTCCATGTCAGAAACTGTCCAGAGCAGCAGCAAAACCCCATAGAAAACCTCTCCTGTGTTGGACAATTCCTGACAGAGGTGGCAGCAGAGAGCACTGAAAAGAAAACATCACTTCCTGCAGGACATGCAGGAACTGATAAGTACTGGAAGGCTTGAAATTTTCAAATAGAAGTAAATTACAAATCTATAAAACTTACTCATCCCACACGTTCTCTGGTCCTTTCTGCTACAGTCACTCTTAGGCCCCATTCACATGTTCAGTAATTTTTCAGAACCATATATTATGTTTGCAATCCACATAAAAATTCATCCATATCCGTATTCATCCACATCCGTATTTCTTGCGGATGCTCAAAAATTTCAAAGGTGGTTAGATTAAGGTGATCCATATTTTTGAGTACATTATGGATTTATATATCCGTAGATATATGCGCAAAACATGCGGATCCCATAGCCGTCTATTGGTTACCTATTCTGCAATTACAGTCAGCACTAGGACATGTCCTATTCATTCGCAGATCCTTAAAACTACAATTTGTGTGAATAATCCAATAGAAGTGAATCAGCCTAAAATGTTACTATAATTACGAACTAGTTTACGGAACGTGTGAATAAGGCCTTAGTCAGTGGTTGCTCTACTATCCTGCAAGTATTGCTTCTCCTATCAGCTACAGTCATCCTGGTGAGTAATACTCATCATCTCTGACTTGATATAAGCTTGTATGTATTTCTTCTGCCCTTACTGTTAGGTCTCCATATCCTGCATTTACTGCTAGGTCTCCATATCTTGCTCTACCATAAAGACTTAGGGGCATCTGAGTACAATAAGCCATTATTTAGATCCACAGAAATTGCTATAGATGAAGTCTGGTTTTGCCGACTAGTGACCTGCTAGTTCCCTCATGTATCTGTTGGCTTTTATATAATTCCATTGACTTCTGTAGGATACAACTATCTCATGGCATGTCACGGCAATAAATATCACCTCTAACAAATCGCAAATTTACAACATTTGCCCTTCAGACTAGAGATGTCCAATCTGTGCATAGAACTTATAACATACCCTGACAGCCTTTGGCATGGTAGGAGTTGTAACATTGCTGCAGGTTGACAATAGACACCTATAGGTGACAGAAGAAATGGCGGAGGGGGGGGGGGGAATATCCTAAAGAAGGTGTTAATGCTAAGTGACAGGTTTACCAATGTGATAGGGTTACTGTGATAATTTGCCCTGTGTGACTCATATACAATGTGCGCCTCAGCCCAGCGATCATCCGACTCTCCCATTAAATCATCTTGTTTCAGCCTTTTCAGAGTCGGAGCTGTTTTCCTTGTGACTATCCATTATGCTTGAATAGCAACATTTTCTGTGTATTACTTGTTCACACATAAAAGCAATGGACCAAGAAATGCCTGCGGCTCGGCATGACTTTTACTGTGTGCGGCTTTAAGTGAAGGAGCGATTTTTGGTAGAGGAGCAATTAAGATATTAGAAATAAGGAAGATGCAATGGGAATAATGGCAGGACCCGCTCCGAGCTCTGTCTATAAAATAGAGCTGCGTCCTGAAGAACCAATATTGTGTTTCTTTCTGGAGAGTTCATCTATCTATTTATTACTTATTGGGGGAGATTTATCAAACATGGTGTAAAGTGAAACTGGCTCAGTTGCCCCTAGCAACCAATCAGATTCCACCTCTCATTTTCCAAAGAGTCTGTGAGGAATGAAAGGTGGAATCTGATTGGTTGCTAGGGGCAACTGAGCCAGTTTCACTTTACACCATGTGTGATAAATCTCCCCCATTATTTATATACTGTAGCACCAACATGAACTGCAGTGCTGTACATGGAATATAACCAGAGGCTATCTGCAGATACACAGGCTCCAATGGAAGAGTACAATCCCACACCATGTGCCATGGCTAATATTAATGTCTTTGGATATGGTGATGGACCTGATGAAAGGAGGAAGATCCCTCTGAAACATGTCGTCAACGTGACCAATAAAGTAGATGATTTTATTTTATCTCCTAGTGTATTCTATCATATGGAAAATCTAATCTTCTACAGAAGTACTCTTAGGAGTTCGGCCTTTATTTAACATCGCCAATATGGCAGATGAGCCTATGATCTGTTTAAAAGGGGAACTCCAGCAATCCTGTTAAAAAAGGAAATTTCACAAATAGCATATAAGTGCACTCACTGATCCCCCGCCGATGCTTTCACACATTTCCCACTTGTCTTCGCTGCTCCTAGCCCCAGATTCAAACATTTACAAAACTATCCCAGTTTCACATCGTGTTATGTAGTATGTGCCCACCACTGGCTCAATCTGATTCTGCTTTGCACAGTAAACACAGTATCTATCTATCTATCTATCTATCTATCTATCTATCTATCTATCTATCTATAATCTATCTATCTATAATCTATCTATCTATCTATTTATTTATTCATCTACATAGACAAATTAGAGAAAGAGAGAGATGAAACAACAGTGTCCCCTTTCCCCTATACTGCTCAGGAGAGGCTGTTTTTTCCCCATCCTTGGCCAGTGGTGGGTGGGGTTACAGATGTGGTGTTACAGCTTGCCTGGCTACAGAAGAGACAGAGATCATATGACCTCTGTCTCAGAAGGGAGGGGGAGGACAGAGAAGTGGAGACAGTAGAGCAGGAAGTGAGGATTTTCTGCAGTTTCATGGTGTGCGTCAGGATTTGCTGCAGACAAACAGACCAGTCATTTAATAGAAACCTATTACAAACAAGCTTAGATTACGGGTGGGGATAGAACAGGGCTTAATTTTTCTAAACCAGAGTTCCGCTTTAACTACTGGATTTGGATGTGCCTGTTACCTCTGCATCCAGCAGCTGAGGGGGCTCATAGGCACGTCTGTCATTTCTATAAAAAAAAAAAAAAAAAATTGCAATGCCCAGGTCTAAAGAGATCAGTAAAACTCATTGGGCACTTCCCTAGAGGTCCATAACCTTTTTTACTTAGCGGGTCACATCCAGCAACATTGAAGTGACATAGCGGCAAAATATACCAAATGGTGAGGGACAAGATATCAAGAAATTGCAATATTTCTAAATACCATAGTGTAACATTATTCATACTGCACTAGTATTATACCGCCCAAGCTGGATCTGGGGATAGGATATGTCTGCATTATTATCCTACAAAGAACACAAGGGTCAGACTGGCAGCCCTATGTATAATCAGAAGAAGAGAAACCTGTGAGACGCCATTAATGGAAATGTTTTCTAAAATCCCTGCTGGGAAATAAATGAAGATGTAATGGCTTCCTGATTATTAGTTATGTATAATCATCTCACAAGACATATTATACTCTCGTACTGCGGCCCCATATGGGGATGTTTAAGGACAACTACGCAAGGAAGATGTGACGGGGAAGATGTAATACAAACAGGACCAGAAATAAAGGAGTTATCCAGTGAAAATATTTTTCTTTCAAATCAACTGGTTTTAGAAAGTTATATAGATTTGTAGATTTATGTAATTTACTTTTAATTAAAAATTTCAAGTCTTCCGGTACTTATCAGCTGCTGTATGCCCTGCAGGAAGTGGTCTATTCTCTCCAGTCTGACACAGTGCTCTCTGCTGCCACCTCTGTCCATGTCAAGAACTGTCCAGAGTAGGAGAGGTTCCTGGTGCTGCAGCCGCACACTCCATAGTGTGCACTGACAGTGTTTTCTGCGGCCGCTATTCAGGGAATAGTGGCCGCAGGAAACTCACATGTCAGTTTCTCGCGGCCAGAGTGTATACTATGTGTATACACTCCAGCTGGGATCCTATGCTTATACGTACAACGTGTGTGCTGTATAGATAATGGCCGTTGTTGCATTTTGCAACAACGGCCGTGATTTCTACAACACATTCATTCTGTGAACATAGCCTTAAAAAAGGAGTCCGGTGAAAATTTTTATCAAAGTATTGTATTGCCCCCCAAAAGTTATAGAAATCCCCAATATACACTTATAACGGGAAATGCTTATAAAGTGCTTTTTTCCCTGCACTTACTACTGCATCAAGGCTTCACTTCCTGGATAACATGGTGATGTCACTTCCTGGATAACATGGTGATGTCACTTCCTGGATAATATGGTGATATCACTTCCTGGATAACATGGTGATGTCACTTCCTGGATAACATGGTGATGTCACTTTCTGGATAAACATGGTGATGTCACTTCTTGGATAACATGGTGATGTCACTTCCTGGATAACATGGTGATGTCACTTCCTGGATAACATGGTGAATAGTGATAAGCGAGTACTAAAATGCTCGGGTGCTCGTTACTCGAGATGAGTATTTCCCGATACTCGAGAGCTCGTTTCGAGTAACGAACCCCATTGAAGTCAATGGGAGACTCAAGCTTTTTTGCAGGAGACTCAAGTTCGGTAGAGGGAAGGTCGTGTGAAAACCTGTCAACTTAGATATTTATGGAAACACAACGGAAATGGACAGGAAACAGCAGGGGCAGCATGTATGGATGCCTCTGAGGCTGGCTAATGGCACCATTATGCCTAATATTGTGCAACAGCCTGGTTAAAACAGAGGGACAGCAATGCATTCTGGAACCTGTAGTACTGAGTACATCTGCTCAACCAGGAAATACAGAAACACAAAACAGAACAAAAAAACACAAAACAAATGGATTTTTGGTAGTTTCAAAACTGGGAGAGGTAATAAATAATGTTTTATGCTTCTGCAGAAGTTTCATTTTTTTCTTGCCCCGATCCGGAGTTCCCCTTTAAGAAAAAAAATATTAAATTAAGAAAAAAGTACAATATATCTATACATGGAGTCTTAGTAAGGGGTGGTGTGGTACATCATAGTGCAAATGTTTGGGGGGGGGAGCACACATCCTTCTAAACTATCAAGGTGGTAAAAGTGAACTCAAACTGTGCAATCAAACAAAAACAACCAATGAAAAGTGAGAAAAGTGAAAAACTTTAAGCTTTTACTATGTGAACTATGAACTGAAAACAGTCACCCAACAATAGTGACATCCTATTCCCTAGTTGACTAATGTGACAATTCTAAGTGCTAACAAACAAGCATGAGCACAGCTAGATAGATTTCTCTCTCATATTGTGCAAACTTACAATATGTATATATCCCAACAAATTAAACTGAAGGGTAACCATCATTTCCAAATTTCTGACATGTCACCAAACCTGTTAGAGTCCAAGTGCTGACCCTAACCCTACTTGAAGGAAGGGACAGAGGGCCCTCAGCAGAGTGCGGCATCTGTTCCTTCCTAATCATCCCTTCCCGGATAGACAAACAGAAGCAAAATGGTGACGACCTGACCACCTCTGCCCTATATTGGCACCTGTTGGGGGTAAGGAGGCGTACATGTCAATATGAAAGTTCTTCTTAGGGGTCTGTATGCAACACCTAATGTCCCCTTTCTGCCAGCAGCCGGTCACCACAGTGTGCTGGTTAAATCACTGTAGCAGCACTACAACTCCCAGCCAACAGTCTGTAGTAATAGTATTAAAAAACGATTTAAAGCCCTAAAAAGGGCTGTTTGTTTGTATTGCTAGTATTCCCTGCCTACTGGAACGCTAAATCCTACACTGACGCTCTCCCTGACCAGCAGCAGCTCTGTCCCTGATCTCTCACAGCACGCGTCTGAAGCGAGCACTGCCGGCGCCGAGTTTTATATGGCAGGGTCATCTGATCTGGCCAACCAATCGCAGCTATCAACATGTATGGGTCCCACGTCATCGCAGGATGTACCAAAGAGTCTCCTGCATGTTTATTGGCTGAGAAATAGCACCCATTTTATCCAGGAAGTTACATCAACATGTTATCCAGGAAGTGACATCACCATTTTATCCAGGAAGGGACATCACCAGGTTATCCAGGAAGTGACATCACCATGTTATCCAGGAAGTGACATCACCATGTTATCCAGGAAGGGACATCACCAGGTTATCCAGGAAGTGACATCACCATGTTTATCCAGGAAGCGACATCACCATGTTATCCAGGAAGCGACATCACCATGTTATCCAGGAAGCGACATCACCATGTTATCCAGGAAGTGACATCACCATGTTATCCAGGAAGTGACATCACCATGTTATCCAGGAAGTGACATCACCATGTTATCCAGGAAGTGACATCACCATGTTATCCAGGAAGTGACATCACCATGTTATCCAGGAAGTGAGGCCTTGATGCAGTAGTAAGTGCAGGGAAAAAAGCAGTTTATGTGCATTTCCCATAATAAGTGTATATTGCTAATTTATATAGGTTTTGGGGGGCAATACAATACTTAAATGAAATTTTTTGCCGGACTTCTCCTTTAAGCTGCATATTCATGGTAACAGATATGGAGTACAGGACCAGTTTTCACAGCTGCTCTGCATTTTCTTGCTGTCACTTACTAAAGGCTCTTACCTTTCTTGAGAAGGTAATTGGTCTCATCTGGCAGGAATTAAAGGTTCATCTGATTCTGTTCTTACTATGATCTCTCATTGACGACACTGGCTTTCTCCTACTTGTATCCAAGGAAGATTAGAGCAGATTAGAGTTGTTGTATGTGGCCGTGGCTGGATGGCAGACAGAGGCGGCAGCCCTAATGTCCACCAGCTAAACCCTTCACAAGTGAATAATGGTAAATATGGGAGAATCCAGTCATACAATGTGTATAATGTGATCCATTGTTACCGTGCTGATCATTGTGATTCCTTGAACAGGACCTTGTCTATACAGAACATAATTGTCAGCGCACTACAAGCTGGTGGATGTACAGGAACAAGCAGATTATACAGGCCATTGAGTCCTAGAGGAGGCTGGAGCTCTCCGCGGTGCTGATCGCTCACTCTGCTTTCATGGACTCAGGGATTCTTTATGGTTTCCTGACCCAGGAGAGCTATGACAAAATGCTTAGAGGTTCTGCATTAAAAGGGTACTCAAGCGAAAAAGAAAAAAAAAACTTTTAAATCACATGGTTTTAGAAAGTGCCAGAGATTTGTAATTTACTTCTATTAAAAAAATAACAAGTCCAGTACTTATCAGCTGCTGGATGTCCTGCAGGAAGTGGTGTATTCTTTCCAGTCTGACACAGTGCCCTCTGCTGCCACCTCTGTCCATGTCAGGTACTGTCCAGAGCAGCAGCAAATCCCCATAGAAAACCTACTGGAAGACTTGAGGTTTTTTTTTTTTTTTTTTTTATAGAAGTAGCATTACAAATCTCTGTCACTTTCTGGCACCAGTTGATTTGAAAGAATTTTTGTTTGCTGGAGTACCCCTTTAACTATCCACCCTCTTGGAATTTTATTTTATGACACTTTTGAAATTAAAGTGTTAGAGTTGCGATAATAATGATCACCAGAATTCAGGCTAAAATTACACATGCAGCTATTTGAGCCAAACGCACATGTGGATGCGAAAGGAGATTAGATGTATTAGTCTGGCCCTTATACCTGTTCTATCCTTTGGATCCAGTACCAGTGTGTTTCCAGCCCAGAGCTCCCTACCATAGTATGTGGATTATTATATATATTACTATTATAGTCTATAGGCGGATGCACACAATGAATAGTAGACGCAGAAAGTGACACGTTTGTTTGTTTTTTACCACTGTGGAGTTGCATTATGACCCACAAGCTTAGAGTTGGACTGGCCCACCTGAGGACCGGAGAATCCTCCGGTAGGCCCCCAGCTTTAGAACTTGCACAAACGCTGACTGACATGTTATTTCTCACTGATTCCTCATTAGTGAGCCCCCCAGGATTATTTCCTTTGGTGGGCCCCAGATACCCCAGTCCGACACTGCACAACCTGTTTGAGTTTAATTGCATTAGCGAAGGGGCCGTGCAACCAGGCAGTGCTAAGCAGAGGTTCTTGGTCACAAGACAAGGAACCACTGTGTATGCCCCAGCCTCATGGGGGAACACACATTCCTTTTTTTTTTTTTTCTTAAAGGAGTAAAAACAAATCCACACACAGCGATGGTCTATAAAATAGAAAAAATGTAAAGTATAAAAAAAGTATAAGCCCTCTGGCTACTGATTGACAGCTGTCTGCCTGTACACAGTATATGTACACATTACAGATAGACAACTGACAATCAGCGGCTGGTGCTCATGAATATTGAGAACTACTGAGCACATGCACAAAAGGACTAGTGTGCAGTGATGGAGAGGACTAGTGTCCAGTGATCCGAGCGCTCGCTGTTCAGGAGGATCTCTCCAAATTACCAGAACAATGTGAGTGATACAGCATTGTGTTGAGCTTCTCTGCCACCAGTTGAGGCTACTCTTATATAGGGCAGTATAAACTTACTGTCTTTTTATTAAAGTGTCACTATCATTGTTTTTTTGTTTTTGTTTTTTATTACAGGAATCATTAGTCCAGGGGATTTTAAGAAACATAATTGGGTTTTTGGGCAAATATGCCATTATCTGCATTCAAAAAGCCTTTCCCCACGTCCCCCCCCCCCCTCCTCTCATCTACTGCTCATTATCAGGAAATCTCGACTCTTTTACATCAGTCGAGCCCTGTGTAAGCTATGGAGAGAGGAGGGGGGAGGAGGGAGATTAGACACCAGCAGAGAGGAGAGACACCGCTATTCAGAGGTCAGAGAGGTCAGTGCTGACCTCAGAGGGGACAACCTGGTGATGTAGCTGTAAATTATCTCTTTGTTGTCCTGTTTTGGTGCCTCTTCTCCCTCCACCCCTCCCCTCTCCATAGACAACAATGAAGACAGGGGGGAGGGCTTCAAACTGCTTTTTCATGATAAAAATGCATTTTTCGGTTAATAAACCCTAATACAAAGTTTCTTAAAATCGCCCGTACTATTGATTTCTGGCACTTTTTCCATGCGGCCTGTGCCCGCATCTCATTAAAAGTTGAAGAATATGAGTTGAACAAAAAAAAAAAAAAAGTCAAGCTGTTTCTGTATCTTTGGAGAAAATGATGAATTTGCTTCCCGAGCAAGAAGAAGCATCTGTTCTCATCTGAGACTCCGCTGCATCCGCTGACACAGGACTATCGGCCACAACTGTTAATTACATCTGTAATTGGGATTTCAGAAGACGTCCATCCTCCCTTTAACTTCATTACAATATGGATCAATGGCCCAGTACTAATGACGGCCATTTACCGGCATGTGGCCGGGCCGACGTAAGGAAAACTGTCAAAAGACATTTCAAAATGATTTTTTTTTTTTTTTTTAAGGAAAGCTGAAAATACCTAGAAACATCAGAAATTCTGCGTCAGCATCCCATTTTAGCCCTGATTTTATCAGTGTTTTATTTCCCATGGTGCCGGAGCGTATATCTTGATTCTATCATCGCCTGACGGTAATGACAGCGTCTGCTTTACAGCAAGTCACATGACCAGGTTCTTGTTAGACCGAGGATACTTACAACCACATGACAAATAAATTAATGGAGACCAGGCAGCTAGGAGATCTGGTTCCTGTGCTCTGCCCAACATGATGACTGGTTTATGTATAAGTTGTCTTAAAGGGGTACTCCGGCGAAAATCTTTTTCTTTCAAATCAACTGGTTTCAGAAAGTTAAACTGATTTGTAATTTACTTCTATTTAAAAATCTCCAGTCTTCCAGTACTTATCAGCTGCTGTATGTCCTGCAGGAAGTGGTGAGTTCTTTCCAGTCTGACACAGTGCTCTCTGCTGCCACCTCTGTCCAAGACAGGAACTGTTCAGAGCTGGACAGGCTTTCTATGCTGATTTACTACTGGTCTGGATCAGACAGAGATGGCAATTGTGTCTGACTGGAAAGAAAACACCACTTCCTGCAGCACATACAGCAGCTGATAAGTACTGGAAGACTGGAGATTTTTAAATAGAAGTTACAAATCTATAAAACTTTATGAAAACTGTTGGTTTAAAAGAAAAAAAGATTTTTGCCGAAGTACTCCTTTAAGCCAGATTTGTTTGGTGACGGTGAAGCCATAGGGAAAGATTTATCAAACCCTGTGTCATATTGTTAGGGTAGCCCATCACTCTAAAGGTCCCAATAGTTGTGAGCAAAAGGTCAGTTATACTTTGGCAGGACTGTAGTGGGCCTACTGGCTCTTCCCCTTAATGAATACTAACTTTCCTGACCCTTTTGTTCTTAGAGAGTAAAGCCATCACTAGAGGAGTCTGGCAGTGGCTCCCTACTTTCCTCTATAGTAAGAATACAGGAACTTGCAAAGACCAAAATTGTTGGTCAAACTAACTGTTGTTAAAGGTGTATGACCACTCTAATATCGGTGGAGGTCTTACCTCTGGAACCACATAACAATACCTCAGTGTGGAGTGACCACATTCAGATACCTAGCCACCCTGCTAATATACATTAGAAGGAATGTGTCGCCCCCAGTGCACCAACATGCAAAATTAGCATAAAGATTAAATTTCTAATAGCATGGACACAGCACCAAGGATGAAGGTAAGAAACTGATCTTCATCCGCGATGTCCCATGCGCAAAAGAGACTTATAAGCAGGTTCCCTTTAAAGAGGAAGATAACATGGCAAGAACTTTCCTGCATTACAGACTTAGGAGAAAAGGTGGTTTGGGGTTCCAGTAAGATGGGGTGGGCGGAGGGAGTCGTTTGCAGTACAAAGACTAAAGTCCACAGCAAATTTTTACCTAATTTCACAGTTAAATCCATAAGCAAAACACGTAAATTTATATGTAGAATACACAATATATATATATTAGAGATGAGCGAATCGATGATCTAAATGAAACATAGCGCTTTGTTTGATCTGTGCTCGGCTCATCAAGCTGTCGGCGCTGCTCCGCCCCCTGCCGCTCCTCCCAGGATGGAAGAGAAAAGCTGGATCCAATCCTGGGAAACTGGGAGAAGTTTCTCAGGATTGGATCCAGCTTTTCCCTATATCCTGAAAGGAGTGGCAGGGAGCAGAGCAGCAAAGAAAGACCGGTGGCTCTATGAGCCGAGCACAGATCAAACAAAGCGCTATGTTTCATTTAGATCAGCCATTTGCTAATCTCATATATATATATATATATTTATTTATTTTTATTTTTTTTTACTGTATATATATATATATATATATATATATATATATATATATATATATACTGTATATATATATATTTATATATATATATATATATATATATATATATCCTGCACCTGCAGAGGTTCCACTCTTCCAGGCCTTGATTTTCTAATTCGGGAACGCCTGTTAGATATTCCAAATGAACATGAATAAAACATCAATATAATTTATTTCCCTTCCTGCAGTTTATCTAATGTGTAAATTACAATCCCAACAATCTCTGGAAAAAATAAATAAATCCATCAAACTTAAAAGCTTTATCGGCAATCTGCCCATAAAAAAAAACAAACCTGTTTGGGTCCATCAGCAGTCACATGTCACCCCCCACCCCATAGCTATTAATGCCTCCCCTCCATATTATACATTGTTAGCACATACATATTCATTATGCTAATTCCAGCGGCTCTGCAACCTTTTCTAAAGACTGAAAATAAGTGAATGTGGGATATTGCAGGATGAGAAGTAACCGGAAGAGCCTATGAGGATGCTGGGGCGATGCTAGGTGGGGGCAGATCTCATTGTGCTCAATAAGTGGAACGGGCACTCGGGGCCAGCCGAGATGGGGCCAGGAACTGTGCTATAGGATGTGCTCAAGCGTTACTCTAAAAGATGCTGACGCCCAATGCATCTTGGAATCTTCACTGCGCTGCAAGTACACCCTCCTCAAATTAAAATGTAGACCTAAGGTGGCGTATGACAACTTGGGTTAGAGATGAATTCTGTGATGTGACAGTTCCTTGAGAGCCTCCGAGGCTAGGACTGCCGTGCTGCAAATGATGTCTACTTTTTTTCATTCACAGTATGGGAAGGCAATGTTACTATGCCAGGCATTGGGAGACTACATTATAACACTATAATGATATCAATAATAATTAGAGGAATTAGAACATGGAAGGGGAACCTTCGGCCCTCCAGCGGTTGCAAAACGGGAAAGAAGAGCGGGAGCATGGCTAGGTGAATGACTATGGGGGTGCGACTGCGGTACAGGCAGACCTGCATCTCTGATGCCCACCCGCACAGTCATTCACCCTGCCATACTCCTACTTCTCCTCCCCATAGCTGATGCACACGTCTCCGCCTTCTAGGGCACATGAAATTTAAAGGGACAGTACGCTGGTAATTGACCTCTGCTCCCTAACACTCCCCTATAAATGTGTGCACCTGCCTGAAGCCCCCATTAGATCCTCTGCATCCTGTCATAAATCCAACCCCCCTTGCGGTGGGCTCTGATGAAGAGCAGCTGCCCATCAGACTCTGCTCCCTGATGCGGCTTACGCCATCACTAGCGGCTGTTTAGCGGATCCACTACTCTTTCCGTTACATGTGTAATATGGAAGCTGGATTGAATAGGAGATAATGGACATTATGGGGCCCATAGACATGTGGCTACCATTATAGCAGCCTCCCTTTTAACAAGTCAGATTAGTATAGAGTCTAGTTTTAGAATAGCCCCTGCTTTAATAACTATAACAACCCACAAACTGAGTGGAGAACACAACACTACAGCCCTGCTACCTCATGGGGTAAGCTGGTGGCCTTTCTGGCCATTATACAGTAGACTCTTTAAGCCAACAAACAAGTGACAAGTGAGATCCTGAAGTTATGTGGAGTCACGTCTGTACTACTCTGGGGACGACTACCGCTATCATGAGCAGAAGGAACAGATGAGCAAAGGGTAAAGGTCTACCAGGACAATAGAAACGATAGAGCGATAAGGTTCAACAATTGCAACCTCATCATAGACTCTTGTGTACACAAGAACATATTGAAAGAGTGTTTTATTGGTTAATGAGAACTCGGCTACATGTCTCCTGGCATGGAATCTTACTGGATGTGAGTTTATTACTTATTATTACTTTACCAATGCCCCATGAATACACAGGAAATTATATTGATCACACTCCGCTACAACTGAACCCAACCACCGTGTGGCACATAGTAAAAGCTCTAAAGAATGTTGATTCAGGATGAGGGCCAAACTTCCTACTAAACAGAACAAGTGCTTGACTAATTAATGACAGTTTTACCAATTACAGATTTCCTCTCATGGCCATTCTGGCAGAAATGTAGGGTTACATGGCGCCATTCAAAAGAATGCCATTCTGGATGTACCAGTATATTCTGTATAGTACCGTATATTCCGGCGTATAAGGCGACTGGGCGTATAAGACAACGCCTGAATCGGGTTCGCCTTATACGCTGGAAAATGTTAACCCCCGCCAGCCCACAGCCCTGCTGCGGTCAGGCACGGGTTAAATTTAAAAAACAAAACAGTAACTCACCTGTGACCTGTTCCGGCAGCCGCACGTCTTCCTCCCGTTCCCGGTGCAGGCAGTGTGACGTACACCACCTGCGCCGGAGATCCCTGAAGATCTCCCGTGCAGCAGAGCATCTCATCGGACAAGCTCGGAGATGCTCGGCTCCCGGGAGAGCTTCAGGCGAATGATGCAGGCTTCGGGAACTTCCGGCCATTTTTGAGCTCCACCACCGTATGGGGCGACCATTCCCGGCGTATAAGATGACCCCTGACTTCTAAGAAGATTTTTCAGGGTTAAAAATTGTCTTATACGCCGGAAAATACAGTATATAGAAAGGGTGTGGTATCCAGAGTCAGTGGCTTTGCAATCTCATGCTATCCAATGGGTGGTATAGGTCCCACATGGCAAAAAATGCATTAAAAAATAGCCTGAATTCATCATACCGTCGCAACCCAGAGGAAAAGCCACAGTCAATCTTTGTCATATGTCAAAAGTTATTGACCTCACCAGGTTTTACTGCTGAGACCCGATGTGATCAAGAGATATAAACAGCATCACCATCCATTCCCCAGGCGGCTGATAATTTCGACATTTCGAGAATAATATTGTAAGGAGTCTCTATCTTCCCTTTTGCTCAGTCTCTTCACTTTTTTAGTACTCACAGTCCTGTAAATCTTCTTCTCCAAAGTGGATATAAAAATTAATAGGAAAGGCAAGAAAACTCTCAAGGTTGCCCAAAGGTCAAAAATAATAAATAAATGGACAAGGAAAAAAAAAAGTAGTATTCAAGCAGCACTATTTTATGTACTGCTTAAATACTACATTTTTTATTCTTTATCCATTTATTTATCATTTTTGACCTTTAGGCAACCTTGAGAGTCAACCTACTTTTCTTGCCTTTGAATATTATTAATTCATAATGCAAAAAAAGAGCCAGAGGAGAGATCCAATCCTTCTACATGTATTGATACCTGTTGACTCATGGTGCGTGTTTCCCATGACTTGTACTTTGAATGATGCTCTGATATAGGCGGTTATATCCATCCACACATTGTTGTTCTTTGAGGGATGTTGGACTGAATAAACCCTGCAGGACACATTTCCGAGACCCTCTATCTATGCTGTGATTGGCTTTCCTGTGAATGTTTGGATGGGGTGGTGCTTTCCCGTTTATCATCTGCAAAATGGAGGTGCCTGGTGTTGTCTTTCATTCCTTCTAGAATTGTTCAGGCAACTGTGGCGTAGCCTCTTAGGATTAGGCCTGGCCTGAAGCCCAATGGGTCCCAGAATGCAGGAAGAAGCTTGCTTTACTTCTTACTAGTTATAGATGTCTGATCCTTTCAGTTACTGGAGTTGTTCATTGAACATACAGAAGACCTGGCCATCTTGACTACTGGCACTCCAAATGTGAAATGTAGAACCCCCTTTGAATGAGGGATGGTTTTTCCAGCAAACTGCAATCCCATAGTCCTCAGGTTGGTCTCTCCATATCTGTACACAGATAGACACATCGATTTCAATGGCCAACCATAGTCAGCTGACTACATTTTGCCCATTAAAGGAGTCCAGGCAAACCAATTTTTTAAACTGGGGAGTATAAACAAATCACGTGTGGTGCATTGCTGGTGGCTGCGTACTGGTGCTCCAGTCCCTGGGTCCCCGAGTCCGCGGCTGCTTCCTGGTCTGAGCCGGACCCAGGTCGTGATGTGTGTGGTCCGCTCAGCCAGTCAGTGGCCGAGGCGGGACCTCGCTATGGCCGCTGACTGGCTGAGTGGACCATACACATCATGACACGGGTCCCCGCCCAGGGTAGGAAGCGGCCGGGGCAGTGCGCAGCAACCAGGGCTGGAGTGGGGGAGGTAAGCACATGTTATTTCTTTTATTCTCCCCCTTTCACAATTTACCCAGACTTCTCCTTTAAAGTCTTGTCCATGCACAGATACATTGGCATCCCATTTTGACAAGATGCTGAGGTAGCCATGCAACATAAAGGCAAATCATAGTGCGAATGTAAATATGGGGGTCACCCATCCAACAACCAGAATGTAGCATTGCACAGTGGGACACTGCAGTTATTTGCATGACAGTAAGATAAATGTTGTGCATTTCATACTGGCCTAGGGGGAAAAGTGCAAGGTAGTAAAGTGCATGACACAAATGATGAATTCCTCCATCTACAGTATATAGACTTCATCTCTTCCCAGGCATACATGTGAATTGTCATACGCCCACGGATTATTATTCACATCACTATATATTCCAGACAGCAAACTATTTTTTTTTTTGGTTGGGATTAAAGAATTAATTTGACACAATGTGAAATATGCCATGTTCCCAGCAACGCCGAGCGGTATAAGTAATGAAAGCAATAACAAAATGTACCATGTGAGAGAAGGGGCTTGATGTATTAGAGATGGATTTGAGATGACACAGAGACATCTGTAGTCTTCCACAGATTACATGATTGATTTTTCAGACTGTTAGCTGTATTGGAAGAAAGTTGTTCATTGCTGAGCGTATGGCAAATGAGGTGCTGCAATCTCTGCAAATGTCACGTCCTGGGTGATTTGTTTTCTATTTAACTAAAGGAATGGAAAAGGGTAATTTTTCTATCCATCTTCAGCCAATCTGCGGGGTGCCATCTACCTGTGATCTATGATAGGTGCTATGTAAGGGGGCTTAAAGGGACAACCCATTATTGTTCCCTGTTAGAGCTTAGGATATCATAAGCCATGTTTGTGACTCCTCCACTGTGAACCAAAGCTTTAGAACCATGACAAGTGTCAGCTCTTGCTCCGGTAGATTCATGTTTTTCATTTGCGGCATTGGAAATGAGCAGCCAATGCTCACCTATTAATAGGATGTTCTTTTCCTATAAGCTATATTTAAAATGTACTCAAATTGTTGATGAGACATAGTGATTATATAGCAACTATCAACCATAGTGTTGCTGCAGTGTCCCGGTACCTGTCTACAT
Source organism: Dendropsophus ebraccatus (assembly GCF_027789765.1). Lineage (NCBI taxonomy): Eukaryota > Metazoa > Chordata > Amphibia > Anura > Hylidae > Dendropsophus > Dendropsophus ebraccatus. The sequence continues at coordinate 29,593,127 of NC_091455.1, read as the reverse complement.
GCTGTTCCAACATGTAGGTTGTAATATGGATAAAGAATATCACTGTAGCTTTACTTCTTCTGGGTATTGTGAGTTATACATGTCTAATACATCTTGTGTTTTTTACACTTCTAAACATTTATACACTAAGGTACAGAGTTGTGCAATGGATATTTTTCTCTGTGCTGCCACCACTGATACAAGTGTATGAGAAGCGGGTCACATTACCTCCCCCCCCCCCGCCCCCAGACAGACTTCTGCCTAGAAGCCATTAGAAGGTTCTGTCCACAGAGGTCTGGATTGAATCAATTCATTGTCACCTCTTGCCCAGTCTGAGAAATATGAGGCAGTGTCTGACAGCTTTCGGCTGAGGAGACTTCATTAAGTCCCGGATAGACCAAAAAGGAATAAGGAGGTCTAGGCTAGTAAATTACAGTGAGCTTAGTTTAACCCTAGTTCCGCAAGTAAATTTCGTTGTTATCTAACTCGAGTCTACGCTGAGTTGGCCAAGGTCAACCACAGCAGCGTGTAGAGTACCCAAGATCTTTCCCTGGTCCATGCTAAAGTGGCATCTACTAAAATTCTGCATTCCTTCTCCAAGAGGCAGGCCTGTCTTTAGACAAATGAAAGACATTATAAAAGACGTTCTTCTGCTTCTAGTGGACACCTAGTGTCTCTGGCCAGCGCCAGTGCTACATGTCTTACCCGCCATGACCTTTACCAACTTAAGCCCTGCAATAGGGTATTATAATGCAACCAACCCTCTAAGACATATTGAGTATTTCTGATGACTCTAAATGACATGTCAGAATCAGCGGTTACAGACAAGACAAGAGACAGTAGGCCCTGGATCTGAATCCCTCCCACTGACCCTACCTATTTGCCTCAGCCGACCCTAGGCGGTCGCGGACAACCACAAAGACGTTCCCTTTGCTACGTAAGTGACAACACAGAACAATACGGACAGACAAAACACAATAAGAATAGTGGAACAAGCCGGGTCAAACCACACGGGCAACGAGGTACAAATACAGCAATACAACGGATAGTCAAAAGTCAGTCGGAGGTCAGAATAACGAGTAGTCAGGCAGGAAGGAATTAGGACGGGGTTCGCAGGGGTAGACAAGGAGAGCTGGGACCAGGAGTGAACCTAATAGCCAGTGATTACAAGCTGGCTCTGAGACTTACTTATACTGGATCAGGAGCCCGGACCAAAGGCTGATTGGTCCGGCCTCCTGAATCCAGCCATGAAACAGCTGCGGTACTGCAGGCTGAGTAGCCCAGCGATTCGTCACTCAGCCTGCAAGAACGCCGCTCAGCTGTTGTGCTGGCTGGCCGGCCAGCTGACAGTCACGTGACCGCGGCGTCCCTGGTTGTCAGGAAAGCCGTCGGCTCTCCGTGACGTCACTCGGCTCTGGTGGGCGGAGCGACGGCGCACTCCGGAGCCAGCCACCGAGCAAAAAGAGAACGCTGCAGGACCCTGGTAAGGTAAGTTCCTGACATGACAGTTCTAAGAAGGGGGTCGTCTCCGTCGATCATTATCTGAAGTGGGGTGAACTTTTCACTAGAGATGGGTGCAATTCCAGCATACTCAAGTCCCCCCGAGCTCGGAGGTCTCTGAATTTGATTACCGGTGGCTGCAGAAGTTGGATGCAGCCCTAGAGAGTCCTGGAAAACCTGAATACAGCCTATGGGCTATGGCTGTATCGATGTTTTATAGGGAGCCCTAAGGCTGCATCCAGCTTCTTCAGCCACCGGTAATCAAATGCCGGGACCTCTGGGGTTTGATCAGACTCGAGCATGCTGGAGTTGCATTCATTTCCACTTGTGTCCATTGTATTTTTCCCATCATTCCTGTGGGCTCTGCTAAGTTTCGCTATGATTTCTGTGTACACCCCAAGGCCTTCCATCTATTATGTGTCCTTTATACGCTGTCCTCTCATGTGGTTTACATGACCCCATAGGCTCCCGGCTATGGCTCCCTATAGTAACAGCTTCCATCATATAATCGCCTTGACCGTTCTCTTTTCTGTATTTTTTTTCATTTCCTCGGTTATATCGTTCTTGTAACTTATTTACACAATCTGATACACGCAAACTGAAAATGTGATTTACACCGAAGGCTTTCAGTAAAGAAAGGTCACAAAGGAATTGTTACATGTTTACTCCTAGTGGAAAGTCTTTGCGAGACCTGAAGCCGGTCTAAGATCCGTGATACAAGCCTATGTGCACTGAAGGACACGACAAGCCTGGAGGCTGCGGCAGAAAGGTCACTGGTGTCCTTCAGAATCATAGAGTTTTTCCAAATCAGTTCACAAAATCCATCAAAGTGTATGATTGAATTTCACAATGCTGATGATCCTGTAATGTAGCGTTCATCTCGTACTGTATGGAAACATTAGAAATGGACCCTTTCATTCTCCAGTATTCTTCCTAAAAAGCTTTAACCCCTTAACTTTAAATGCATGCACGTGTATATGGAAGGAAGATACAACTTACTTACATAATGGATCACCTAAAAAACCAACATCTTGATGGATCCAAACCAGCATGGCTTTACTGGGGGCCGATCATGTCAGACTAATCTCATTGGTTTCTGTGATTATGTCACAAAAGTGCTGGATGAAGGTGGTGCCGTGGATATCGCCTATCTGGACTTCAGCAAAGACTTTCATACAGTTCCCCATAAAGAGCTGATAGAGAAGTTAGGGAAAATTGGACTTAATCCCTGGATAGTTCAGTGGATTTGTTGTTGGCTGAAGGATAGATATCAGAGGGTTGTTGTTAAAGGGGTTGGCAACTTTATAGTAAAATAGTTCAGTGTACAGTATTAGTAAGTGTACTCATATTACTTACTGACAGCATCTCCCTGTGTACCTCATAGAGCTAAAATAAAGCTCCCCTCCTTCAGGCTGTGCTGTCCTGCTCTGTGGTGATTCTGTCCATAAGATGGCTGACATGGTGTAGCATGTGACCATGCCTCTCCCCCTGTGTCTCTATTGGCAAATACAGGTTCAGTGTTGGACAAAAGGGGGAAGGGCATGGTCAAATACTCCTCCATGCTTCACCATCTTATGGACAGACTCATCACAGAACAGGACAGCACGACCTGGAGGAGGGAAGTCTGATTTTGGCTCTATGAGGTACACAGGAAACTGCTGTCAGTAAGGTTTGGTAGGTACGATTAGTGGTATAGGAGAAGGTTTGTTACGTAAGGATAGTGACATGGAAGAAAGGTTTGTTACGTAAGGATAGTGACATAGAAGAAGGTTTGGTAGTAGTGATGAGCGAATAGTGAAATATTGGAATATTCGATATTCGTACGAATATCTCCCGAATTTTCGAATATTTGATCGAATATTTGATCCAACTAAAGTCTATGGGAACAAGTATTCGATTATTGAAAAACTTCTATTCGACCACTTGGAGGTAAAAACCAGAAGCTGGGGGATTTGAACGCTTATCGAATATTTGATAATATTTAATAGATCCAATACCTTACAATTTGATCAAATATCTATTCGATCGAACAGTATTCGCTCATCACTATTTGGTAGGTTGGTAGGTAAGGATAGTGATATAGGAGAAGGTTGGTAGGTAAGGATAGTGACATAGGAGAAGGTTTGGTAGGTAAGGATAGTGACATAGGAGAAGGTTTGGTAGGTAAGGATAGTGACATAGGAGAAGGGTTGGTAGGTAAGGATAGGGATATAGGAGAAGGTTTGGTAGGTAAGGATAGTGACAAAGGAGAAGGGTTGGTAGGTAAGGATAGTGACATAGGAGAAGGTTTGGTAGGTAAGGATAGTGACATAGGAGAAGGTTTGGTAGGTAAGGATAGTGACAAAGGAGAAGGGTTGGTAGGTAAGGATAGTGACATATGAGAAGGGTTGGTAGGTAAGGATAGTGACATAGGAGAAGGGTTGGTAGGTAAGGATAGTGACATAGGAGAAGGTTTGGTAGGTAAGCATAGTGACATAGGAGAAGGGTTGGTAGGTAAGGATAGTGACAAAGGAGAAGGGTTGGTAGGTAAGGATAGTGACAAAGGAGAAGGGTTGGTAGGTAAGGATAGTGACAAAGGAGAAGGTTTGGTAGGTAAGGGTAGTGACATAGGAGAAGGTTTGGTGGGAAGGATAGTGACATAGGAGAAGGTTTGGTAGGTAAGGGTAGTGACATATGAGAAGGTTTGGTAGGTAAGGATAGTGACATATGAGAAGGTTTGGTAGGTAAGGATAGTGACATAAGAGAAGGGTTGGTAGGTAAGGATAGTGACATAAGAGAAGGGTTGGTAGGTAAGGATAGTGACATAAGAGAAGGGTTGGTAGGTAAGGATAGTGACATAAGAGAAGGGTTGGTAGGTAAGGATAGTGACATAGGAGAAGGTTTGGTAGGTAAGGATAGTGACATAGGAGAAGGTTTGGTAGGTAAGGATAGTGACATAAGAGAAGGGTTGGTAGGTAAGGATAGTGACATAAGAGAAGGGTTGGTAGGTAAGGTTTATCTATCTGCTGATAACACAAAAGTGTGCAATAGAGATTCCTGGAAAAGAATTTAACTTTGCTAGATAAGTGGTCCAGACAATGGAAACTGCAGTTCAATTTTTTTCAAATGTAAAATAATGCACTCGGGGAGAAGGAATCTCCTATATGAGTATCGTATAGGTAGTTCTGTGTTAGTGAAGACTTCAGAAGATAAGGATTTAGGGGTAGTGATTTCTGATACTTCACAGTTACCAGTCACCTAGGCTGTATAGCTAGAGGTATAACCATTAGGAAGAGGGAGATTGTAATCCCGCTGTATACAGCTCTATGGAAACTGTGGGAGATGCTCAAGCATGTTGATGGACCAAACAATCCTGTCTACTGGGGATCCGTTTGGGTCTTATGGAACCTGTTTCCCATGTATGCATGCCCTTATGTAACCACTGCTCCCAATACCCCCTAACATTCACAATAGCCTAGATGGCAGACAATTTAATGAAATGACCATCTTTCTTCTCTTGGTCCAATGCATCGTAGAGGCATGTGTAGTAGTCACTAAGAGGTACACTGCCCAAAGGTAGCCTCCAAGAGACTTTTTATTGCGCAGTTGTGGAAGCTCTTTTACGCCCTCTTGTGGTAACACCAAGCATAGTCATTACATATCTGCCTTGACATATCTGCAAGATGAGTTCTGCAACAATCTGATGTTTCTATCTGGGTGGGTTATTTGGTATGTTCATGAGTGTACATGTGCATGATGGTGGACATGAGGGGCACAGCAAACACAGAGAGTGCATACATTTGGGAAATGGATTGAACAGACATTAGTCTACATTTAGCCCAGGAAGCCTATGGGTCCATTGGCAATACATCAGGCTGTACGTCAGCATCCCTTGATGACATTTTGCCCACAAATAGCCTGATGGAATCACCAAAATATTATGGGAATCAATTGTTGCCTACTTGTTTGTAGAGATGTGTCCTTACCTTTTATTGTTAGTCATGTCCCAATATTATGCTCATATTGATCAGCTTACAAAAAAACATAGTTTAGTCATGTTGCTATATGTGTATTTTCTATATGTGTCTGTATGTGGCCACCCGGTGGTGGTCATGTGAATTGCAGGCTGGTGAGGATTTTGCTAACATGTCACAACACTGTATAGAATTTGTAAAAGGTGAAGGTATACATTATACGTTATAAGTAAGGGAAATGTCATCTGAAATCACTTGTCATTGACACAGCGAGTGGCTCCTGATGGTGCGCTGTGCAGCTCATGGTTATTCATCAATGTAAATCAATTTTTCTTCACTTTTCATACTGACATCATTGTAATGTACAGTATGTCTAGAATAAAGACTGTTCGCATCAGAACAGATGGAGCTTCTATTCATTCCTGAAAAGACTACATTTATAAAGAGGCAGTGATTATAGATTTACATGCAAATTTCTCTCCATTCTATGTGTTTATTTCCAAATATGAATCACTTGGTGGAAACCACACGATACAATGGCGACAGGCAGCGGCTTACGTCAGTAAGTGAGAATGTGACGGAATTCAGACATTTTTATACAGTAGGTTTTAAAGAGGCAGGAGTGATTGAAAAAATAGGTTATTATATGTTATATTTTTTATTGTATCAATGTTGCTGTTATTTAGGGCGTGGGCCTTAAACTGGTTAAATCGGGATCACATAGAAATACAATGATGCATTTCCTTTTAAATTCAATACAAAACAGAATTATTGTGAATTAGTTACATGCCCCCTGGGCTTCCATACAGTAATAATATATCCTGTGCCTCCATACAGTAATAATGTCCCCATGTGCATCCATACAGTTATAATACCCCCTGTGACTCCATACAGTTATAATGCCCCCTGTACCTCCATATAGTAATAATGCCCCCTGTGCTTCCATACAGTAAAAATACCCCCTGTGCCTCCACATGGTAATGCACCCCATGCCCCCATACAATAATAATGCCCCCTGTGCCTCCATACAATAATAATGCCCCCTGTGCCTCCATACAATAATAATGCCCCCTGTGCCTCCATACAATAATAATGCCCCCTGTGCCTCCATACAATAATAATGTCCCCTATGCCTCCATACAGTAATGCTGCCCCCTCTGCTTCCATACAGTAATAATCCTCCCTGTGCTTCCATACAGTAATAATGCCCCCTGTACCTCCATATAGTAATAATGCCCCTGCGCAGGGGCGTAACTAGAAATGGCTGGGCCCCATAGCAAACTTTTGATTGGGCCCCCCCCCCCCCTCTCGATCGACCACTATGCCATCAACACACTCAGCTCTACACAGGTCCTGTACACCATATAAATTACAGTACAGTTACATCAGGTGACTTACAGGAGACGTCTTCTCTGATCGGAGTTCTTCCCTTTTCATTTTCTTTTCCATCTGTCCTGGGCCGTTATGAGAATTTCTCCGGGCCACGAATCCACAGAATCTGCCAGACAGACATATTAGGCTCCACACTCTGTCACCATCCTCATCTCTAACAACTGCACATCTGTATTGGCCCCTTTACACCCACATTTAGTGGGTAGGCTGACTCTATGTGATCCCATTTTAGTATATGGCCCTCCTCTCTGTCGCCTCTCCTTATAGATAGCTTCCTTATGTTGCCCCCCCCCCCCGCTGTCCCCCTTATAGATGCCCCCCCCATGTTGTCTCCTTATAGATGGTCCCCTATGTTGCCCCCCCTATAGATGGCCCCCTCTTCCCCTATATTGTCCCCTTATAGATGGCCCCCTTTCCCCCTTTATTGTCCTCTTATAGATGTTCCCCTCTCCCCCAATGTTGTACGTTTATATCCCCCTCTCCCCCTATGTTGTCCCCCTCTCCCCCTATGTTCTCCCCTTATAGATGGCCTGCTCTCCCCCTATGGTGTCCCCCCCTTATAGATGGCCCTCTCCCCCCCCTTCCTTATAGATGCCCCCCTCCCCCCCCCCTTCCTTACAGATGTCCCCCTCCCCCCCTTCCTTATAGATGGTCTCTCTCTCCCCTCTCCCTTATAGATGCCCCCCTCTCCCCCCCTTCCTTATAGATGCCCCCCTCTCCCCCCCTTCCTTATAGATGCCCCCCTCTCCCCCCTTCCTTATATATGCCCCCTTCTCCTCTCCCCCCCTTCCTTATAGATGCCCCCTTCTCTTCTCCCCCCTTTCTTATAGATGCCCCCTCCTCTTCTCCCCCCCCTTCCTTATAGATGCCCCCTTCTCTTCTCCCCCCTTTCTTATAGATGCCCCCTCCTCTTCTCCCCCTCTTCCTTATAGATGCCCCCTTCTCTTCTCCCCCCTTCCTTATAGATGCCCCCTCCTCTTCTCCCCCCTTCCTTATAGATGCCCCCTCCTCTTCTCCCCCCCTTCCTTATAGATGCCCCCTCCTCTTCTCCCCTCCCCCCTTCCTTATAGATGCCCCCTCCTCTTCTCTTCCCCCCCTTCCTTATAGATGCCCCCTTCTCTTCTCCCCCCTTCCTTATAGATGCCCCCTCCTCTTCTCCCCCCTTCCTTATAGATGCCCATGCCCCCTTCTCTTCTCCCCTCCCCCCTTCCTTATAGATGCCCCCTCCTCTTCTCCCCCCCTTCCTTATAGATGCCCCCTTCTCTCCTCCCCCCTTCCTTATAGATGCCCCCTTCTCCCCCTTCCTTATAGATGCCCCCTTCTCCCCCCCTTATAGATGCCCCCTCCCCCCCCCCTTATAGATGCCCCCTTCTCTTCTCCCCTCCCCCCTTCCTTATAGATGCCCCCTCCTCTTCTCCCCCCCCCTTCCTTATAGATGCCCCCTTCTCTTCTCCCCTCCCCCCTTCCTTATAGATGCCCCCTCCTCTTCTCCCCCCCTTCCTTATAGATGCCCCCTTCTCTCCTCCCCCCTTCCTTATAGATGCCCCCTTCTCTCCTCCCCCCTTCCTTATAGATGCCCCCTTCTCCCCCCCCCCCCCCCGAGAAAAGCAAGTTTAAAAAAAAAGAAAAAAACTCACCTAACAACACGCTCCCCCGTCGAGCCTTCTTCCTGTCACCCCCTGTCTGATACGCAGCTGCCGTCTGATGCCGCGTCCTAGCCCCGGCAGCGCGCGTATCATAGAGTTCTGTGTGGGCCTGTAGCCGCGACTTCCGGCACACGTCTCTGTGCCGGAAGTCGGGGCCGCAGCACAAGCCCACACAGAACTCTATGATACGCGCGCTGCCGGGGCTAGGGCGCGGCATCAGACGGCAGCCGTGCATCAGACGGTGGGTGACAGGAGCGCTGTGGACCGGTCCCGTGCTCCTCCTGGCCCAGTGACTCCTTTTCCCTATGGTTGGGGAAAGGAGTCTCCGGGTCGGGAGGAGCACGGGACCGGCCCCCGGCTACAGCACCCGGGAGGCATGCTCAGCCGCCGGGTGCTGCAGGATATGTCAGCTCCAGGGGCCCGCGTCACGGGCCCCTGATGCGGCGGGGCCCCGTAGCAGCCGCTACGGCTGCTACGGCGGTAGTTCCGCCAGTGCCCCTGCGCCTTCATACATTTGTAATGCCCCCTGTGCCTTCATACAGTAATAATGCCCCTGTGCCTCCATACAGTAATAATGCCTCCTGAGCCTCCACATAGTAATAAAACCCCCTGTACCTCCATATAGTAATAATGTCCCCTGTGCCTCTATACAGTAATAATATCCCCTGTGCCTCCATACAGTAATAATAACCCCTGTGACTCCAATAGTAATAATGCCCCCAGTACCTCCATGCAGTAATAATGCCCTCTGTGCCTCCATACAATAACAATTCCCTCTGTGCTTTCATATAGTAATAATAGCCCCTGTGCCTCCACATGGTAATGCACCCCATGCCCCCATACAGTAATAATGCCCCCCCTGTGCCTCCCTACAATAATAATGCCCCTGTGCCTCCATACAATAATAATGCCCCCTATGCTTCCATACAGTAATAATGTCCCCTTTGCTTCTATACAGTAATAATGCTCCCTGTGTTTCCATACAGTAATAATGCCCCCTTTACCTCCATATAGTAGTAATGCCCCTGTGCCTCCATACATTTATAATGCCCCCTGTGCCATCATACAGTTATAATGCCCCTGTGCCTCCATACAGTAATAATGCCTCCTGAACCTTCACATAGTAGTAATACCCCCTGTACCTCCATATAATAATAATGCCCCCTGTGCCTCTATAAAGTTATAATACCCCCTGTGCCTCCATACAGTAATAATAACCCCTGTGACTCCAACAGTAATGCCCCCTGTGCCTCCATACAGTAACAATGCCTCCCGTGCCTTCATACAGTAATATTGCCCCCTGTGCCCAAATACAGCAATAATACCCCCTAAACCTCCATATAGTTATAATGCCCCCTGTGAGTCCATACAGTAATAATGCCCCGTCTTGTCTCATCATGCCCGATCCTTCTCTCGTCTCATCGTGCCCGATCCTTCTCTTATCTCATCGTGCCCTATCCTTCTCTCATCTCATTGTGCCCGATCCCTCTCTTGTCTCATTGTGCCCGATCCTTCTCTCATCTCATTGTGCCCAATCCTTTTCTCATCTCATTGGGCCCGATCCTTCTCTCGTCTCATCGTGCCCGATCCTTCTCTCGTCTCATCGTGCCCGATCCTTCTTTCGTCTCATCGTGCCTGATCCTTCTCTTATCTCATCGTGCCCGATCCTTCTCTCGTCTCATCGTGCCCGATCCTTCTCTTATCCCATCGTGCCCTATCCTTCTCTCATCTCATTGTGCCCGATCCTTGTCTCTTCTCATCGTGCCCGATCCTTCTTTCGTCTCATTGTGCCCGATCCTTCTCTCGTCTCATTGTGCCCGATCCTTCTCTTGTCTCATTGTGTCCGATCCTTCTCTTATCCCATCGTGCCTGATCCTTCTCTTATCTCATCGTGCCCGATCCTTCTCTCGTCTCATTGTGCCCAATCCTTCTCTCATCTCATTGTGCCCGATCCTTCTCTCATCTCATCGTGCCCGATCCTTCTCTCGTCTCATCGTGCCCGATCCTTCTTTCGTCTCATCGTGCCTGATCCTTCTCTTATCTCATCGTGCCCGATCCTTCTCTCGTCTCATCGTGCCTGATCCTTCTCTCATCTCATTGTGCCCGATCCTTCTCTCTTCTCATCGTGCCCGATCCTTCTCTCTTCTCATCGTGCCCGATCCTTCTTTCGTCTCATCGTGCCTGATCCTTCTCTTATCTCATCGTGCCCGATCCTTCTCTCGTCTCATCGTGCCCGATCCTTCTCTCGTCTCATCGTGCCCGATCCTTCTCTCGTCTCATCGTGCCCGATCCTTCTCTTGTCTCATTGTGTCCGATCCTTCTCTTATCTCATCGTGCCCGATCCTTCTCTCGTCTCATTGTGCCCGATCCTTCTCTTGTCTCATTGTGTCCGATCCTTCTCTTGTCTCATTGTTCCTGATCCCTCTCTTGTCTCATTGTGCCTGATCCGTCTCTCGTCTCATTGTGCCTGATCCTTCTCTTGACTCGTCAGTAGAGACTTTCACATTACTTTTTGTTACCTTCCATACTGTACTTTGTATAAGCCATAAAGTGTCAAATCGGAACTTTGCTGTTTTTTTTTTAACGGCTGATAAAGTTCCATCAGTGTTCAGAGCCCCTCCCCCCAGACTGAGATGCTAAAATTATTATGTTAATTTGTTTTCCCTAAGACCCATTGGCATCACAACATATGGGGTAAATTCGCCCCTGCGAGCCCCTGGGACGAAGGAATATTTAATGAAAAAATAACAATTAAATTTTAATCCCCTCCTCCATGAGGTATAAATAGGCTCCACCTCCCCCTAGACCTCAGTCTAATTATAAAGAAACATAAAACACAGGGTGGGAGTCTTGTGATGCCAATGGGTCTTAGGGAAAACAAATTAACATAATAATTTTAGCTTCCCTTACGTCCCATTGGCATCACAACATATGGGGAATTAGCAAGCATTATCCCCAATGGGCGGGTTATTTATTACGTCCGCATTAAGAACAGATCTTGCAAAGGTTGCTCTTGACAAGAAAGAAGTATCCAGCCTGAAATATCTCACAAAGGTAGTCAAAGACGACCAGGTAGCTGCCTGGCATATGTCCTCAAGTGGCACAGCGGCACGCTCTGCCCAAGTGGAGGCCACAGCTCTAGTAGAGTGAGCCCTGGTAAATTCTGGTGGATCCAGATCAGCAGAGGAGTAACATAAGGCAATGGAGTCACAGATCCATCTGGATATTGAAGGTTTTGAAGCCTTTCTCCCCTTGTTCTTTCCTGTGAAAGGGATAAAGAAATTCTCGTCTTTACGAAAATCACCTACTCTATGTAGATAGATCTTGATAGCTCTGGATACGTCCAATAAAGAAAGATCCAAGTCTTCTTTAGATGATCCAGTAGGAGAAAATACAGGCAATACTATTGGCTGGTTGATGTTGGCAAATGAAGCCACCATAGGCAGGAATCCTGGAAGGAACCTAAGGATAACTTTGTCTTGGGAAAAAATCACGTATGGAGGTGCGGAGCCAAGGGCTTGAAGTTCTCCAACTCTCTTAGCAGAGGTAATGGCTAGTAAAAGAGAAACTTTCAATGTTAACTTGAAGTCTACTTACTCCCAAGGCTTAAAGGGAGGAAGACACAGGCGTCTCAACACAAAGGATAAGTCCCATGGGTCTACCTGCTTTACCAGGTTAGGCCTAGTCTAGCCTTAACAAAATTCTTTACCTCCCAAGATCTGAAAGAAACGTGAGTTTAGGTGTGCAGAGAGGGCTGCTATCTGCACCTTGATGGAACTAGGTTTTAATCCTTTATAGAAGCCTTCCTGTAAAAACTTCAATGACTGTGGAGTAGAAGGTTTAAGTCCATCAATACTCCTGCTTGCACACCAATCTTGAAAATCTTCCAAATCCGTGCATAAGATTTATTTGTAGTGCAACTACGAGCGTGAGAAAGAGTATACTATACCTTCTCAGAAAAACTAGAGTCCAATACGGTCCTCTCAGTCTCCGAGCTGTCAAGCTGAGGCTGGAAAGATTCCTGCACAGATGTTGACCCTGGAATATTAGATCCGGATGCAGAGGTAATCTCCAAAATTCCCCTCTGCTCATATTCATGGGCAGGGTGAACCATGACCCCTTCGGCCAGAAGGGAGTTATTATTATTACTGACGACTGATCTAGACTGATCTTCGTCAAACTGTGGGAATCATGGCTATGGGAGGAAAGATATACGCCAGCTGGTATGTCCATGGTATTGTCATTGAGTCCACTACCGTGGCATTGTCTGCCCTGTAAAGGGAGCAGAAATTCCTCAGTTTGGCATTGCTTGCTGATGCCATGAGGTCTCTCTGAGGAAGCCCCCACCTCTGGGTTAACTGAATGAACACTCTCCTTGAGAGAGACCATTCCCCCGGTAATGTCAGGCCTCGACTCAGTCAATCCGCCAATATATTGTCGACACCCCTGATATGAATCGCAGAGAGTCTGGTTATTCTGGTTTCTGCCCAACAGAAAAAACTTCTCTACTTCCCTGAGGAGAGAAGGGGATCTGGTACCTCCCTGTTTAGGTACGCCACACAGGTCCTGTCGTTCATCCGGATTCTGACTGCTCTCTGTAAAATAGGAGGAGAAAAATGAAGAAGAGCTAGGTAAATCGCTCTGAGCTCCCTCGCGTTGGAGGGCAGAGCGGATTCCTGTTGACTCCAAGATCCTGCAGTCGTGATGACTGTCAGATGAGCTCCCCAACCTGTTCCTGAAGCATCTGTCGTGATGGTTATCCAGTGTGGTTCTGAAAATAAAACTCCATGTTTGACTTGTCTCCACCACATTAGAGAATGTCTTGTTTCGAAGTAAAAAAAGACTGAGGTCTAGGGGGAGGTGGAGCCTATTTATACCTCATGGAGGAGGGGATTAAAATTTAATTGTTATTTTTTCATTAAATATTCCTTCGTCCCAGGGGCTCGCAGGGGCGAATTTACCCCATATGTTGTGATGCCAATGGGACGTAAGGGAAAAGGAGATGAAACAATATTTTATCGGTCATACATGTGGCTGAGCTGCTCCTACCGGAGTGCACTTTACTTGAACTCAGTAATCACCTCAATCCCCTTAGACTAGTTAGGTGCATTGATTGAGATCACTGTACAGTGAATTAATTCCCCTTCCCGCAGAGGAGGCGGCAGCAGAATTGAGGATAAGATGGCATGTAATGATTTTTCTATTAACCAATGAATTTAAACATAATCAAAGTAAAGTCGTAGAACTTAACCGGACTTTGTTGGTATTGAATGGAACAATAGTAACATAAAAGCATAGTAACATACAGAGCGGGCCTGAATTTGTAGGAAAATCAAGGAATCTCATACAGCAGAAAATTTAAAGGGATTATCCCATCATGGCAATCACTTTATTGCAGACGGGCCATGTGATTGACAGAGGAAGCCCCATCTGGCCGTACATTTCTCTGACAGCAGTAAATGCATACTAAGTGTAGGATTAAAGTGCACTTGGACTTTTATAGTTGAGCTGTGATTGGTGGGGGTCCGGCCGCTGGGATCCCCATAGATCGCTAGAATAGATGATTGAAGAGCCCGGCTGAGTGCTGTGTTGCTTTTGTGTCTGATCAAACAGCTGCTTTCTTCCTAAAACAGTGCCTCACCTGGTTGTGTGTAGTATTACAACTCAGCTTCATTCACTTCAATGGAAGTGGGCTGCAACATCAAACACAAACTGAGGACAAAAATGGCGGTGTTTCTAAAAAGAAAATCAGGTATGTATTTTCTAATCCTGTATAACCTCCTTAAAGTGAACCAATCAGCTCAATTGGGCTGATTTGGTTCCCTGCAGCACTGTTGAAAGCTCCTGTGCAGCTCGCAGCATGTACTGCCCTTGGCTGTAGGAGCAGATTTATACCAGAGAAAAAGAAGTTTTATTCCCCAGGTGCGGAGGTGGGCAGGTAGTCATCTATTCAGTCTCCTTTCCCCAGTTCTCAGCTGCTGCTTTCTGCTGAAGACATAAAAACTGTATGTAAGCTTTTCTGTTTCCCCCTCCCTATTGAGACAGCTGATATAAACAAGTCCCTATCTGTAACTTTGTATCTTCTTTGTAGTGCTGGCAGGATTAATCTGAGTTGCTAATGAACTCACTGTGATTATTCCTCCCGGCATTACAAAGTTGCAGATAGGGACGTTTACATCAGCAGTCTCAGAAGGGAGGGGGGGGGGGAGAGAGGGAGACGGAGAGAAAAGCTCACACACATTTTTTTGTGTCTTTAGCAGAAAGCAGCAGCTCAGAACTGGGGGGGAAGGAGACTGAATAGATAATTACAAATATGGAAGGAATTGTTAGTCTCACCCTGGGCAGCCACAAATCAAAAGTTATGTTTGAACGGAATACCCTTTTAAGTCCTAGTAAGTGTTAATAAATGATTTGTAGATATACAGCTTCACTTGCCTTTTCCATGACTTTTCTGCTTGGGCCGGCTATTCATATCAGAACAAGTTCCTTTGTAAAGTAGTCATTTACGGAGTTGATAGTGATTATGTTGGCTCGCATTACGGGACTTAATCAATTTATTCATTCGCCTTGTAAATAATTCATATGTGACTGTTTTTCGCCATGATGGATGCGCTGTGTGCGAGGAGCGATCTGTAGATCAATGGGCTGTTCTGTAAATACATATCTGATAAGAAAGATCCGGCACCTGCAGCCGTCTTCATTACTGGAGGCGGCTTCCAGAGAGGGAGTATCACTTTTCTAGATGCCATATCAATAGAAGAAAACTGCAGACATCCAGTTCTTGGTAAAGCTTCATATGCATTATTACACCAAACACAGCAACATTTTGACTTGCAAGCTTGAAAAAAGACCTATAGGGAATGAAAAGATTGCAGTGTTTGGTGCAGATCTGTCACTATGCTGCCATAATGATCAACAGATGGGTGGATTACTTACATCATTCTGTTCAGCCGTTCTCCTAATATGCAGGAGAATAGGATTCTTGCCACACCCCTCCCCCCGCCCTCCAGCTGCTGATTGACAGTTGACTGACTATACACATGGATAGATAACTGCCAGTCAGCAGCTGGCGGGCGAAGTTTTCTGCTTCTCATGAATATCCAGGACTACTGGGCTCATGCACATAATGAAGAGGACTACATATTGTCCATGTTATTCAGGAGGATATCCCTGAACCAGCTGAACAGAACAATGTAAGTGATACATCATTCTGTTCAGCTTCTCTGTCACTAGTTTATGATACCCTAAGATAGGACAGCAGAAACCTACTGACAGAGTCTCTTTAAACATGTAAGGGGGAAATTTCCTAAGAACTGAAGGGCGGCAGTTTTCCTCTTCTATTGAAGTAAGTGGCACTTAATTGTAATACCACACGCAGCCTGGTGACAGTTATATATTTTCTTTAATTTAAAACTCTACAATTTCCAGTACTTATCAGCTGCTGTATGTCCTGAAGCAAGTGGTGTATTCTTTTCAGTCTGATAGAGTGCTCTCTGCTGCCACCTCTGTCCATGTCAGGAACTGTCCAGGAGAGGTTTACTATGGGGATTTGCTCCTGCTCTGGACAGTTCCTGACATGGACAGAGGTGGCAGCAGAGAGCACTGTGTCCCCATAGAAAACCTCTCCTGCTCTGGTAAATAATGTATTTGTTTTTTCCCAGTGAACAAGAAGCCTTTTGTACCTCACACCCACCTGCTTTGCTCTTACTCTGGTACCTCGTCTACCTCTCTCTCCACTAGGCATCTGCAACAACCAATTATACCGATTCCTCTAAATCTGTAAAATGAATTCCCACATAAATTATCCAGGTTTATGAATTATTCAAGATCAGTTAATTTGATTTTTTAAATTCAATTTGCGTAAAATATTTTTTTCCCTCGATTTCAATTTTTCACCTCGTTTGTTTGCAAGCTGATTGAGCGGCTGTAACGCACTGATATGGATTGTAGGACGGAGCCAAGTCTTTCTTCTCTAAACTCTAGGAAACTCGCACTTGTATGACTTTCTGTATGTGTATGGTCTGATAGGTATATGCAGTGCAGCATGCACACAGACTGGAGGTCCCTGCTATTTCACTCTCCCATCAGTCCTGACACTGGTGAATGCTGGGTAATACAGTGTCTGAGATAATCGTATACGACCTACCCACTGTGCACCAGTGTATCTCCATGCCTGATAACAGACTCTGTGGTAGAGTGGAAGTAGAGGATCCCTTTAAAGGATCATATACAGTGTTGGACTGGCCCACCAGAGGAGCGAAGAATCCTCAGCTTTAGAACCTGCACTAACACTGACTGACATGTCGTTTCTCACTGGTTCTTCATTGGTGGGCCCCCAGGATCATTTCCTCTGGTGGGCCCCAGATACCCCAGTCCGACACTGATCATATACTTACCCCTCCTGCCGGTCCCGCTCCCGATGCCGGTCCCCGGGTGCTAGGGTGCCAGGACCCCTTTAAAGCATATCTGTGCCCAACCTGACCTTCCAAACTGATGGTACTGTTGTGTAGATTGCATCATGCCATCTTCTGTCCAAATTGCTGCTAGGGCTATTTCTTTTATTTCTACATAGCAGAGTCAAAGAGGCGGGGCCAAGGCTTTTTCCCGATTTCAAGAAAGCTGCTGAACTGGATTACGCCCCCTTTGTGCTTCTCCCCCATTTTTTAGGAGTGATCCTGGCCCTTCGAGGGAGGCGCGTAATCCAGGCCAGGAGCGTTCCTGGAATACAGGAAAGAAGCACAAAGGCGTTGTAGGTCTAGGGGACGGCAGCCTCAGCTCCGCCTCTTTGACCCTGCTGTGCAGAATAAAGAGGAGTGAACCTCAAGCATGTTCCACCAGAGGATGGGAGGTTCCAAACCTGAGCGATTGGCATTTGATTACCAGTGGCTGAAGTTGGAGGTAGCCCTGAGGCCTATGGCTCTATCCATATTTCCCAAGACCCCCTAGGGCTGCATCCAACTTCTTCAGCCACTGGTAATCACGCATTGGTGACATAACTGGTGACGCCTAGTTTTCAATTTATGCATAAATCTCTAGGATAACAGAGGGACTGTGGCAGTCTAGGGCTGTGTGTGCTGACATGGGATCTAGTGGGTTGCAGTGCCAGAATGGGGTCATCAGTGACAAGGCTCCCCTGCTTCTCTCGCACTCTTTAAGGCTGGCACAGTGATACTGAAATCATTAAATCATCACAAATAATCATCTGTGATGTGTAGGCTTTTTTTGCAGGTTTCGGCAAGCCCACCATAGGCTGCGTTGCTAAACCAGAAGGCCTGGCAACAACTAACTGTTCTAGATAGGATTCTCCCTCCAGGGGCTGAGAAAGAGGCTGGGCTAGGGAGGCTCCTCCCCCATTCCAGAACTTTCTGTAGGGTAATGTCTATGCAGCAATGTTATGGAATGGACACCTCACTCATTACCAGCTTATATCAGTAGGTGGCAGCATAATACCATGTTATAGAGTATTAACACATAAGATAACCCTGTAGGAAACACATGATACCCAGTAAGAACATTGCTGCCATCTGACAACCAACTTGTTCCATGTTGCGGGATCTGCACTGAGGTACTACGGAATAACGCAATGTACAATTCTAAGGCACTTTACAATTATATCATGAAGAATGCAAAGATAAAAGAGACACATGAGGAGAGCTGATAAATCACAACAACCAATATGTCAGGACTGCATTCTCTGTCGGTGTCAGGAATGAGCAGTGAGCCTGGTGTGAACTGAGCCTATTTTTACCTTTTGTCTGAAACACCCGCTTTTCTTTCAGCCTCCTGGCAATGCAGAAGTTACACTGCCCACTGCTAGCCTTGATTGCTGCAGCTGAGCAGTGTTTTTTAATTGACAGATGCCTCTGCCTGTCCGGAACCTTGAGGATCAGAGTGCCGGTCCAATTGGTATCCGGAGCGGGTTCTTGATCCTCATAAATGAAAGCAGAGCCAATTATTCCTTGCTGGCTATTAGTGTATACTAGTCCCAGCTCCCCTTGTCTCTATCCCAGCGTTCCCTGCCCTAGCCTCCCTTGCTGTTGTTCTGCCTGTTACCTGACCACCGACTATCCATTCTCTTTTTTATTTTGTACCTCGCAGCCCATTGTTGCTGACTTGGCTTGTTTACTTTTCTTTATTGTGTTTGTCTGTCTGCGTTTTTGTGTTGCACATATACAGAGTAGGGACCGACCCCGTGGTTGTCTCCTGACTCTCAGCTTTCTGACAGTCGGTTTATTTAACTATCTTTTCTTACCACAATGCACAAACTAAATAGTTAAAGGGACTCTGTACCCACAATATGACCCCCCAAACCACCTTCGGATAGCAGCTTTTAATTCAAGATCTGTCCTGTGGTCGTTTTAGCAGGTGATGCAGTTATTGTCCTAAAAAACAACTTTTAAACTTGCAGCCCTGTGTCAAACGGCCATGGCTTACAGTATCTGTGCCCTAACTTTGCACCACCCCTCCGTCCCTCCTCCCCACCCTCTTCATCATTAGGAATGCCCCTTGAACATATTCTCCTGTCTGAACATTGCACAGGTGCTTAATGATCAAGCCCATGTGCCATGCTGACACAGGTGGGGAATAGGAGACAATCTGTCTGGAGCATTCCTAATGATAAAGAGGGCGGGGAGGAGGGACAGAGAGGTTTTCCAGCCTAATGCATACACAATCTAAGCCCTGGCCATTGGGCACACGGCTGCCAGTTTACTGTCCTTGTTTTTTAGGACAATAACTGCATGACCTGCCAAACAGACCCCAGGACAGATCTTGAATTAAAAGCAGCCATCTGAAGGTACAAGCGTTTGGGGGGAGGGGGGGTCAGATTGTGGGTACAGCATCGATTTAAACACGTTCTGCTCTGCTACATCTGTAGCTGAGAATCATTTGCTATGTAACAATTCTGTAAATACCCGGCATTTGTGGCGTATTTACTTCACTGACAACAGCAAGGTAATGAATGTAATAGAGATGTGGCGCTTTGTTATTCCGCTCACCATTGTGCCATCTGACAATATCTGACATCTTTCCCAGAGCAGGAAACATCCCGAGGAACTAAAGTGGAGCATATCTCCGAGAGGAAATTGAAATAGGTGTCAATGGTCAAATCATAGTCAGAGATCTGCAGAGACACAGAGCAGGAACATCTCTACTACAGGAGTCATAAGATTTACAGTCAAGAGGGAGAAGAGAGAAGTGACCGAACGTAAGGGTGCCTTTACACAGACAGATTTATCTGACAGATTATTGAAGCCAAAGCTAGGAACAGATGTTTTGTTGGTTGATATGTCATTGCCCCAACTAGCTAGAATCCTGCTCCACACTGACGAGGGGCAAATACCCCGAAACGGCTGTCTGTGGATGGAGGCCTGCCTTGGCAAGCCCTTGTCATGATCGCAATACTCCCACCTTGAGTTAGACATTGACCAAAAGGGGGCCACCCTATTGTTTCCCTTTTTATCTACCAATACTCACAACCGAGTGGGACTTAAGGGGCCACATATCAGGGTGGTTTGGTGCTCTCCCCATCATGGAGGCACCCCATGGCAACAGGATAGAGATATCTGGCTATCCCGTGTTTTGAGACTCTCATCCGAGGCTCCTCGGACTCTTGTTTTGTGTGTGTGTGTATATATATATATATATATATATATAAATTTTTTTTTTTTTTTATTTTTTTTTTTTTTTAATTTAAGTAGCCTGTAATTTTACAGCACCCCCTAGCTGTAAGCTACACATTACACTGTTAGGCCCTCTAATACTTTGTGCTTCTCTTAGTAAATGCTGTTGTCTCTACAATCTGTTGGCTGCATTTGTAAAGCTGGTTATTATCCCTTTAATAAGACATTATGCACACTGCTGGACCTTGCCTTTTCAGTTCAACAAGCTGCAATGAGCTAAGAAACTCCAACATTGCATTTCCCCTTCTATATTTAGCGCACAGCCAGCCATTAAGTGTAATGTATGATATATCCTGCAGACCTCTCTCGGCTGCTCACATTACCTTGTTTTACAGATGAGGTTTTCCTCCAGCAGCATAAATATAGAGCATAACACTGCAATGAGATCTCCGGCCTGGAGAAGCAATATAATATGGCATCCAATAGGACATAGAATCACTTTTACCAGATCATACAGGACCCCACAACCCATGTATTTCACTATAATAGGCATAAAGTGGTGTAGGAGACCACATTAAGATATATGGGACTTTATGATGGCTCTGCACAACTCGAAAAAGTTCTATTATAAGAGCTTATAAGGAATCTATAAGTAAATGTTGGTATAGCCAATCACATGCCAGAGTATAAAGATACTATCTCCTAAAAGCTTTGCTCTAATGGGAAAATACAGTAACACACGGAGGCACTATATGGTATTAAAGAGCCATAATGTAGAACCATGGAGACTCATGTGAGAGTCATTCACATAGCTTTGCCAGGTTTATGGGCCCTTTGGTTCATTACATTATTAATGCTTCTGTTAGTACGGTAGATCCGGCGGTAAGACATGGGCACTCCAAGGGGGCCCATCTTCTGTACACCAGATAATTTACACAATCTAGATGGTATGGGTGGCCCAACAGTCAGCAGTGGTTACAGGGCAGATGGCACTATAAATCCCAAGTCTCTCCGATGTAGAAGTAGAAGAACATGGTAAATAATACGATACTTGCTCCACTGAATCCTCATTATAAGGGAAACAAAGATGGTGAGTTCCAATAGTCTGAAACAGATCCAAACAGATGCTTAAATAGATAGATCCGTGCTTGGATTTTTTTTGCGAATTGTTGTAATGTTAAAGGGGAACTATCACCAGGTTTGACAAATCTAACATGCTGATAGCCCCCTATAGCGCCGGTGACTCTGAGGAGGAAGGTATGTGTCTTAACTTTCGCACTTTTGGTCGGGGTAAACTTTGCTCCGGAACACCCTTAGGAGCCTCCCGTGTCATCTGGCCTGCCCCTTCCATTGATTGTCATTAGGAGGGGCAGGCTGGATGACATAGAAGTGCTCCTAAGGGTGCACCGGAGCGGAGTTTACAGCATGGGACCAGCTGTTGTTAGGTATATAGCTTTGTTGCTATGCATTATAGGAAGTGAAACTGGCTCAGTTGCCCCTAGCAACTAATCAGATTCCACCTTTCATTTTCCAAAGAGTCTGTGAGGAATGAAAGGTGGAATCTGATTGGTTGCTAGGGGCAACTGAGCCAGTTTCACTTTACACCATGTTTGAGAAATCTCCCTCTATGGAACTACTTAAAAATGCATGCAGGAGAAGGGTTATTGACATGGGAGCTGGTCAGGACTATTTCTCAACAGAGGAGTACTAAGAGGATAGTGGATGCCAGGGGACCCTTGAGCAAATTATCTAACCCTGGACTAGAAGAAGGTTTTAGCATGTAGAACTAATCATCACAGTGACTGGCTCGTAGCAAGTACAAGAACCTGAAGAACGTCTCTTTGCACGGAGGGAAACTGTTCTTCGTTGATTTTACCTTTACAGATCATCGGGCAGAGCTCATAGGCAACTTTAGGACTATAAAACTTGTCCCAATTTATTTGTCTCTCATTATAGATGAGCACAACTCAAGCATGCTTTTGTCCAATCTTTCGGCATTTGAATACTGGTGGTTGAAGAACTTGAATACAGCCAATGGTCAGTAGTGGATTATAATAGGGGCGTTTTGGGCGGCAGCCCGGGGCCCTGAGCTCCTGGGGGCCCATGACCACCCAAAAAGACTTATACTTTCAGTGGTGTACTGTCTCCTGGCTACACTTCTGCCATGATTTGCAAAAATCACAGGTTTTTTTATGGCAATTTTGCACAAACCAGGAAATCATGACATTATTTATCCTGTACTATGAACGCCAGGCTAGTGCCGCCATAGTTACAGTGGGGTGGGGGGGGGCCAGGCTTGGTGAACAGCCCGGGGCCTATGGTAAAGTTAATCCGCCCCTGCCTATGGTGTATGACTGTATCCATGTTTTCCAGGACTACCTGGGGCAGCATGCAATTTCTTCAGGTACCGGTATTTAAATGCCGAATGATCGGACTCGAGTTGCGCTAATCTCTAGTGACTATCTTTTCTCTTTGGGATTTGTACAGGATTAGAAAAACGTGGCGTCACACCATATAGATTATCTCTATGGCAATGAATAATGTAACATTTGATAATGGCATACAACAGGACAGGATTGGCCTTGTTTTTGGTAGAAGGCAGCCATGTTTTTCTGATCCTGTACAACCCTGTTTAGCACCACTGTCATGAGCCTCGTAGAGGTGCATATGCCTTTTCATCTTCTAACACAGACTCTCTGATATAAATTGCCATATTTTGTAGGTAGAACAATTTCTAAACATCACTCGAAGAACACGCAGACGTTTTCAATTATTTTAGGTTGCTCCGAGGTAGAGGCGAAATATTGTATAATGCATCAAAATTGCAAAATGATTCTACAGACCTAATAACATTTCTCATATATCCCACTGAAGGTCCTGTCACTGTGTAGTACGGCTATTAGTATTCCCCTTGTTCGGCAGGTTTTATGGCTTACTTGTCAGCACAGTTTGTCCATGTGCTTTATTTATACAGCCCTGAAATACTGGCGGACTACATGGAATTTGTTCATGTACAAGTTACTGGGGGGAATAAGAACATAAGCAGTGAATGGCTGAGTGGGGCTGTTATGGTGTGTCATTGGCAACCACAAGGCTTCCTATCCTGGCGATCATGTGCTTGCCAACGTTTCTGTAAAATCGTTCATCTCTATTTATGAGATTGGTACTTAGTGCTCGTTAAAGGAGAAGTCCGGGCAGGGAGATTTTTTTCAAAAGTGCCAGGGAGGGGGAGGATGAAAAAACATGCACTTACCTCCCTGACTCCTGCACTGGTGCCCACATACCGCCGCTTCGGTCCCTGGTTCCAGGCTCGCTCAGCCATTCAGCGGCTGTAGCAGGGTCCTACCTCTGCCACTGACTGCCTGAGTGGGCCTGGAAAGTAACATTCAGGTCCCCTTTCAGACCAGGACCAGAGTGGTGGTATGCAGGCATCAGCGCAGGAGTCGGGTAGGTGAGTGCATGTTATGTTTTTCATTCTGCCTCGGCCATTGACTGGCTGAGCAGACCTGGAACGTCACGTCACAGGTTCCCTCTGAAACCGGGAAGTGGCCGGAGACTGGAGGGGCTGAATGGTGGAATTGTGGTATGCAGGCACCAGTGCTGGAGCCAGGGAGGTAAGTGCAAGTTATTTTTTACAACCTTCCCCTGCCAAGCACTTTAAAAAAAAAAAAATCTCCCTGCCTGGACGTCACCTTTAGGAACCATATAGACAACAGCAGGGTAAACAGGAGTGTTATTAATCTATCTCTGCCTTCTCTGTGGAGATTCCAGATGTTGCTGACAGTCGTCTCTCCCCTCCTGCAGTTGCACAACTTCTGACTTTGCAAGGACATTCAGGAACTTCCTTGTAGAGTCACCTGCAAACCATTCATCCAGACTGGTTAACAAACCTGCCGGCAAATAATAAATAGCATTGCCATAAAATATACTATCCTTTGTAGTCCAAACAACCCTGTTGATTTTTTTTTTTAGAGCGCTTAGTACTTGTGTATTTAAAATAGATATTTGAATAAAAAACTAATATATATATACTATCTAAGCTCTTCAGATGTAATTTTACATCCCACTTCTGACATGAAGTTACAGACATCCAAGAGAAAGCTATAGGAAACAGAAGGCCTGGAGATATGGAATTTTCTTAGCAGGTTCTGAAATATAGTTCAGCATGAAATCAGTTCTTGTCATCCGCATTGATGTCTGTGTTTGCTGCAGGGAGGAGAGATGTGCGTCTTTCAAGATCCGCTATTACAGCCGTCGCTAACACACTCATCATCCACCTCTTTAGTCTTCATAAATATCTACAAGTAAGAAATTGTCAAGGCAAACAAATATTCCCGGCTCCATTGTTCTCAGCCGCTTGTTTTTCTCTCTTAACTCAGGTTTTCCATATTTCCATATTTTATTCTTTATATATTATTCAGCTACAGGCGAGATTTTATTTAAAGGGATTTTCCAGGTAGGGATGTTTATTTATTTATTTTTAGCTTGTATTTACTCTCCTTTAACGTTCACACAATAAATGTCTTCATTGTTTGGGCTGATATTTGTGCATTTCGGCTACACGCTCAGATTCCTAATTTTGGATGCCATTAGTCATAACTCATGGGTGCTTGCTGAATACATAATAAGATATAGAGGACAAAGAGCAGAGCTGCCCAGCTAGTGAATTATAAGATATGTTAGACACTCAATATACTAGACTTTTCTCCCAACTATGTCTAATATCTAATATTATTTTCTCTGATACATTGTTGATTATATTTATGTTGCTTATATAACACGAATACTGTAGAGATTGTGGCATTTACATCAGTTCTAATGAAATCTTTCAAATCAACTGGTTTCAGAAAGTGCCAGAGATCTGTAATTTAATGCTATTAATAAAAATCCAGTCTTCAAGTACTTATCAGCTGCTGTATGTCCTGCAGGAAGTGGTGTATTCTTTCCAGTCTGACACAGTGCTCTCTGCTGCCACCTCTGTCCATGTCAGGAACTGTCCAGAGCAGGAGCAAATTACCATAACCACTCTTGTTCTCCAGACTGGAAAGAATAGATCACTTCTTGTAGGACATACAGCGGCTGATAAGTACTGGAAGACTGGTTATTTTTTAATGAAAGTAAATTACATATCCCAGGCACTTGACACAGGGAGATGTGAGGCCAATAGTGATATATTTCAACCTCCTCCCACCGCTGCACTGTAAATTAAGCTCGCTGCAGCCTATGCCTGATGTTGCAGTAACATTAATTTACAATCGAGGATAACACAGGTGCAGAAGCTGCACCTGTGTCATCCACGGCGGGTCCCGGCTATCCGTGCTCTGGTGCTGAGAGTTAACCCTATAGATACTGCGGTCAGCACTACCGCAGCATCTATAGGGCCCCTGACTAAGAATTCTCCCTCTACAGAGGGAGAATTCTCTGCTGGTGTCCATCGGGGCTCGGCAAAGTGATCGCAGAGCCCAAATGGTAGGCTATTGAAGCCGGCGGGGGGAGGGATGGAGGGCAGGGCGCACGCTGGGCAAGAAGCTGTGCGCTTGTGAGCTCTGCCCCCTCCCCTCTCTCCCCTGCCGCTGTCACAAGATTGTAACAGCGGCACGGGACGGAGGAGAGGGGGCAGACATAGGGACATCAGCTCATGGGTTTATAATGATCCCATAAGCTGATGTCCAAAAATGACCTGGGTATTGATGCATCAATGACCCCAGGTCATGAAAGGGTTAAAGCAGCACAAATGATGCGAGCAGACGAAAATCTCCTTGGCTGATCGCTGACACTTATATGAGAGGTTTCTAGCATGGTGGTCACTATTAAAACAGCAGCAACAAGCAACACTTACTAGACATCAGACCAAAAAAAAAAGACTTGATGAACGAGAATTAGACATATTAGACAGATAAGGGGAGTGATACATCTTCATTCCAAGCCACAAATGACAAGATTGATAACCATGCTTATCCTTGTAGCCCAAATGGGATGACACCGGGGTGCCCTATTCTAGTACAATATAGAAGATTGATATATCTCTTGTATAGTTCAGTTATGGTGGTGAAATTCTATTTAATGTGAAGTTTTCTCAAAGTGAAAACTCAACTCGCTTATAATCGGAAAAGATAGAACATCCAGTGCTGATAAATTATTTAAGAGAACATTGGGGAAAATCTCACTGATCCAGACTTCCAAATTCCTTGTATCTATAGTATAGTGTTAGAGGGGTTTTCCCATAAATACACATTCATTTAGCGTCCACCTCATGTGTCCAGTGCTGGTGGTCACACGTGCTCAGTAGCCTGGTTCCTCCCACACAGGAGATGAAAGGACTGAGCATGCAGTTAGAATTTATATACTATATGTATCTTTAGCATTGGACACATTAAATGGACATTCTGAGGGAGAATCAAAGTCAATAAATTGGCCACAAAAGTGTGATCTAACAGTAAATTAACCCTTTCACGACCTGGGGTCATTGACGCACCAATGCTCAGGTCGTTTTTGGACATCAGCTTATGGGATCATAATGATCCCATAAGCTGATGTCCCTTTGTCTGCCCCCTCTCCGCTGTCCCCTGCCGCTGTCACAGCAGCAGGGGAGAGAGGGAAGGGGGCAGAGCACCCGGCCTTCCCTCCCCCCCCCCCCCCCCCAGCTGGCCTCCGTAGTCAGGAAACCATGGCTACCATCAGGGCTCTGTGATCACTTTGCAGACCCCTGATGGACACTGGACAGAAAATTTTCCCTCTGTACAGGGAGAATTCTCTGTCTGGAGCCCTATAGATGCTGCGGTCATGCTGACCGCAGTATCTATAGGGTTAACTCTCAGCAACTGAGAGCAGCTCCGGTGCTGAGAGCTGCGGCGGGTCCCCGGCTATCACTGATAGCCAGGACCCACCACGGATGACACAGGCATTAAATGGGCAATGCCATTAAAAAAAAAAATTCACATGTTACTGGGACTTTTTAAAGGGAAACTTTCAGCAGGTTAGAAGAATCTCCCTATTGCTCTGTACTTTGCCGGAACCTGGAGATATCTTTAATAGTTAAGTGGTACTTTTACTCCTGTATGAACTATGTCTGACCACCTACTGCCCCCTGGTATTGTAGAACCCGTCCCAGTAGGGTAGTACAAGCCCCAGCCGGGGTTATCTGAGTGTAGCTAGGTGTCCGAGGTTTCCCAGTTACCTGCACTGCACAATAGGATACGTAGGCCTTCTGTACTGGCTGCTTTGTCCTATCGAAGCTAGTTCCTCTCTCTATGTCAGGATACTGCACTGCTCTTTTCTGACGTGTTCCTGGTGTGGGTCAGGGTGTTTTTTGGTTACCTCTCCCTTGGGTGTGCTTAGCACTGCATAGAAGATATAGTGGTAGTTATAGAAGACTCATTGGTTTCTAACTGCATCTGTATATGTTGGTGACTAGACTCAACTGACTGACTGCACTTCCTCCCACACAGAGTTAACTAACTCCTTTTACAGGAGGGAGTGTGTGTAGAGAGTCAGGATGGGTAAAGAAAGAGAAAGCACCTCCTGTTGGTCAGCAATAAACATGTGGTATAACAACAACATTAACCCATGACCTTCCTCAGCTGTGCATGTAACAGCATACAAACATACAAAAAAGGACACCTATGGGTAAACCTTAGAATACCTCATTCACCACTTAACCTGAAGTGAGAACTCTGTGGCAGGTGCATAGAACACTAATAGTGGGACACCACAGAAAGAGTACCAAAGGATGAAGGTAAGACACATACCTTCATCCTCAGTGTCCTGTGTTCAATAGGGGGTTATGAGCAGGTTAGATTTGTCTAACCTGCTGATAGTTTCCCTTTAAAATTTTGATAAGCCAGAGTTTTCCCAGGATCAGTAGCGCAATTCATTGCTCATAGCAATCTCCTCTAGGCAGCTTCATTATAAGTTTATAGGGCTCTCAGGACGGAGATGAACAACATTGGGGAAGTGCTGCTTATTTTCCTGATCGGTGGGGGTCTCAGCAAAGATGTGTCAAAAGTTTTTTATTGACATGTATGATTTCAAAATTGATGGTCTATCTTCATAATATTGGGTCCATTAGGCTGCTGTATGTCCTGCAGGAAGTGGTGTATTCTTTCCAGTCTGACACAGTGCTCTCTGCTGCCACCTCTGTCCATGTCAGGAACTGTCCAGAGCATGAGCAAATCCCCATAGAAAACCTCTCCTGCTCTGAACAGTTCCTGACATGGACAGAGGTGGCAGCAGAGAGCACTGGGTCAGACTGGAAAGAATACACCACTTCCTGCTGGACATACAGCAGATAATAAGTATGGGAAGACTTGAGATTTTTAAATAGAAGCAAATTACAAATCTTTATAACTTTCTGAAGCCAGTTGTTGTGATGTAAGTTGTTGTGAAGTAAGTTGTTCCTAGAAATCAGATGTTTAAAAGAATGAGAATAGTTTATAGTTATTGGAAGTTCCACTGCTATGATGGTAGACAGGGGTCAATGCAGGTCAATAAACTGGTCTTTGATTCCCAATACAAGTTTAGAAGGGGGGAATGGGGGGGATTGCACATACCTCTGTATTTTCACAGGCAGAATTACTAAGAATAGCACAATATAGGATCACAACCTTGTATTCTCTGAAGGTTTTACTTCTTATCAGGAGGGGAAGGCGTCCTAGATGTTATAAGGCCGTATCAATCCAACCACACATGCTGCTCAATGCAGAATGCAATCTAGAAAAACATCTCTATCAGAAAAGCCAAATGAGCGATTTGTACCTGCAATGCGTTTTCATGCTCCGAACAGGAAATTATTCCCTGATTCACGATGAGGCAGAATGGAAGCGCAAACAAAAGGGGAACGTTCTCTGATATTGCCAAGAGGAAAGCATGACTTCTCCGGGGAGATGGAGGCTACACAGCATCAAAGACTTTACTAAGCCTAATAGCAAAAAGCCATCAAATGGGACTTTATCGGCAATAAACAGAACTCGTGCCGTTCCAAAAGGCAGAGGAGCCAAAAATTCTCCTTGCGTGAAGTTCTGACAGTTCATTTGTATATTGGAAGGCTGCCATTTTGTTGAAGTTCTGATCAAACTTGGGCTATGACACTTTTATCTGACAGATTATTGAAGCTAAAGCCAGGAATGGGCTATAAACAGAGAACAGGTCACAGAGGAAAGACTGAGATTTCTCCTCTTTTCAAATCCATTCCTGGCTTTGGCTTTAATAATTTGTCAGATACATTTTTTTGTGTAAACGCACCATTACAGATATGAGCTGAAGATGACAAACTAAAGTAAGCCTGTGGATCACTATGTTCTTGACGACAATAGTATTCTGGGCCTGGATCCTTTGATACATGTTCTTGTGTCTTTCAGGTCCTTCTTCCCCAATGGCCTCCTCCTTGGGGTTCTCTAGTAGTTGCAGAACAGAAACTCCCAGCTTGTTACACAGTCTTTGTCCCTTTTGGTATACAATGAGAGTTGTAGTTTCAGGACAGCTTAAGCCACAGGTTGGCGGCCACTGCTCTAGGAGACCAACTCAGATGGGAAGACTAGACTGTAAACCAATGGGTATTTCCTATGCAAGACCCAACAACCCATCAGAAAAACCTGTCCAAAGACCCTCTGATCATTCTGGGCTTAGAAGTCCAGGGCCAGTCCTAGTCAGTGATTGACGGCCATTCCTGTCCAGTATACATACAGATATAGGCAATTACCAAGTAGGGACACCCGCTGGACTCCTAAATCCATAATAATTAGAGATGAGCGAATTTGCCGAAGTTCGGGTTCGTATGAACCTGAACTATTGGCTTCTGATTGCCGCTGTCTGCAGCCTCCGTAAACAGGGTGGATACAGCGTAAGGACCGCCTGGAAAATTGGTATACAGCCTATGCCAATGTCTGTATCACAGTGTTCTAGGCGTTCCTTAGGCTGTATCCACCCTGTTCACGGAGGCTGCAGACAGCGGGAATCAGAAGCCGATAGTTCAGGTTCATACGAACCCGAATTTAGGCAAATTCGCTCATCTCTGATAATAAAAAGAGGGATTATTCCATAGAATAGAAGTTATCCTAAACTTTTCTCACAAAGCTATATATCACTCTGCTCAGCTCTTCATACACTATAACATGATGCCTGCAGATGCATTTCCATGGGTCGGGTTCCCTTTAAACTCAACCCCCATTGAAAACTAGAAATAACCCCTAAAGAACAACCGGGGCAGAGAGTACCAAGGTGGACACCAAAGTGAGAAAATATAGGAATGGAGTGTTTGGTTGTGTTTCTACTCACGTTATAATACAGTGTAGGGGCAGACCATGTTTCTCCAAAAAATAAGACAAGATATTATATTATATTATATTATGTTTTGTTTTTTGAAAAAGGGGCTTGGGCTTATTTTTTGGGTACGGAGAAGCACAGCATACACCTACACTGTAGCTCCACTATATATGGTTGATAGCCACCATACTGTATGCCCTGTATGTTGTTAGGCTCCTATACTGCAAATCCCCCTGTAGTTAGGCCTCCATACTGTATATCTTCTTCCCCCATCTGTATTTCTTCCCCCATCCTGTATACACCCCCCTCCCTGCTGTAAGGCTCCACCCATACTTTAAACCTCCCTTCCCCTGCTGTAAGACCCCTCCCATACTGTATAATCCAATCCCCCAGGTAGCCCCCATACTGTATATACCCCTTCCCCCTCTGTAGATGTTCCCCCATACTGTATACATCCCTTCTGCAGGTAGTCCCCATACTGTATACCTCCATTCTCTGTAGTTGGCCCACATACCCTCCATCCCCCCATATTCAGTGCCCCCTACTGTGCGTCTTCTTACCCCTCCTGCAGCTTGTGTTGAGCAGGTGGGATGGAGCATAACAAGTCTGGCTCAGCCACCTAGTGTCAGGGAAATGATCAGCTGACTATAACTAGGACGTATTTTTGGAGTAGGGCTTATATTTTGAGTCCACTCCAAAAAGCCCATAAAATGACGCTAGGTGTTTTTTTCGGGGTAGGTCCTATTTTTGGTATCTATTCATTATCCTAGATAGTTTCCATAGCCCAGACTATAAAGGAGTCTTACACTGCTTTCTCTATTTCTTTGATTGTGTCATAGGAAACGGCAACTAACAGCTCCCATTCTCTCACATTAAACACCTCGGCAGGGAAGTATTTATTTGGCAGTAATTGGCTTTTTTCCGCTAGGTGACACAGCTGTCTGTAATGTATGGCTGGAATGGTCCCCGTGACTCATCACACTCTCTCTAGCAGACGAGTGCTCATTGCCGGTGCAGGCAGAGCCCATCATACTCACTCACTGTGTTTTATACCAAGTTTGATCCTAATTGTGCTGGATCTCTTGCGTTTGTAACACCGTTTCGGATCATCTGTACTTACAGCGACACCGCCTTCCCAGGAATCGAAGCTTTTAATTAATTTTTTTAATACAAAACAGTGGTCACCTCTCTCCGGGGAAGGTGTCTCATATCTCTTATATGTCTGCAGTCGCTAAAAGTGGTGGTTAAGAAGTGATGACAAAACGTTTATGGATCTATAGGTCTAGAAAAGATGTAGAAGAAGCAAAAGCATTAAAGGGGTACTCCAGCGGGGGGGGCACTTTTTTGCTGGGATCGGGGAGGAGGTGGCTGAGGGAAAAGACGTCCACTCACCTCCCCGGTTCCAGCGGCGGATCTCACATCGCGGCGCTCCGGTGCCCGGCCGCTTCTGGGAGTCTGACGCGGGCCCGAGACGTGGCGTCACAGGTCCGCTCAGCCACTCAGTGACAGAGGCGGGATCTGAGCAGACTTGAAAGATCTGAGATGTCACGTCTCGGGCCCGCGTCAGAAACCCGGAAGCGGCCGGGAACCAGGCACCGGAGCGCCGCAATGCGGGACCCGCAGCTGGAGCCGGGGAGGTGAGTGGACGTCTTTTCTTTCAGCCACCTCATCCCCGGTCCCAGCAAAAAAGTGCCCCCCCCCCCAGCTGGAGTACCCCTTTAAATGTAATGGAGCTGGATGGATAAAATATGTGTTAGATGTGTCACACTTGATTATTTCGTCATGACATCAAAATTTATTGGTAGTTTTACATTGACTGCAGGTCTGTTAAAGGGGATATCCAGTCCTAGCACATTTTTACATGGTGCTGCCGTATAAGAAAACAGAACAAACATGATGTGCTGTGTCCTGATGTGGTCGACGGTGTCTGTAGCCACCATTACTTCTGAGACAAGTTTATTTGGGGAGTGACAGTCTGCTCAGCCAATCACTGACTGAAACGCGACAGCACCACAGCCATTTTTCATTTTTTTTAAGTGTTGAAAGACCAAAATGAACGTTTTTTCATTAGTCATTTCATTGTTGGGTGTTATTACACGAACAGATAATCGTTCATTTCGATCATTTTAGCGAATTGTTATACAATATTCATTCCGTGTAATAGGGTCTTTAGACTCAGGACACAGTCTTGCAAACAAACATGATTTAGCGATGTGTCCACCCAGAAGTTGTGGTGTGAACAGCAGCCTGCTGAGGGTTTTGCTAACATGCCGTGATTAAATATCAAATTTGTAGAGTTGGAATTCGGAGCCTTTAACAAAATTTGCGGAATGGCAAGGGTGGGCACGTCTGATGTGAGATGATCAGAGAGAAGAGCTGCACAAAGCCGTTCCGGCTTAAACTGATTGAAATAAGCAAATCAGCCCGGGCTTTGTGTGAAATATTTGGTTCCACTTCATTCCGGCTCTCTTTGAAGGTTCTGTACCGGACCGGTTTGATCTTGGAGGAATCTATCTTACAGGTAGAAAACACAATAAAAGTCAGGTTCTAATTAAAAGGAGAAATAAAGCAACTCAGGGTTTAATAAATGGGAGAATCGGGGGTGGTGGAGGGGGGAACCAAAGGTCAGGTCGCTTCTGACCAATTATACCATATCTTGCTGTTATAGGATAAAGCTGCGTATCATTAGATCCTTTGTTTTTTACGCTCGATTTATAAATTCCCCTATAGGCTTTATCTTCCTTTTATCTTTCATTCCTGGTCTCCAAGGAGATGAAGCCAAACTTATTAGAGGTTCGGGATACCTTTAATATGGAAAAAAAATCATCTTTACATATGTTACTGGTTACTGTACCTTTTGCTAATTTTACTGTGTAAATTCCGCCTGGACTGTGACAACCCTGTAAGCATTATGCCCGTATAGGCGGAAATCATAGAGAAAATGTACAGTACACCGGCTCCAGAAAAAGGCACTGTATAGATTTTTGCACCTGAAATGAATGGTGGGGTGAATGGGGGGCGCGTATACTCGCTAAATTCCCCCTTTGTGCATTATGTATGTACTGTGACATCACTGTGTGCATTAACCTTGTACTGTAACATCACTGTGTGCATATTCCTTGTATCTAAAGAGCAGGGCCCTCACTTCTCATGTATGGATAATTATATGTAGATCTTTGTAAAGTTGGGTTTTTGTCTATGTATGTACCCCCAGAATTGTAAAGTGCTGACGAATCTCTTGGTGCTATATAAATTATTATTATTATTATTATTATTATTATTGTGACGTCACTGTGTGCATATTCCTTGTATTGTGACATCCCAGTGTGCACTATTTATGTACTGTGACATCACTGTCTGCATATTCCTTGTACTGTGACTTAGCTGTGTGCATTATCTGTGTATTATAACATCACTGTGATACTGTGACATTACTGTAAGCATTATCCTTGTACTACACCAGGCATGTCCAAACTTTTTTTGAAGAGTGCCAAATTTGATGAAGTGAACATGTGCGAGGGCCGACCATTTTACATGCTACATGCTATATGCTTTATAACACAGGCAGATAATGGCAAGCTGGATACCTAGGGGGCCATAAAAGTTCGGAACGCGGGCCGCAAATGGCCCTCCGGCCGGACTTTGGACATGCCTGTACTACACCATCACTTGTATTATCCTTGTACTATGACATCACTTGTATTATTCTTGTACTAAGACATCACTGTGTATAACCATAGTGCTTAGCCATTACTGTCTGAATTGACCTTGTACACTGACATCCCAGCATGCACTATTTATGTACTGTGACATCCGAGTGTGCACTATTTATGTACTGTGACATCACTGTGTGCATATTCCTTGTATTGTGACATCCCA
The DNA here is from genome assembly GCF_027789765.1 of Dendropsophus ebraccatus. NCBI lineage: Eukaryota > Metazoa > Chordata > Amphibia > Anura > Hylidae > Dendropsophus > Dendropsophus ebraccatus. The sequence goes on along the minus strand of NC_091455.1, from coordinate 29,558,897 downwards.
GTGTGCACTATTTATGTACTGTGACATCACTGTCTGCATATTCCTTGTATTGTGACATCACTGTCTGCATATTCCTTGTATTGTGACATCCCAGTGTGCACTATTTATGTACTGTGACATCACTGTTAAAATTAACCTTGTACTGTGACATCACTGTGTACATTATTCTTGGACTATGGCATCACTGTGTGTATTATTGTTCTATTGAGCCATCACAGTATACATTGTCCTTGTACCTTAACATCATTGTTTGCATTACTCCTGTGCTGTGACAATAGTGTGAGCACTATCCCTGTACTGTATTCTGAAAACCCTATGAGCATTATCCTTTGATGCTCTGATGTCACTGAGAGCTGTTTTTCAGGGAGACCAAACTAATAATAATAATAATAATAATAATAATAATAATGTTATTAGTATTATTAAATTTAATTATTCTAAATATTCCATATTTAGAGCATTATGCTAAAGACAGTCATTGTGGAGTGTGACCTCTTGTTTACTTATGTCCCTGGCTATGGGGGGCCCCAATCTGCTCCTAGTCATATATAATATTAAAAAGAATTATATATATATATATATATATATATATATATATATATATATATATATATATTATTGCTATTCAAGATGTAAAGTGACAAGTATCCATTTGCAGCGATGTAACAGGCCCTTCCGGCCTCTGAAGCCTGGGTGAGACAGTGCTACTTGCTTACAGGGCATATATATGTGGTATATATATTTATAACCCAGCGGCAGCTTAGCCGAACACCCGGTGGTATCCTGACAGCACGCTTGGGCATAAAATCTCAGCTTATTTCGGATGCACAACTTCTGTTCTTGTTAAAAGCAGAAGACTGAAAGCAAAAAATAGTCCTGGAAAAAGAATAGAAATAGATACAATTTACATAATTTTAAAATGTGTTGTCAGATAAAATGTTACTGCAGTAGCTGCGAGACAATAAATCTGTGCCGGGAGAAAGTAAACATGGATTTATATGATTATTGTAGAGGCGAGAATTCTAGTTATTCAATCCAGTAGACACAAAAACAGACAAAATGTACTCACACTGCAACATAATAGCAGCTGCGGTGTATGAACAGCTCTAGGTAGAGGGCCATATATGTCTATAGGTGACCCTCTTAAAGGGATACTCCAATGAAAGTGTTTTTGTTTCAAATCAACTAGTTATAGACTCATATAGATTTGTCTTTTAAAAATCTCAAGTCTTCCAGTGCTTATCAGCTGCTGTATGTCCTGCATGAACTGGTGGTGTATTATTTCCAGTCTGACACAGTGCTCTCTGCTGCCACCTCTGTCCATGTCAGGAACTGTCCAAAGCAGTAGCAAATTCCCCTTGAAAACTTTTCCTGCTCTGGACAGTTCCTGACATGGACAGAGGTGGCAGCAGAGAGAACTGCGTCAGACTGGAGAGAAAACACCACTTCCTGCAGGACACACAGCAGCTGATAAGTACTGGAAGAAGTAATATAGATTTTTAATTTACTTCTATCTATAACTTTTTGACACCGGTTGACTTGAAAGAAATAATTAATCTCCGGAGATCCCCTTTAAATTATACAGGGGTATCTAGAATAAACATCTGCTGCAACAGTGAAGTTCTCTAATTCCCTTATATTAAGGAATATTATGGATACCCTGGCTGGTTGTTGGGACATGTCACCACCCTGTTACTATTCTGTCACCACTTGCTGATGTTATTTAGATTTGCCAGGTTGCCAGACAGTTTAACTCATTCACGTAGATGTCCATGGATGCAGCATCCCCGAACATACAACACCATTCCTGTCCCCAGGTTGTGTGTAGTATTACAATTAAAGGAGAAATCCATCGAAACTTTTTGTTAAAGTATTGTATTGCCTCTCAAAAGTTTTACAAATCACCAATATACACTTATAATGGGAAATGCACATAAAGTGCTTTTTTCCCTGCACTTACTACTACATCAAGGCTTCGCACTTACTACTACATCAAGGCTTCACTTCCTGGATAACATGGTGATGTCACTTCCTGGATAACATGGTGATGTCACTTCCTGGATAACATCGTGATGTCACTTCCTGGATAACATGGTGATGTCACAACCCGACTCCCAGAGCTGTGTGGGCTGTGGCTGCTGGAGAGGATGATGGCAGATGGATGCTCAGTGTCCCTCCAGTGCTATGTGTCCCTCAGTGTCCCCCTGCCATCATCCTCTCGCAGCCACAGCCCACACAGCTCTGGGAGTCGGGTCGGGACATCACCATGTTATCCAGGAAGTGACATCACCATGTTATCCAGGAAGTGACATCACCATGTTATCCAGGAAGTGACATCACCATGTTATCCAGGAAGTGACATCACCATGTTATCCAGGAAGTGAAGCCTTGATGCAGTAGTAAGTGCAGGGAAAAAAAATCACTTTATAAGCATGTCCCATAATAAGTGTATATTGGTGATTTGTATAACTTTTAGGGGGCAATGCAATACTTTAATAAAAATTGTCGCCGGACTTCTTCTGTAAGCTCTATTTACTTTAGTGGAACTGAGCTGCAAAATCAAATTGGGGACAGAAGTGGTGCTGTGTCTCAAAGAAAGCGGCCATGTGTCTCTAAGCCTGGAGAACCCCTTTAAGTATCTACTCCAGATGGCCAGATAGTTGCTTGTTGTGTGGGGTCAGGCCACATTTACTGGTATCTAGCATCTTTATAGTGCCCAGTGGTTTGTATGCCACTGATCAGCATTACTAGCATCTATGGTTCACACTCCTCAGTCTCTTCTATGGTATATGTACCCTCTTAGTATTTAGATCATCACAAAGACTATTTCATGCTCCATTTGCATCTTATTCCCTCCGAGCTTAAATGTGTGAAACAAGCCGGAGCGCTTGTGACTCTACAATGTGTTCTGCATAGACGTCCATTCATTCCAGTGGGAAGAAACCCACAGCTCACTTTGAGGAAAATTACATTTGCATGCCGGTATTAGTTATAGAAGGTGTGAAGGTAACAGATGCCTTCCCTGGTGGTCCCAGGGCTCCTCTGCTACATGAGGAGACTCCAGGATTATCAATGGCACTTGTTAGGTGAGGGGTCCCCGATAGATTTCACAGACAGCTCTCTATTTGTATCATATTATATAACCCCTTTTAGGATTGGGCTGATTTCGGCCTTAAGAGGTACTGTAGGTGATATATATATATATATATATATATATATATTCTGTTTTTAGTATAGAAGCTTACATCACTGTGCCGGGTTTATTGCCCATGTATCTGTTCACTCCCTGGTTTCATCTCAGAACTGTGAGCCTGTTGTTGCCATGTTGCCAGACACTTTTCCACAATCCACCTTGCTTTACTAATGGGACAGATCATGTGACGAGTGAACTGAGCATGTGCGACCTAAGAAAGTGGATGCCTGGAGGGCCGTAACCAAGGGTAACAGATAATGAAACAAAGCAGCAAATGGGGGAGGGGTTAGTGAGTCTATGTCTCTCAATTAACCCCTTAGTGACCCATGACGTATCTGGTACATCATGGAGCCGCGGGGGGTGTTCAGAGCGGGGTCCTGCCGGGACCCCGCTCTGAACGGCACCGCTCCCGGGTGCAATCTGCAGCCGGGCAGTGCCTCTATTAGCCGGCGCGGGTCCCGTTGCCGCTCCGGCTAATTAAGCACTTCAATGCAGCTGTCAAACCTGACAGCTGCATTGAAGTGCTTTATTACTCACATCCCTGGTGTCCAGTGGGTCGGATCTCCCCCCCACTATGCGATCGCGGGGGGGGGGGGGGGGGAGATCCATTTTTCTGCCCGTTCCGGGCTTCAGCGGCGGAATGACGCTGATCCCGGCTCGGCAATAGATTGCTATGGCTTGCAGCAGGCCACAGCAATCTATGACCGATCTAATCGTTCTTTGCTGTGTATATACACAGCATTGATCTCTATGAGAGATCAGTGCTGTCTATATACAAGTCCCCTAGGGGGACTTCTAGTTTATGTAAAATAAAAAAGTAAAAAAGTGTTTTTATTAATAAAAAAAATCCCCTCCCCTAATAAAAGTCCAAATCACCCCCCTTGTCCCATTTTATAAATATAAATTAATAAATAAACAAATAAATAAACATATCGCCACGCACGTAATCACCCGAACTATTAATTAATCACATTCCTGATCTCGCACGGTAAACAGCGTTGGTGCAAAAAAATTCCTAAGTGCAAAATTGCGCCTTTTTAGGTCGCATCAAATCCAGAAAAATGTAATAAAAAGCGATCAAAAAGGCGCATATGCGCAATCAAGGTACCAATAGAAAGAAAAAAAAAAGAAAAAAATGACACCTCACACAGACCCATAGACCAAAGGATAAAAGCGCTATAAGCCTGGGAATGGAGCGATTTTAAGGAACATATATTTGTTAACAATGGTTTGAATTTTTTAAAAGCCATCAGATACAATATAAGTTATACATGTTATATATCATAGTAATCGTAACGACTTGAGGAACATGCATAACAAGTCAGTTTTACCATAGGGTAAACGGCGTAAATGCAAAACTCCCCGAAATCAAAACAAATTCCTTTTTTTTTTTTCAATTTGACAGCGCAAATAATTTTTTTCCGGTTTTGCAGCATATTTTATGGAAAAATAATGCCCGTCATTGCAAAGTACAATTGGCTTCGCAAAAATAAGTGCTCACATAAGTCTCTAGGTGAAAAAATGCAAACGCTATGGACTTTTAAACATAAAATGGAAAAAGCAAAAGCGCAAAAACAAAAATTGGCTTTGACCTTAAGGGGTTAATACATTTTAAGAAATGCTTGTACATTGAAAATATGTTTCTGAAATCTGTAGACCTAGACCATTTTTAAAATCTGACCTGCTTCACTTCACTGCGGTTATAGCTCTATAACTTATCCATGCGATTCTGAAATTTGTTTTTTTTACTCATGACATATTTTGCTTTAGTTTAGTGGTAAAATTTGGCCGATATCCTTAGGATTTTCTAATGAAAGAATGCCCCTCATTTTATGAAAAAAAGGCAAAATTTGAATTTTTTTAACTTTGATTTTTCATGGGTTACCTTGCAGGTTTAATCATGTGATAATTCTATTGCCAGTGTTGTTATACATGTGACAATATCAAATACAGTATGTGTACTTTTTCAACATTTATTATTTGTATTGAGGGATTTTTAGTGTTCTTTTTTACTTTAATTTACTGTCTCACCATGGGGACTTTACTATGTGATTGCCTGATGGCAGGAACAATACATTGCAGTGTTGATCTGCATTACAATGCATTGTGCCTGTCATAGGCATTGCTGATCAGACTCAATTGCTTTGCTCAGCCCCGATGGTGAACAGAGGGAGAAATCTCCCTCTGTTCTGCCCTATAAATTTTCAATCACACTGATCACAGCATCTATAGGGTTAACTGCCGCAATCTGAGCTCCGCTTGGGTCTCCTTAGTTGAGGCAGGTCTAATATACATATATAACCTATCTTGCACCCTGTTTTTTTCTCATACTTACCCTCTCCGGATGTCTAAAATTATCTTCTGTGTCCTCTCTGACAAAGCACTGCTCCCTCTTCCCCCATTCCTTTGTAGACAAGGACATGTGGTTTTCTTTCTGGGGGCTGGGTTAGCTGTCTATTGACTTGGAGACATCATCTGCATCATCTCCATGCACCTGATCACTGCTAGTGAATGTGCTGCGTCCATAGACTTACATGTGTCCCTGAGCCTAGGTTTCTGTAATATGAAAAGTTATAGTTCTATCTCTGCTTGCTGTCAGTGAATGCAGGCATATGTACCTGTCTGTGTGTCACAGCTCTGTATATTGTAAGTGTTATAGATGTTCGTAGAGTCTGGATGGAACTAAAATGTTTTCATTCACAGTCAGCAAGCAGAGATCTAAACCTACACTACACCCCCACCCCCGGTAAACAGATGCCCATTATGCAGCACATAGCTACACTATTCATGTGTCAGCTCTGCTACACTATGCGCATATCAGCCCTGCTACACCGTGTGCGTCAGCTCTGATACATCATCTAGTATGGAATACATACTGGAGTGATGTGATGCAAAATCAGTGAAAAAACAGTCCTGTGTTTACTGTGCAGTAGTAATGGCAGCAGTGGGCAGGAAAAAAGCTAAGGGGCGAGTACACAAACGGACTAATCAGGGAGATGCATGATGGGAAATTTAGTTTGCTGGCTGGCGCCATCTTGGATATAGATCAGCTTTTATAAAAACCTGTAACTCAGAAATGGCAGCAGCTAGAAAGACAGGAGACGGCTCAAAATTCTCAGGGGAACTTGGTGAGTATGGTCAGCTAGGTTTGGGAGCATTTAATTTTTTTAGCTCTTAGGTGGAATACTTCTTTAACTGTACTGACCTCCATGAGCAGGAATGCACCCGCAAAAATGGATCTACAGTTACATTCTTGGCCCTGAAAGGGTTAACATGGAGGGCCAAAAGTTCCTCATCCCCGGTTTAAACTATTCCAAAAAATATCCATTAATTGCATTGTTAAGCGTGGCATTTGCACATGTGTAGACGCACTGAGCGGAGGAGCTATCATTACTATCCCGGAGGCCTTTTCTTCTTTAACAGCTCAATTCTGTAATTTTGCTCAGTGCTTCAATCCTCAGCACCAGGGGAAGACGGAGATTAGTAATAATTGACAATAGATGTCAGCTTGTCTGATCATTCCGCTGATATATGATGCTTGCTCGGCTGTCTACAAACACTGATATACCTTATTGTACGTTACCTTTGTGCAAATGAGCATTGGAGTTATGGATGTTTCCTGACAGCCGTCTGATTATCCATCACTTTCTGGATGATGGGTTGTAGAGAAGTATGTACACAGTAGGAAGAAGGGGGTTATGGGTCAACACAAAGACAAGCGGCCTGAATAAAATATAGTACTGCTGTCTTGTGGAGAAGCGATGAGCTAGATCACTTCTGTATGGCAGAAACCCTCTGGATTGCCGACATAGGTAGCTCTGTTCAGGGGTTCAGTGGCCGGCATGGCCCTATGGCTAACATTTTATTGGGGCTATTGGGCTGCACTTATACGGCAGTATTATATGGACTGTATACAGTATAATGTGGATATTCTATGTAAGTAATATGGTGAAATTATAAGGCAGTATTACTTATAAAGTGAACGTTTTTTATTTTATTTTATCTATTTATTTTTATTTTAGAATTGAATGGCAATATTGTGTATGTAATATGGCAGTGTTATGCAGGAACTATACAGTTCCTGCATAACACTGCCATATTACAGTGTATGGTAGTAGTCTTATTTCATATTACATATTACAGTGTATGGTAGTAGTCTTATTTCACCTCTTTCAAAGGTATAATTGATGACAGACCTGTCAGCAGCTTATAGGGGTTGTCCAGCGTAAAAAAAATAATTCTTTCAAATCAATTGGCGTCAGAAAGTTATATAGATTTGTAATTTACTTCTATTTAAAAAATCTCAAGTCTTCCCATAGTTATAAGCTGCTGTATGTCCTGCAGGAAGTGTTGTTTATTTACATTCAGAAACAGTGCTCTCTGCTGACATCTCTGGCCGAGTCAGGAACTGTCCAGAGCAGCAGCAAATCCCCATAGAAAACCTCTCCTGCACAGGACAGTTCCTGACTCGGCCAGAGATGTCAGCAGAGAGCACTGTGTCTGAATGTAAATAAAACAACACTTCCTGCAGGACATACAGCAGCTTATAAGTATGGGAAGACTTGAGATTGTTAAATAGAAGTGAATTACAAATCTATATAACTTTCTGACACCAGTTGATTTGAAAGAATTTTTTTTTTCAATGGACAACACCTCTTATACTGACGACAGTAAAGGCAGTGTATTTATTATATTCCGTTGCTCCGATGCTGAGATAATATCTTTGGAAGCTTTATTCAAAATAAAAAAGCCCATGGGGTGTTCTCCCTGGATGCAAAAGCTCAGCAGAGGTCAGCCCCTTTCTCTCCTAACATCCCTATGCGTGCACTATGTTTAGATTGGCAGAGACTGAACATTGCTGGGGTTTGGCAGCCCAGGAAAATCCACTGTGGGCTTTCTCTCCTAATTTGCATAACATTTCTAAAGCTTATATCTCAGCGTTGGAACGATATGCTGAAATAAGAGTGACATCTTATTATTAGGCCTAGTGGCCATTAAGAAAAAACTGCAAGGTTTCAGATTTTTTTTCCTAGAAGATTTTTTAAAACTTTGAAAGAAGGCATATAAAGACTTTAAAACACATACTGTGTAACATTTCTTGAGAGCACCAGGCTGATATGCAAAGTTATATCCCTATTGAGAATATGGTCCCTACAAGTCCATGCTTGGTTCCTTTTTAAAGAACATTGAAACACGATTAAGACATTGTTCATTTGGTGAACACCAGGGGGCACACTTATGAAACGTCTGCCCGAGGCGTACACCAGGGAGAAGGTGCAGATTAGCCCCTTCTCCCTGGCGTACGCCTGCCGTATGCCCTGCTCACCCGATGATCGGGCTGGGGAAGCTTGGGGGGCGTGGCCTCCTCCTGCGCCCTATTTATCATGATTTACGCCTGCTCGCAGACATAAGTCATATTCCAAATCTACATGAATTGATTACATGATTACATGAATTGGGCTATTTGTCTGCAGCATATCCTAACTTACACCCTGAAGAAATTCCTCACTTTCTGGTCCGACTGGTCCACTTCCTGTTCTCCAATCCTCTGTCCTCCCCCTTCTTTCTGAAACCAAAATCATAAGGCAAGCTGTAACACCTCATCTTTAACCCTGCCCACCACTGACATCCCACCAATCAGTGAGCACCTGGCCAAGAAGAGAGGAAACAACAGAACAGTGAAAGCCTCCTGAGCAGTATAGTGAAAAGGAAACACAGTTGTTTCATCTATCACACTCTTTCTAATCTATCTACATAGATAGATAGATAGATAGATAGATAGATAGATAGATAGATAATAGATAGAAAGATAGATATTTTGTTTACAGTGTAAAGCAGAAGCAGATTGAGCCTGCGATATGCAGAAACTACCAGGTAAAGTGGATCCTTGGCAGTTGGCTCTGAGGTGCAATGCATGCTGGTAGTTTCCGGCTGGCACTATCTTGGATATAGACTTGCTTTTAGAAAAACTTGTAACTCAGGAATGGTGGCAGCTAGCAAAATGGGAAATGGCTCAAAATACTCAGGGGGAATTGGTGAGTAAGGCCAGCTAGGTTTGAGAGCATTTAATTTTTTTGCTCTTGGGTGGAATACCCCTTTAAGGCTGGGTTCACACTACATATATTTCAGTCAGTATTGTGGTCCTCATATTGCAACCAAACCCAGGAGTGGATTAAAAACACAGAAAGGATCCGTTCATACAATGTTGAAATTGAGTGGATGGCCGCCATTTAATGGCAAATATTTGCTCTTATTTTAAAACAACTGCTGTTATATTGAAATAATGGCCGTTATTTACTGTTATATGGTGGCCATCCACTCAATTTTAACATTGTGTGAACAGATCCTTTCTGTGTTTTTAATCCACTCCTGGTTTTGGTTGCAATATGAGGACCACAATACTGACTGAAATATACGTAGCTTGAACCCAGCCTAAAGCTGTCTGGAGGGAAGGTCATGTGACCAAACTCCTTATATCTTGACATGTGCCAAAATTAAGACTTTATACAGCTGAAAAATAAAAAAATGTATGTCTTTTAGAAAGTGCAGAGGAAGGGCTTAAGGAACTCTGAATAGATATAAAGATAAAGGTGATGTACTATGTGTGTATAAGCTCCTGACTGTATATAGAGGTAGTCATCCATCTCCGGTGATGGTGGTGCATGCTGACAGTACGTGATAATTATCGGCCTATGCGATGACCTTATACCTGCGGGTAGAGGGTGAAGTCTATACATAACCATACTTACTGAATGATTTATATGCCACATGTCTGTGACTCCGGGTGCACAGAACGTATTAGAGTCCTGTGAAGACGAGCATTATGTTATGAAGAATATAGCAAAGTGACATTTCCCCGCAGAACAATGGGAAAGGTCACATCTGTACGGCATTCTGGATAAAAGCTTGGTAACTAAGTTATCTGAATAATTTGGCATTTTATGTTTTCTAAGTTCTGGATGGATTCATGGCACCTGCGACATATAGGAGGAAAACAAAGCTTATGTACTCAAAGTGACCTTATAGGATTTACAGGATGGAATTGCCTTAAAAGCAAGGTCCTGATATACTGTCGATAGCACATAGGAGACAGCATCAAAGTATGGCCGATATTCTGAGCCAGGACACAAGTTTCTGGTGTTTATCTTCCAAACCCTTTTCCATGACCCTTGGAAAATTTACCACAATCTTGCTATTAAGAGAAACACTCTAAATAGGACCTTAAAGGGGAGCTCTGGCAATTTTTTTTTCTTTTAAATCAACTGGTGTCAAAACATGATACATGATTTGTAATTTACTTCTATAAAAAAATCTCAAGTCTTCCAGTATGAATCAGCTGCTGTATGTCCTGCAGGAAGTGATATATTCTTGCCATTGTGGCACATTGCTGTCTGCTGCCATCTCTTTCCGTGACAGGAACTGTTCGGAGCAGCAGCAAATCAACAATTTCTTCTGAAGGGCATGTATGATATTGTCGATGATTCTCATTAGATAATGATAGATTAATGAAACAATACGGAAAATAAATCAAATATAGCCCAAATATTTGGCAATCAGCTTTCTTTTCCCTCCCATCAGCGCATTGAGAGATCAGGTCATAGCAGCCCAGAGAAGTCTATGGAGGTGTGGGGGGGAGATAAGCTGTAAAGTGAAATACAGTACATGCTAGTGAAAGCTCTATTACATAATATCAATCCCCAATGTGGGTTTATAGTCTCTACTGCTCATTACTGCTCCATAATGTCCTTCATGCTGCTGCTCTTTGGGGTATGCTATAGAGATGTAGGGCGGATCCCCTCTTCTATACATGTGGAGTGTTTGGGATACACCATAGCAGCTAGTATGCACCTACTGACTTACTGACCTGCTGAAAACTAAATATTAAAAAGTGGTGAGCGGAAGACTGGTGAACATGCCATGTACAAGTTATACAAGTAGCAACTTAAGTAATACTTAAAGGGGTTGTTCAGCAAATGCATTTTTCTTTCAGATCAATTGGTGTCATAAAGTAATATAAATTTGTAATTTACTTCTATTTAAAAATCCCAAGTCTTCCAATACTTATAAGCTGATGTATGTCCTGCAGGAAATGTTGTTTTATTCACATTCAGACACAGTGCTCTCTGCTGCCACCTAGGGCCGAGACAGGAACTGTCCAGAGCAAGAGAGGTTTTCTTTAGAGATTTGCTACTGATCTGGACAGTTCCTGACATGGACAGAGGTGGCAGCAGAGAGCAGTGTTTCTGAATGTAAATAAAACAACACTTCCCGCAGGACATACAGCAGCTTATAAGTATGGGAATACATGAAATTTTTAAATAAAAGTAAATTACAAATCTATATAACTTTCTGACAACAGTTGATTTGGAAATTTATTTATTTTTTTTCCGCTGGACAAGCCCTTTAAGACTAGTGCTGAGCGAATTTTATGAAAGTGTCCAGATTCTGCAACTTCTCTGAACCGATTCGCTTGGCATTTAACTCCCTGTGTCTGGAGAAGGTGGATGCAGCCTAACAATCTCCTATGGCTGTATCCAGGTTTCCAAGACTCCTTAGGCTGGCAGCTAAATCTCAAGCATTCGGGTTCAGAGAAGTTGCCGAACTTGGACACTTTCATGAAGTTTGCTCAACACTTAGGACAAGACCTCCTGAGTCCGAGCCCCCCTCATAGGGTATAGGAATAGGGTCACCCCAATAAGACAAACCCTCTAGCTTTGGTATTACTATAGTAAATGTCGTTGGTTATCTCCTAACATTACACGTAGGGAAGGAGCTAGGAAATCAATTTCCCCTCCAAGCCTCTCACTCGAGTATTGTTCATAGTCTAACAGCTGATTGGAGTTCTCCAAACCTTATAAAAACTTTATAAACAAGTAAACAATTGTGTCAGATCCCGGACCCACTAACAGATCTTACAGCCCTCGGGTGGGCTGGCCTGACTATGTGAGAGTGCAGGTGTTTCCTATAAAACAGGCGTCATGGAATTGTTTCTGACTTTCACAATCTGGTCCTAAATGTTAATCTGTCTGTGTAAAACTGTAATTTGCAAGTAATCAACACAGCGAGATGGCGACTGGATTAATCGCATCATAATAATAAATCCACATTGAATTGGCATAGTAAACTTCCCACACACACTGCGTCTAGACTGGAGGAAAGTCTGTAAATTACTAATCATTAACCGGGAAAATTAGAAGATTCATTCTGAGGAATAAAGAGGATCTCAAAATAAAATACATGTGAATATATGAGAATGTTTTGCTGGGGGACAAATACTGGATAGAATGGAGGGGGGGGGGGGGTGTAATTTGATTTCATAGCCACTTTACTAAGAAATATTGTTGGGAGCTCTTAAAGGGGTATTCCTCTCAAACATAACTTTTCATATGTTGCTTCCCATAGTGAGACTAACAATCCCTTTCATACTTGTTATTATCTATTTAGTCTCCTTCCCCCGGTTCTGAGCTGCTTCTTTCTGCGGGAGACTCAAAAATCTGTGTGTAAGCTTTTCTCTCTGTCTCCCTCTCTCCCGCTCCCTTCTGAGACGGCTGATGTAAACAAGTCCCTGCCAGGCTGTATCAGCATTGTTGCTTCTTTGTAATGCTTGGAGGGTTAAACTGAGGTCAGGTCGCTAATTAACTTACGTTGATTATCCCTCATGGCATTACAAAGTTGCTAAAAAGTTGCAGATAGGGACTTATTTACATCCTGAAATTTTATATGTGAGCCTAAGCCATGCATAGTCAGGAGTCAAAAGCTTGACACTACTTATGAAGCATTATACTACTGCCTAGTTTTATGATTTTTGAACCTGGTGGTTGTAATCAATGGGGCGGACAGTTTTTTCTGGGGTAACTGCATGTCAGCACAATTGTAGTCCCATCATATAATGGACGTCAATTTAAAAAGAAAAAGGGGATGCCTTTTCTCTTTTTTTTTTTTTTTTTTAACTTAGTGTGAACATTGCCTACAAACTGTCCTGTATACACCATGTGTAGGATCAGCAGTCTTCTCACTATAATGAAAGGGCAGTATTATTTTAAAGGAGAAGTCTGACAAAATTTTTTATTAAAGTATTGTAATCCCCCCAAAAGTTATACAAATCCCCAATATTCACTTATTACAGGAAATGCTTATGAATTTTTTTTTTCCCTGCACTTACTACTGCATCGAGGCTTTACTTCCTGGATAACATGGTGATGTCACTTCCTGGATAACATGATGATGTCACTTCCTGGATAACAGAATGATGTTACTTCCTGGATAACATGGTGATGTCACTTCCTGGATAACATGATGATGTCACTTCCTGGATAACAGAATGATGTTACTTCCTGGATAACATGGTGATGTCACGACCCGACTCCCAGAGCTGTGCGGGCTGTGGCTGCTGGAGAGGATGATGGCAGGGGACACTGAGGGACACAGGGAACTGGAGGGGCACTGAGCATCCCCCTGCCATCATCCTCTCCAGCAGCCACAGCCCACACAGCTCTGGGAGTCGGGTCGTTTTATCCAGGAAGTGACATCACCATGTTATTCAGCAAGTGACATCACCAAGTTATCCAGGAAGTGAAGCCTTGATGCAGTAGTAAGTGCAGGGAAAAAGCACTTTATAAGCATTTCCCGTAATAAGTGTATATTGGGGATTTGTATAACTTTTGGGGGACAATACAATACTTTAATAAAAATTTTCACCGGACTTCTTTAAAATTCACGCCTCTGTGGGAACTCGGAGCAAAACAAACAATGTTCTTTCAAGTAAACTGGTGTCAAAACGTTCTATAGATTTCTAATTAATTTATATTTCAAAATCTTAGGTCTTCCAGTACTTATCAGCTGCTTTATGTCCTGCAGGAAGTGGTGTAAATTACAGGTATTTTACAAATCTATATACCTTGCTGACACCAGTTAAACCAACAGAAAAAAATTTCACGAGTCTCCTTTTTAAAAGGCACAGGATCACATGACTGACAGTAAGTAATGGTCGCAGCTCAACTCCTCCTTTCTCTCTGTCCTTGCACAGTAACCTTTGCACAAGTCACAGAGCATGCCCACAACACTGTCCTCCTCCTTCCTCTCTGTCCATGAGCAATGACCTTTACAAAATCATAGAGCATGCCCCTACATAATTGGATGTTCTGTGATTGGAGATGTTTTTCTGTGTCTCTGGAAAGAAAGCGTAATTGAATTTATATAATATTTATTTATTTTTAGTATCTTTTTATTTAGCAATATGTATTTATTTCTAATAAATTGTAATTATAATAAATAATCATTGCTTATAAATTAATACAATTAATTAAAATAAAGTTTGATTATTATTATTATTATTATTTATTTATTTATTTTTACACACGAAATCTAAGCAAAGCATGTTATCTCCAAAATCCTTTCATTTACTGGCAAAAAAATAAATAAATCAACCGTTCAAATAGGTATCAATGGTTTTGGTTTGAAAAATGAAAGGGAAGTAAGATGCCTTCCCCTAACATTTATTTATCATGCAGAAATGGCCTCGAATCACATTCCTCCCCATAAAAGTCACACAATAGCATAAATCTTTCTTTTCAGACCCTCCATAAATCCTCTCTGGCTGCTGCCATTTTGAATAATGTAGTCCTCTAAGCCTCCGCAGCTTTACAAATGTACGGCCAGATATTACCAGTCACGTCACAGGTCTGGAGGAAAATGCATTAGAGGGAGCAGAGGATTGGTGAGCGATGTTACTGGAGGGAAATACATTAGGAATCTTTAGATATTATTCACAGCCAAATCAGACACTAAATTATAAAAAAAATCCCCTTCTGCCACAATGTAATTGCTTGTTTTTCTTCATTTAGTGCAGGTATGGGTTCTGCCTCCGCCAAGGATGAGAGCGGAATCTTAAGAACCTGGTAGAATAGGATTAAAGAGAAATTCATATTTAGATGTGGACGCAGACTTGGCACATGAATACATAAAACCTTACAGCGAGTTGTAGAGAAAAGATTATAAGGAATAACGTGGAGATCTTGGGACCTAAAATAAAGTCGGTGACCGGGCCCCATTGGCTTCCATTTGCCATTTATTTCAAGAGTCTTAGGGGTTAGAGGTGACATTTTGTCCCCTTAGGGGTTAGGTGCAGTGATGAGTGAACATGTTTGTAAAGGTTCGTACGAACATGACGCCAATTGTTCGTGTTCGGCGATAACAAACAATTTGTTTGATGATCAGAATGGTTATAATGATCATTATCGAACATATTAGAACGTATGCAACTGCGTGATTTACGCTTTGTGCCTGATAATCTGTACGCATGTGCGTAACTCTAGCCCAAACACAACTGAGTAATTTACACTTTGCACCGGATATCTGTAAGCATGTGCGTATACCGTAACGTACGCTTCTACTGTACATTCGTTATTTGTTTGTGAATGTTTGGTGTACAAGAACCGATCATGGTCCCTTTTTTTTATCTTCTTGTTCGGGGTCCGAACTGAACATTGGTGTGACTGCCAACTCTTTAGCCCCTACCGCTTCATCTCCGGCTTGGAGTACACTTTCAAACATACAAAAAAAAAAAACACAGAAAAATGCAACAGCTCAACACATTGGCAAGGTACAGACCCACTACAGACATGAAAATCGGTAAAAGCAGCCCCCCCCCCCCCAACTGCCAAAAAAATTCTCCAGAAAAATAATGAGGCTCTTGGTTACCATTTGCAAACAGTGCAAACCACCCCATCACGATAAGGTGGCCTCATGCTTGAGGCATACCCTACACTGTACTATGCTCTGGGCATGCAAGCTCCATCCTATACCGGCAAAAGTAATTACACCACCTGGGTGAGATAGGGGGAGTGCACGACCAAGTAGAGGCAGCCACTCGCCCCATCTGGAACACAAAAAAAGACAAATTTGGTCAGCTCTCCTAGAACACTATTCACACTAGGCAGGAGTACCGAGCATGAGGCTACCTTACCGTGGTGGGGTGGTATACACTGTTTGCAAATGGTAACCAAAAGCCTCATTATTTTTGTGGAGATTTTTTTGGGCAATGTGTGGGGGGGCTGCTTTTAACTATTTTCATGTCTGTAGTGGGTCTGTATCTTGCCATTGCGGTGAGCTGTTGCATTTTTCTGTGTTTGCAATTTCAGCCAAAGCAACGTGCTCCTACCTAGTGTGAATGGTGTTCTAGGAGAGTCTTTTTTTCTGTGTTCCAGTTGGAGTACACTTTACCCCATATAAGCTTCACCCCTTCTTACCCCCTATAGCTTCATCCATGGCTTGGAGCACGCTTTACTCCCTATAGCTTCATCCATGGCTTAGAATACTCTGCACCCCCTATAGCTTCATCCATGGCTTAGAATACTCTGCACCCCCTATAGCTTCATCCATGGCTTAGAATACTCTGCACCCCCTATAGCTTCATCCATGGCTTGGAGTACTTCTTACCCCCTATAGCTTCATCCATGGCTTGGAGCACGCTTTACCCCCTATAGCTTCATCCATGGCTTAGAATACTCTGCACCCCCTATAGCTTCATCCATGGCTTAGAGTACTCTGCACCCCCTATAGCTTCATCCATGGCTTAGAGTACTCTGCACCCCCTATAGCTTCATCTCTGGCTTTGAGATTTCTTTACCCCCTATTGCAGTATCCATGGCTTGGAGTACTCATTACCCTCTATAGCTTCATCCTTAGCTTGGATTACTCTTTAACCCCTATTATTACACCTCTGGCTTGGAGTACTCTTTACCCTCTATTGCTACATCCATGGCCTGGAGTTCTCTTTACTCCCTTTTACTACACCTGTGGCTTGGAGTATTCCCTACTCCTTATTTCTACATCCCTGGATTGGAGTCACTGGGGAACGAAAACTTACAATTGTTTGGCAAATTTTAAATAATGTATCTGTGCCTCATTATACGGCATACATACTGTGTTACTACCCCGATAAGCGGGAGCTGAGCTGCAATACCCATCACAGCCACTATGCTATGTATGGAGCCATTCGCTTATAGCTCTGGAACAGCTCTGACAAGCAGATGACTGGCTAGGGTGCATAGTTTTGCACTTATTGATAACCTATCCTGAATACAGGCCAGCAATAATAAATATTAAAAAAAGATCTCTAAAAGTCTCTAAATCCATGTCTGTAACTATGTTTGATCTGAGCATCTGGTCTCTGAGTATTTGTGTATCCTGAGATTTGCGATATAAAATTCTGCCTGCAATCTGGTGCTGAGAGGAAGCCTCCAGCCGAGCGCTGATCCTAAATTACCTAATAAGAGCCATTCTCTCCAAACACAGGTCCCTTCCACGTCTTTTGGTCATGCTCAATTATTAGACCATATTGGAGCGATGTAATCAAATTAATCAAATTCCCGGAGACAAGCAGCCAAATTAATATTGTAGATTTTGTCAGCGGCCAGATGCTGCCTCTCAGCTGCCTGGAAGCAGGAGGCTACACATCCCCCCTCCGCTGAGGATAGGCACACTTGAAAATGGAATTAACTAGGTAATATTGATGAGACCTGATGTAAGGAAGCACGGGAGAAGAGCAGTAATAATGCTGGGAAATGCAAGGTCAGGACGGCCCCAAACTTCCAATTATCTTGTCCCTATTTATCAGCTATTATATAACTCCTATCCTATGCATTATGCAACGGACACAGAACTTTACTGCTGTTCTCTCTCTTCTTAGACTTTTACCCTAGTTATTTTTCCCTTATTCCGTCTTTATTAGCAGGGCGGACTGGAGAATCCGCGCAAACTGCATGGGCTTTCCTGTAAATGAGCGTCTAATCCATGGGGGTCCTACTGATCATATGAATGGGGGCAGGGGGCATGCATGGTTGTCTGGCAGGGGTCAGCTGGTATATAGGCAGAAGATGTCACAGTGCTACAAAAGTAAAAGTAGAGGGGCTGCACCATAGATTTTAAGGGGGTACTCCAGCGTGAAAAATAATATATATTACAAATCAACTGATGTCAGAAAGTTATATAGATAAGTTAGATGTAAGTTACTTCTATTTAAAAATCTCCAGTCTTCCGGTACTTATCAGCTGCTGTATGTCTTGCAGGAAGTGGTGTATTCTTTTCAGTCTGACACAGTGCTCTCTGCTGCCACCTCTGTCTATGTCAGGAACTGCCCAGAGCAGGAGAGGTTTTCTTTTGGGATTTGACCCTGCTCTGGACAGTTCCTGACATGGACAGAGGTGGCTCTGTGTCAGACTGGAAAGAATACACCACTTTTTGCAGGACATACAGCAGCTGATAAGTAGTGGAAGACTTGGGATTTTTAAATAGAACTAAATTACAAATCTATATAACTATATAAATTTCCCTTTTAATTTCTTTGCAGCGCCACCACAGGATAAATAAAGCATTACACAGTGTCCATTCAAATTAGTGGTTTGCCTGTATAATGCAGGACACTTCAGCTTGTTCAGAAAAGGAGACCCTTTATGAGATGTGCATCCTATACCGGAGAACTGCCTATATATAATAACTCCAAATTCACTTATAGAGAGAGAATGAAAATGGGTTTTCTAACTGGATCTATGAAATCTTGTATATTTTTGTTAGGCTAGGTTCACACTGCGTTTTCAGCATCCGTTTAACGCATCCGTTTTTTGCAAAAAAAACGCATGAAAAACGGATTGCAAAAAACGGATTCATTTGTGTGCATCCGTTTTTCCATTGACTTCCATTATAAAAAAAAAACGGATCTGTTTTTTTTGACGGACCAAAACGGACAAAAAAACGTTGCTGACCCTATTTTTCTGGACGTTAAAAAAAACTGATCCGTTAAACGGATGCTGAAAACGCAGTGTGAACCTAGCCTTACCGTAAAACTTTTTGGCTTTTTCCACTCTAATAACCAGTTGTCCTGTCGGTAATAACTGCATTTTCTTCATATATCTATCTATATATGATGTTTAATATCTAATGACATTGATGTCAAGTTCTGTATGTGATTAATTCTGAAACCACTTTTCTTGGTACAGGTTGAAAAGAAAGTCCCAGTCGGTGGACATTGCCTCCCCGGGATATAATCCTCTGACCGATACTCCACCACAAGCGAGTAAGCCACCGCTGATCAGTAAGACCATCTCGGAAGAAGAGCACAATACCGCAAATACTCAGAAACGTCACCCAAGAAGAGGAGACCTGAAGAGGGGCTACACTATCGGTGAGTCCTGCCAAACGTTTCACTGAAAACACCTACTGCTGAGGTTAGGGCGTCATCGTTCTCCAAGAGACTTTGGACCTCAGACATCATTTGGCCTCCATCTAGTTTAGTCAAATCAATGATGAATCCAAAGAAAGATTTTCCTTCAAATAATATGGTATTTACCCCGGCACCTGGGTTAAAGTGTATGCTTTATTTTGAATAGATACTAAACAAAATCTGCTTTAACGTATGTATTTCCGAAGTTTTGGAGTGACTTAGGAAAGAGAATTTTGTACAGTTTCGAAAAAGATATATTTACAGCAGCACCGAGTATTTAAGGAGGTTATTTGACCTGGTGGACGATATTTCCTTGCACAAAAATGCCGGATTAAAAGGGCTTGCCCAATCATGGCAGAATATATATATATATATATATATATAGTATAAACTGTAACTAAGGTGAGATGCAAATTTATGCATAGAAGAGAGGGGGCCCTAGAGCCAAGAACAAGCTAACGCATTATACATGGCCCAAAAACTAGCACCAATCATTGAGATCGGCACAGCCTATTAACTGCATCATAGTCGGCCTTACAGTCCTATTCCCCCCTCTTCAAGCCTTTCCTATGACTCATTTGTCAAATCCCCCCCCCCCATCACTTGTTTATTACACTGGTCAACAGCCAAAAAGGTTCCAACATAAAAACAGTTGAACTTAACTAATTTTGGGGTGCTGAGATCGAAAATGATGTTCAAATTTTCAAATTGGCTCTAATTTTTAAGATATAGACGTACTTTCTATACTTCTCACAGCCTGTGATACAATACTGGGAAAAGTTTGCATCATCAGTATTGCATCATCAACTGGTATATTGCATCATCTTAGAATGACCAATAGTTATGGTATAAGGCTAGGTTCACACTGCGTTTTTGCTATCCTTGTTTTTCATCCGTTTTTTGCGAAAAACGGATGAAAAAACGATGCATTTGTGTGCATCCATTTTGATCTGCTTTTCCATTGACTACCATTATAAAAAAAAAAAGGATCCGTTTCAAAACAACTTTTGTGTCCGTTAAAAGAAACGGATCCGTTTCGATCCGTTTTTTTTTTTTTTATAATGTAAGTCAATGGAAAAACGGATCAAAACGGATGCACACAAATGCATCCATTTTTCATCTGTTTTTTTGCAAAAAACGGATGAAAAAAAATGGATTGCAAAAATGCAGTGTGAACCTAGCCTAAGGTATCAGGGTAAATGGAACCCGTCAATGCTTGCAGATTACTGTTGGACAGTTATCAGAGACAATCCCATGTAAGAATACAAAAGACATGTGTAAATGTACCAAGTAGCCATTGAATAAGGACCTACATTCCAGAATTCAATAAACATAATTAATTTGTAAAAATTCTTGGATATGTCTTTAAATTGTAGTTGATTTCAGATAGAACTAAGTTTCCTATGAATATATTTCAAAAGTTTATGAACAGTAAACTTGCTTCCTTATAATTGCAGAAGTAATAAATCTGTCGGCTATTATACTGTATTCTTTACAATTCACAAAACAGTAACAATGAGAACTCTTCCATATCATAGAAACTAGAGCCAATTCACATTTTTCCATTCCACATTAAGAAATGGATAATTTTATTTCTGAACCAAACAACTTTTGAAAATTTGTTGACCAGTGTTACCAGTGCAGTCCCTCTGGGGAGGGGAATTCTATACAGGGTCTTCCTACCCAATTGCAAATGGCGTTGAGACCATCCAGGCCAAGGCCTCCTCTCCATGATTCCCAAAGCCATTCGCTTGGTCTGTTTTTATGGAAGATATATATCTTGTTTAGACCTATTTTCGTAGGGGGAGAGTTTTTATTTTTCTGTGATGGTTGTTGTAATACTGCTGCGCACTACTCGGTGTGATGTTGGTACCTGCTTTAGTGTGGCCAGTCTGTAGTGTCCCCCAAATAGTCGTTGACCTGCCGGGCTGTGATGGGTCCCTTGGGCTCTTGTCACGTTAGTCCTGAGTGGAAATTGACCCACCCAGACTATCGTTACCGCCACCCACAGAAAGGGGATAAATATCCCAAGGTGTACGGCTAGTATGTATAGGTGCTGGTGCAGAGGAAAGGATGACTGAGTCTTAGTGATATAAAAATATACCAGCTTTACTGTATAGTCTCTTGGTAATACAATACACTTTTGTAGAAAAAAGATAGATCTTTGAACAGACTTCAGTGCTCAAACTTGTTTGTGCTGAGGAGATGCTTGAAGACGTAGAGTAAAGTAGAACGGTAGTTGTAGCTGTGCTTAAAGAATTAGAAGAGTAGCGTAGAGGAGTTTGTCAAGGGAGTCCTAACCCAATGTAGCAATGTACTCTGCCAGAACTTGAGAGAATACTTTAGAGTAAGAAGTTTACTTGTACCTGTGTATAAACTTTAGTCTGACCACCTTCTGTCCTACAGTGTCGAGTGACTCGTCCTCCTAGGGTGATACAAGCCCCAGTCGTGGTTACTTGGGTGAAGCTAAGCTCCTGGGGGTGTCCCAGTTACCTGTGCTGCGAGATAGAATACGTAGACCTTCTGGTAGCTTTGTCCTATCCAGGCTAGTTCCTCTTGTGTATCATGATACTGCCCTGCACTTTTTAGACTGGTTCACGGCATGGGCTAGGATGTTCCCAGACTCTTCTCCCTTGGTAGTGTTAAACACTGCATAGTAGATATAGTATACGTACAGGAAGAGCTGAGTATCTCTAGTTGCATATGCACACACGTGTCTTAGACTAGACTGCACCGAATGCTTGTCCCAGATGAGGGTCCTGGCAGGCTACAGCAGGGACATTGGTTCTGTGTGTCCTTCCCCCACAAGAATCTGGGTAAGAACTTACGCTACAACTCCTCCCACCAAGTGACAACTTCCTACAGTAACCTACCCTGTAAATGGTGGAAAGGAGTATATGCGAAAGTAATAAAGAAAAAAATAGACCAGAAGTAGAGAGCATCTCCTATAGGTCAGCAAAAGCACATGGTACACATAAAACAGTAACCCATTCCTAACTTCAGCTGTGCAATACATAAGAGCATACATACAAAAATACTGAAATCTGGCGGTGAATACTTAAAGTGCACCCCATCACCACTTAACCTGGAGTAAGAAGCTTTTTTGAGAGGTGCAAAGGAGAGGTAAAGAACACTGTGGTGGGACACCACATTTCTATGGCATCATTTTTTTTTTACACTTGTTTACAAGGTGGGGGAGGGTGTTTAAACTTGTATACTTGTCCAATTGATGCTAAAAATGGCTCTTTTTGAGAGTATGAGTTAACAAAATCCTAAGGATACAGCCGTTTGTGACTGGAAACTTCCCCACCAAGTCCGCCAAATGTCTACGGGATTATTCTTATTCCTTAAGGCCCTATTACACAAAGCGATTTTCGGCCGCATTCGGTCGATATTGCTCGTTGTGGCTGAGAATGATTTTGTGTAATAGAAGCTTTACTCCTAACCTTTTTGTTTTATTTTTTGGTCAGGTTGAGGCTGTTTCAGCTTATGGTCGTCTTTTAATAGCTGAAATATATACTGTACCTAAATCTATAATCCCCCCCTTCCCCAGAACTCTACATTTTGTAACCTGAAATACTCTCAGACACAGAATATCCTTGTAAAAGGAGAACAAAAAAGCCGCCCCTGCTCCAGCCATGTGCTGAACATCCATTCTGGACGCTGCATGAGGATGTGTAATGACTGCCCATTAGGCGAATGTCTGGGGAGCTCTGATCTGGATGAAGGATGCCGGAGCCCACGTACCGCGCAGGGAATTAGCTTCTGCTTGTTGCACAGTCTAATCAGAAAGGGCAAAGGTATTTTGGAAGTTAACGTTTCTATCCCTCTCTCAAAGCATATGGCAGAACGCTCAATCAACAGGTGGAATCATTTACCAAAGGTTACAAGGCAAATGTCACTCCCATCCTCTGCAGACTACAAAGTCTAAATTTAATAGAGCAACTTTTTATGCACAATCTGTAATCGGAACAAAAAAAAAAACTAAACTTTTTTTTAATTAAAGTTTAATGATGTTGTTTAAGGCTATGTTCTCACTACGCATGAGACGGGCCGTTCCGTGACCCCGGCCGGGTCACGGAACGGCGGTCTCTGGCCGGATCATCTCGGACGGTACTTAAGTACCGGCCGGATGATCTTTCCGGCCACGGAGCTCTGATGCGGGCGCATCAGCGTGCGCCCGCATCAGAGCTTCCCATAGCCCACAGTGAAGCAAGTGTGAGCTGACAGGTCTTTCTGCGGCCGTAATTCACAGAAAACTGACCTGTCAGTTATTTGCGGCGCCGCATAGATCCCGGCCGGAGCGTATACGATGTGTGTACGCTCCGGCCGGGATCCCATTGAAAGTAAGGTTATGTTTCACACGCAAAACTACGGCTGTAGTTCTGCGGCGAGAACATGTGTGGTGTGAACATGTGCGGTGTGAACATAGCCTTATAGAACTGAGTTGCTATACCACAAACAACCTGAGGACAAAAGTGGTGCTGTTTCTGTTTCTGTTTCTGAAACCTAATCTAGGATAACCGCTTTAAGAACACCCTATACAGTGTAACGTCAGTATCTGTGATGTCTGGAAGCTCAGGCTAGAGATTCAGAGATTCCTTCTGTTCTATAGTGACACACTGTTCCTTTGTAAGAATTCAGCTAAACCTACGGTTTTGTGTTTAAAGATAGAAATTATTGTCAAAATGTAATCCCTTCCAAGTGATTATAATAATGATAATAACAGGGTAAGTGCAAAAAGAGGATGGTTGACTTTGGATTCATCCATCTATAATGTACTGTATATGGCTGATTATACAGAATAAAATGCCTCTTATGATCCTTACAATTTCTTAAAGTGAACCTGTTCCCACTCCTGTCCTGTCTGTTTTAGCAGATACATGCAATGCCAATGAAATAACAATCCTGGAACATCTTCTCTTATCGCTTTGTGATGTTCCGTTCCTCTGTTATTCTTGCTAGAAATATATGACTCAATAACCAACTGGAGGCGTGTCCCTACACTCTCTGCTATTATCCAATCAGAGCTGACAGTGTACACAGTGTAGGGACACGCCCCCATTTGGTAACACCCAGTTGGTTATTGAGTCATAGATTTCTATAAAAAAAATACAGAGGAACGGCACATCACAGAGATATAAGAGAAGATGTTCCAGAATTGTTATATCATGGGGAATACAAGTAGTTACTAATACAGACAGGTCAGGAGTGGTGATGGGCTTCCTTTAAGTCATGTGTAAATTGATATAAGATTCATGATAGATAGATAGATAGATAGATAGATAGATAGATAGATAGATAGATAGATAGATAGATCACCATAACCATGGGCTCTATATACAGTAGGTAGAAAAGTATATTCCCCAGCACTCCAACATTTGGTGTAAAAAAAAACAATTTATTCCATCCAGCAAGTCTGCTGCACCTTTGCTGGATGGAATAAATTGTTTTTTACACTGAATTTTGGAGTGCTGGGGAATATACTTGGGTAGATGTACAGATAGATAGATAGATAGATAGATAGATAGATAGATAGATAGATAGATAGATAGATAGATAGATAGGAGATAGATAGATAGATAGGAGATAGATAGATAGATAGATAGATAGATAGATAGATAGATAGATAGATAGGAGATAGATAGATAGGAGATAGATAGATAGATAGATAGATAGATAGATAGATAGATAGATAGATAGATAGATAGGAGATAGAGAGAGAGAGATAGATAGATAGATAGATAGATAGATAGATAGATAGATAGATAGATAGATAGATAGATAATAGATCATCCCTTACAAACATTGGTATCTTCCTAGTGATCCCTATAACACTTCTCAGTGGTACAGTCTCGGAGTGTTTCCCAGCTCATCGGAGGTGACATGTTTCCTTATAGCAAGTTCAATGAACACAAAGTAAAAAATGATCACAGAAATGTGACTTCACAGCCAGGAGCTCCTCATCTAATAGATCCCAGACGTGCAATAAAATTCTATACACTTCAAGCCTAACAAACACTTGTATCTGTTTTATTCTCTAGTCCCCATGCGTCCCTCTAGTCATTGTGGTGTTCACACAATCTGTAGAATAAACATGTTCTTACCAGGGTGGAATCAGTTTTTCCTATCTCTATGCACAACCCCCCCCCCCCCCCTCCAATGTCAGCCACAATGTAGCTACACAATGCTTCCATGCCAGCCATACCACCCAGTGTCAACCACACTATGGACTACTGAAGGGTGGGGGCCTGAGCACCCAGACCCTGAGAAACCAAAAGTTTCTGGAAATTATAATAATAAAGACAATTCTTAGATCCCTCCTCTTTGTCTCTTCTACAACATTGGCACTGATGAAGACCTGGGAAGCCCAAAATGTTAAATGATAAATGTATTGCAAACACAAATAAATACTGTAAAATTATTTCACATAATTCACATTCAGTCCAAATTTCACAAAAAAACATTAAAAAATTGTTTGTTATAATTGGAATTTATGTAATTTGTGTTTAATTCATTTAGTCCCTGTATCTGTATACCAAGCATCCCAGAGGGGATCTCACGGTTATGTGTATTGCAGCCTACATTCATTTTATTCCCTCTGCACCCTGTCTAGCCACTCTGTGTGCTGTACAGGAGCAGGGACGCCAGACAGGGGTCCCTGCTCCTGAATATACTTTGCATCGGCAAAGGGCACTTTAGAACCCAAATCAAGATCCATATTGGATCCTATAGATTTCAGCCTAAATTTGTTATTCCGGTTGCATTCTTGTCTGCACTGTTTGCCATCCAGGGATCCAGAACCAGCATTGCTCAGCTCTACCTCACACTTTCATCTCATGCTTTGTTCCAAAGGTTTAACCACCATCTTAAAGGGGGTACTCTTTTTTCTTATTCTGTCAAATCAGCTGGTGTCAGAAAGTTATATAGATTTGTAATTTATTTCTATTTAAAAATGTCAAGTCTTCCAGTACTTGTCAGCTACTGTATGTCCTGCAGGAAGTGGTGTATTTTTTCCAGTCTGACACAGTTCTCTCTGCTGCCACCTCTGTCCATGTCAGAAGGTTTTCTATGGGGATTTGCTACTACTCCGGACAGTTCCTCACATGGACAGAGGTGGCGGCAGAGAGCACTGTGTCAGACTGGAAAGAATACACCACTTCCTGCAGGACATACAGCAGTTGATAAGTACTGAGATTTTTAAAAAGAAGTAAATTACACATAAATATATATTGATTTAAAAGAAAAAGATGTTTGTCGGAGTACCCCTTTAACATAAAGAAACATAATTTTAATAGAATTATTTTTATTTTTTTTTTAGGTAAGGCAATGATAAACAATCTTCCATTTTTCCGTATTGTCTCTTGTGATGCTTCAGGTTTGATATGTTCTTGAATAAATGATTACAGACACTACAGGTACCATGATCTATTACCATGGAGATGGAAGGTCTAGGCGAGAGCCGTAGAAACGAAATGATAGGAAATGTACAATCAAGGCGTGAGGTGGTCTGCTGGAGACAACCTCTACTTGTTAGAAGGGTTCCTGGACAGTAGTTATGTGCATTAAACTGAAGAAAAATAGGCTTTTTCCCAGGGCTAATCCCCACTCATCACATATAGGACTTTTCCAGATACTTCTCTTTTATTAACACACCTGTTTAACACATTCCCAGCATAACACCCCACAGGTGAGTGAAATAACTAGCTCTGTATTGTCCATCCATGCACATGAACTACTTTGGGTCATGGACATTGCCCCTAATCACTAAAAAGCTATTAACCCCCTATGTTATTGAACTTCGAAGGGTTAACTTGCACCATGCCGTTGTGCACACTGTGCTGTTTTTTAGTGCTGAACTGCATTTTATATGTTTATTGTAACCATATACTGTTTATTTGCATTGTCACTGTGCTACATGTGCACTGCACTGTGGAAAGGGTTAATATATAAGGGTTTGCTAATACTGAGAGACTTTTGGGACTTTCTGTCTATGTACTGAGAAGCTACAGAAAAGTATACATAGGGAATTCGGAGGGAAAAAAACAGACTAGCCTGGTTGGCTGTACGTACTATACTGCATACTGCACTGTACGTACTATACTGCATTATACATCTATGACATGCTGAAATTGCAACTATGTTTCTGTAAAGGTTGTGCTTCTCCACTCAACCCCTCCCAATAGTTTCCAGGTTAGTTAGAAGTAGAGATGAGCAAAAGTTCTGTTGGACAGGTTTGACAAAGTTTGGGTTCGCGCCGAACCGAAATTAAACGAACCGCACTAAAACAGCTAAACGCTTGCAGACATTTATTTATTTTACTGCGGTTTTAAAATACCGCCCATTATACTTACCTTTCCTGGCTCCCCCAGTGTCTGTCTTCTCCAATCACAGCCAGCTCAGCCAATCACTGGCCGCGGGTGCTGTCCTGTCCCAGTCAGCCAGTGATTGGCTGAGTGTGCTGTCACTCTTGTTTCAGTAGTGACAACCCAGTCAGCCAATCACAGACTGACTGGGGCAGGACAGCACCGCGGCCAGTGATTGACTGAACGGCTGTCATTCTTGTTCTGTTTTTTTAGATGTTTCTGAACTATGCAAAAAGTTTGGTTCGGTAGCGAACCAAACTTTTTTCAAAGTTTGAAACTAATCTGAGTTCAAGAGGCTCGTCTCACTTATCTCTACTTAGAAGCTGTATAAAAGGGATAGCAGTCAGAGCCTCTAGTGTTTTGCAGATAGGGACCAACGCTGTATAGAAGAGACCTTGCACAAGTGACTAAGAAGTCATCAACCTTTGGGCCAGGGTACCAGTCTTTGGAGAGAGAGAGAGAGAGAGAGAGAGAGAGGGAGAGAGGGACAGCTAATTCAGGCTTTTCCTTTGCATAAGAGCCTTCTTCTGCCTGGGAGGAGACTGGAGGCCTATTGTCTTACCTGTATTGTTTTGTCCTCTACTAACATGCATATAGAAAGGAAGTTCTCCATCTCCGAGAAGATTAAAAACTTAAAGATATTGCTTCAAATTAAAAGGACATAGTGCATTTTGAACTGATGTTCTTAGTCCTGGCATGGCTAGGAACATCTGGTCAAAACCCGTCTCCAAGGTTTAGTTCCCGTTAGGGTGCACCACGTCTTACCATCCCTTCCAGAGAACGGCAACAGGTGGTGACACCACAATGCCAAGAGAAACTCGAGCCATCATCACAGTCTTCAGGGACATGCAACCAATGTCAGGATCTCTGCCCTCTTGTCTCCTGTCCACTCTGTTCAGCTATCCCTGGCCGTATGGGTTGAGGAACTAGAGTACCTTAAAGAGAGTTATTAAGTGTCGCCCGGAGGCTGGAATTATCTCCCATTCTTGGAGTATTATTTCGGTTATGTTCGTCCGGATTCACAAAATCAGTTAATTAGGAATGAACCCAAATCTTTCCCCCAACTGATATTTTTCTTCATTAAAAGCGGCGTCTGACTCTATCCATCACTAGCGCGGAGGGGTTTTGATGCGGGAGTTAAATCTTTGGCCTTAATTTGCAGTTGGCTTTGACCTTGCCGAGTTTCTTCCTTCCTGCCAGGAGCAATAACAGATAACTTCCCGCTATGTAGGGTAATCATTGCAGAGATAAATGAATTAAGAAATTGCATTAGAAAAAAAAAATCGAGATTCCCTCTAGTTCAGTTAACTGGATTTATGTTATTCTATTTTTGCAAGTATTTGCTACTCCGCACTAGGAAGAAACCGCCGGCTAAGATACAGGCGTTGTCTTCCCAAATAACTGTGGCATCAAGCAAAAGCAAAATGTAATAGAATTCCCAGAAAGCGTCGCCTCACCTCTGCTAACTGAGAATATATATATATCTGTATTAATCGAGAGAAAATGTTGTGACCGGTGATCACGGCCCCAAATATCTTCCAGGTCCAGGCCGCCGCCGAGAGATGCCCTGATTGAATTGTCATAGCTTATGCAGCCTGTAACTTACAGTCACTGAACCGCGAGTGCACAGAACAGCGAAATACGTGAAGAACAGACACACACGACTTAACCCCTTACTGCTCACACCTGGGCGACACATTAGCAAATGTAGCAGAGTTGATTCTGCTGCTAGCTACTGATATCATAACATTTTATATTGTAAGATACTAAATTGTTTCAGTTTAGTTTTGTTTTTTTACTTGACCCCTTTACATAGATTAGTAACATGACCGAGACCCATAGCGTGCAGCCAAGGTGAGTAAATGCGGCTAAAAAGTCTCCTTTTTTGACATCTGCTTCAACAATGACAAGGTCACCACTTCAATTAAAAATCTCAGAGCTCCAGGCCTTCTATGTTTATAGATAACCATGTTCATTGTGAGCCCCAAAGCCTTACAGAAAGCTGCGTACCCCATATCATTGTGCTTAGAGCCTTACAAAATATTTGCCTATCCCGTAACATTGCGGCCATCTCTGCTGATCATAGGATAGTGCACTGCCTTAGCCACTAGAGATGAGCGTAACTCGAGCATGTTCACGTCCAATCCTTCGGCCTTTGATTACTGTTGGCTGTAGAAGTTGGATACAGCCCTATGGAGTTCTGGAAAAAAAACATGGATACAGTCTACGGCCTATAGCTGTATCAATGTAAAATATAAAATCAGAAGAGATACAGAAGGTCAGAAAAGGGCAAGCAATCCAAATAGCAATTAAGGTAAATGCCAGCCAAATCACTGAGTAGAAGGCCAGAGAAATACTTATGTGATGCCAGAGTGCCGGTCCAGGGTGTGATTGGACCAGTCCTCTGACATCTAGACCACACAGATTA
This sequence comes from Dendropsophus ebraccatus, assembly GCF_027789765.1. Lineage (NCBI taxonomy): Eukaryota > Metazoa > Chordata > Amphibia > Anura > Hylidae > Dendropsophus > Dendropsophus ebraccatus. The sequence goes on along the minus strand of NC_091455.1, from coordinate 29,528,691 downwards.
CAAGGAAGAGTGGTGAAAAGATCTGTCAATCACAACTAGCTTAACCATCTGCCCACAACAAATGTCCTATTCCACGGAGCGATAATCGGCCCAATCGCTCCGTGGAATAGAGACAACGATCAGCCGATGATCATGTCATTGGCTGATGGTTTATTTAGGTTCAAACCTAAAATCAACGGGCACTTACCGCGCATCGCTGCGTGGAATAGCGATGCGGGGCGGGCAACCGATGATTTCACAAGCACCATGCTTTACCTAAACATTTTGCAGGTCTTCTCCTGCGCTCCTTCTTCCTCCCGTTACCGCGCGCAGCAGCAGCTTCGGTGCGGCCTGTGTTAGCTGACAGACCACTCAGCCAATCACTGGCCAGGACTGCTGTGGTCAGTGATTGGCTGAGCAGTCTGTCACCGAAGCAGCTGCTGCGCGTGGGACCGGAAGGAAGAAGGAGCGCAGGAGAAGACCTGCAACATGTTTAGGTAAAGTATGGTGTTTAAACAAGGGCTGCAAGGACATCGGTAAGGATGTCCCTGCAGCCCTCGCTAAACGATTATTGGGCCGTGTAATAGGCCCAGTAAACGAGCGCCGATCTAGCAGATCGGCGCTCGTTTACATTATTGATTGGGCCCCCATCGGCCCGTGGAGTAGGGTCCAAAGTCAGCAGGAGAAACAGACAGGTGTGATGGAAGCCCACATGGGCACGGATGTTACAGGTTTTCCGATTTGTTTCACCCCATGGAGGTGACCAGTGATGATGTACATATTGCAGCTTTTACTTACTACATTCACTGGTCTCGAAAGAATCCAGCCAGACTATTCACTATACAGAACTAGGGAAGCCTGTCTTTGATAGGAGTCCCTGCTCCTGTACATACTTTGCAGGACAAAGCTGAGTCTAAAACTAATCTGACTCTTTAATAAGACCAAAATTTAGAGTAAATAGATAAAAAAAAAGACATGAATAGTATGGATGGGGGTCGGGGAACAATTGTGAAGATATCATTCATTTTGGACTTTTTTTTTTTTTTTTGCACCCTCACATTATTTCCACCAGGAAAACCTCTATTAAAATAAATGACTAATGGATATTCCTGCTCCAAGAGCCTCCATAGCTCTGTATGCTCAGTATATAGTAACCAATGTCTCTACATACAGGTCACAGGAGTAAGAAGTCTGCAGCCATCCTGCCTGGAATACGTATAACAAGTCAGCCACCTAGTGGTTGTCTAAGTAGATTCTACCATAACCTAAGAAACCCAACGCACGTGAAAGCAAGTATCCACTGCTATCGGTATATGTAACTAGGCTTTCCTTTGCCCAGGTTACACATAGAATGGACAGTGGCATATATAGACTTTACCACTTATACTTTACAGTATACCAACATCCAGTCTCAGTCCCTTAGTAGGTTATGTTTCCAGGATATACCTAGTATTTCACAGGTATAACTATAGGTTATCATTACAAGCATTCTCTGTGTATGATAGCCTTGAATTATAACTTGTTGGGGACTGTGAGGACCGGAGTTGAGTTATACTGCTATATACACATAAATAGCATTGCCATATTAAATCCAGTTAAAAAAAAAAAAAAAAACTGAAACCAAACTTGGCCAAATTAATTCAGTTCTCAGCCCAAACCCCCAAATTATTCTGAGAACCCAGCGTCTTAATTATATTCCCACTCCAGAAAAGAAACCCTATATTAATTCAGACCCCTAAAGAAGACCTCAGACCAGAAGCCTAAGGCTAAAGTCACACGTTCAGTAATTTTTCAGGACTGAATATGATGTCTGCAATTGTCCGCAATCTTAGTCCACAATCAGCAAAAAAATTAAAGGAGAAGTCCGCCAATTTTTAAAATCCGGTAGCCAGCAGGGGCAGGGGTGAATTTGATAAAAAGTACGAACTTATTCCTCCCTGTGCCCACTGTGAGCGACAAGATTGGCTCTGGGACCCCCGTCAGTCTTTACGACCTGACTGATGGACTGGCCGCTCAGTCAGTCAGTGACTGGGGTGGGACGCAGCTCCAGTCATTGATTGGTTTAGCAGCCAGTCCATTAACCGGGATAGGGTTTTCCCGAATCATGACGTCGAGGAAAATGCCTTCCGACGGGAGTCCCGGGGCCTGTCCCGACGCTCATCGCAGGTACGGGGAGAGGTAAGTTTGTACTGGTTATCAAATTCTTCCCTGCCGACTGCCGGATTTTAAAAAACGCTGGACTTCTCCTTTATTTAGTAACTGTAATCCGTATTTTGTGCAGATCAGTAAAAAAGGAGAAGGTGATAATTAAATAAATAAGTGTGAATGGTGTAAAATGATTACTCATCTGTATTCTTTAGGGATTTGCGAACATTGATGTTTTATCTGTAAAAAATGACGGATGCTCCCATAGACTTCTATCTGTGCCGCAGTTATGGTCCATACTAGAAATTGTCAGTAATTTTTGATGATGCAATTTTTGTGGAACCGTACATATTCGGACAGTGTGAACAGCCCAATTAAAATCAATGGGCCCTAAATTTGTCCATAACTATGGAACGTGTGAATGTAGCTTTAGTTCAGTTAGAACTTTAAACCAGAGCCCCTTAAACACATGTACACCCCAGACCCTTATATTTATATTAGACATTGATGAGGAACCCTAAATGTACTCAAACCCTGAATAGTAATATCAGCCCTTAGATCAGACCCATAACTCATATCATCATCTCTTGTTATGTGAGTGGATTTAGTTTCTATTATCAAGTTTCTGAAACTTCAAGTTAGTCTTTCACCATAAATCTTGCTTGTAGAACTTCTTTAGACTTCATGGTAGAACGTTTCTGTCTTCTCCCAGAAGGGTCTACGCTTCTCTCTCTTGAAGAGACCCATGGGAGATTTCACTACGATGTTTCTACATTTTCCTAAAGTGCAAACTCAGTAAGCGAATCTCCATTGATTTACTGTCCGGAATTGTTTATGGTCTTATCTTTTTTTCTGGGTCTAAGCTACGAGAAAGAAAAAAGCGATGCTGACTTTTCTTTAACCCTTTGAGGACCAAGCCCAAAATGGCCCAGTGGACCGCGCAAATTTTGATCTTAGTGTTTTACGTTTTTTTCTCCTCCCCTTCTACGAGCTCTAGCACTTTCAGTTTTCTATCTACAGGGCCATGTAAGTGCTTGTCTTTTACAGGAAGAGTTGTACTTTGTAATGGCGTCTTTCATTTTACCATAACATGTATGACGGAATTCCAAAATTATTATTTATGAAGATATCAATAGGTGAAATCGTAAAAAAGGATGCAATATGGTAACGTTTGGGGGGTTCCTGTGTCTACGTAATGCACTATACGGTAAAAGTGACATGATACTATTATTCTATAGATCAGTCCGAACACAACCATATGCAGGTTTACACAGATTCTCTAATGTTATATATATTTTTTTTTTATTAAATCCTTTTTTTTGGCAATTAATAAATAAATATATAAAATAAATAAAATGGGCCTATTGTGACGCTTATAACGGTTTTAGTTTTTCACCTACGGGGCTGTATGGGGTGTCATTTTTTCCGACATGATCTCTAGTTTTTATTAATGCCATATTTGTGAAGATCGGACGTTTTGATAAATTTTTCATAAAAAAAATTTCATTTATAATGTAACATAAAATCGGTAATCCGCACACTTTTTTACCTCTTTTCGTCTACGCCGTTCGCTGTTTGCAATGACGCTTGTTATATTTTACTAGATCGGACAATTACGCACGCTACGGTATATTATATGTTTATTTTTATATGTTTTATTTATATAATGGGAAAGGGGGGTGATTTAAACTTTTGTTGGGGGAGGGGCTTTGGGGTAGTGTAATAGTGATTTAGCCTTTTTTTTTTTTACACATTTTAAGTCCCTTTGGGGGACTTTAACATACACTTTTGTGATTACACACTATGCCATAGGCATAGCATTGATCAGTGTGATAGGCAACCTGCTCATTGAGCCTGCCTGTGCAGGCTTAGTGAGCAGATCGCCGATCGGACCCCACGGAGGAAGGTAAGAGACCTCCGGCGGTCCAATACAGCGATAGGGACCCTGCAGTCACACTGCGGGGATCTCTATCAGTAAGTGACAGGGGACAGACTTCCATGGCGTAACTGTACGTCCAGGGTTGTCTAGGGGTTAAAGGTGGCAGTCCACTCAAACATAACTTATCATATGTTGCTGCCCATGGTGAGACTAACAATTCCTTCCAGACTGCTTATTATCTGTTAGCTATTATCATCCCTTCCGAGACAGCTGATGTAAACCAGTACCTGGTAGGTTTTATCTGCAACTTTGTAGCAACTTTGTAATGCTTGCAGGGTTGGGCTTAGCTATGTGCGATCGCTGAGGCCGCCAGTCGCCAGACTGTCGAGGGGGGGGGGCATCAAGATGGGTAATTAATCTACTTAACTATCCATGCCGCTCCCTAAAGGGCAAACACCAGTGCCTCCCGCATTATAACTGTGAGCACTCATAACAAGCGCTCATAGTTATATGCAGCAACACTGACAGAGCGGGAGCCGTTGGCCGCCTCCATGTACCTCTTGTGGCTGCAGGAAGTGTTTTGCCTGCGGTCACAAAAGACCGCTCTCTCACTGGTGTCCCATTGCTCAAGACCCTTCACTCGAGCACCGCTGCAGAGAAAAAACATACGGACATGAGGTGAGTATAAATGTTTTTTTTTGTTATGGAGGATGTCTGCCAAGGGGCTATAGGAGAGGGACTAACACACAAGGGGTCTGTATGCTACTGGGGGACGCACACAAGGTGTCTATATATAGTACTTGGGCAGCACACAAGGGGTATATCTACTGGGGCATGCACACTATGGGTCTATATATTACTCGGGCAGCACTCAAGGGGTATATATACTATTTGGGACAGCACACTAGGACTCTATATACTACTGAGGCAGCACACAAGGGCTCTATATACTATTGAGGCACTGCACGAAGGGTCTATATACTACGGGGGGCAGCACACAAGAGATCTATATACTACTGGGGCAGCACACTAGGGGTCTACATACTACTGGGGCCGCACACTGGAGGTCTATATACTACTGGGGGCATCACACAGGTGGTCTATATACTACTGGGGGAGCACACTAAGGGTCTATATACTACTGGGGGCAGCACACAGGTGGTCTATATACTACTGGGGGAGCACACTAGGGGTCTATATACTACTGGAAGCATCACACTAGGGGTCTATATACTACTGGGGGCAGCACACTAGGGTCTATATACTACTGGGGGAGCACTCAAGAGGTCTTTATACTACTGGGGGCATCACACTAGGGGTCTATATACTACTGGGGGAGCACACTAGGGGTCTATATACTACTGGAGGCATCACACTAGGGGTCTATATACTACTGGGGGCAGCACACTAGGGGTTTATATACTACTGGGGGAGCACACTAGGGGTCTATATACTACTGGTGGCATCACACTAGGGGACTATATACTACTGGGGGAAGCACACTAGGGGTCTATATACTACTGGGGGCAGCACACTGGAGGTCCATTTACTATTGGGGCAGCACTCAAGAGGTCTATATACTACTGGGGCAGCACACAAGGGGGCCTATATACTAATAGGACAGCACACAAGGGGTCTATATACTATTGGGGCAGCACACAAGGGGTCTATATACTACTGGGGCAGCACACAAGGTGTCTATATACTACTAGGGCTGCACACAAGGGGTCTATACTACATTGGGGCTGCGCACAGGGGGCTGATACTATGTGGGAACTGCACAAAGGGGCATATATTACATAGGGACCTTACTACTATATTGGGGCACGAATCATACCTAATTATTATGTAGGAGCACCTTAAAATTATGGGGTTCAGAAGTTCATAACTACTATATAGGGGCACAGGGGATCTGACTACTGCATGTGATGTAGCAAGGAGCCTAAAATGTTTCTCAGATTCTGAAGAGAGGGTTTATGGCCAAGGGAAGACTTCAAGATAGATTGGGCTGGATTGAGAGAAAATGAAAACGTGAAAGACTCTGATCAGAGAAGATTAGAAGCCCCTTGTGAGTCACTGGATGTAACTGTACTCTGTTATAGGGTCTGTAGTGGTAGTGATAGAGGTCATGGTGTGGTGATATTATTAGTGGTAATATATATTGGTAATATATTTCTGTTTTGTTTAAAGCAGATTGGAGGAAATATGTAATCACTGTATGGTGTTATAGGGGGAAGGGGGCAAAAGTAAATTCTGCTAAATGCTTGGAGGTATAATCATAGTGAGTTCATCAGCAAATTGTCCTCAGATTAACCCTCCCAGTATTACAAAGAAGCTACAAAGTCCTGCAGTTAGGGACGTATTTACACTACTGTTCAAAAGTTTGGGGTCACATTGAAATGTCCTTATTTTTGAAGGAAAAGCACTGTACTTTTCAATGAAGATAACTTTAAACTAGTCCTAACTTTAAACAAATACACTCTACACTCTATTCTAGCTGCAAATGTCTGGTTTTTTGTGCAATATCTACATAGGTGTATAGAGGCCCATTTCCAGCAACTATCACTCCAGTGTTCTAATGATACAATGTGTTTGCTCATTGGCTCAGAAGGCTAATTGATGATTAGAAAACCCTTGTGCAATCATGTTCACACATCTGAAAACAGTTTAGCTCATTACAGAAGCTACAAAACTGACCTTCCTTTGAGCAGATTGTGTTTCTGGAGCATCACATTTGTGGGGTCAAATAAACGCTCAAAATGGCCAGAAAAAGAGAACTTTCATCTGAAACTCGACAGTCTATTCTTGTTCTTAGAAATGAAGGCTATTCCATGCGAGAAATTGCCAAGAAATTGAAGATTTGCTACAACGGTGTGTACTACCCCCTTCAGAGGACAGCACAAACAGGCTCTAACCAGAGTAGAAAAAGAAGTGGGAGGCCACGTTGCACAACTAAGCAAGAAGATAAGCACATTAGAGTCTCTAGTTTGAGAAACAGACGCCTCACAGGTCCCCAACTGGCATCTTCATTAAATAGTACCCGCAAAACACCAGTGTCAACATCTACAGTGAAGAGGCGGCTGCGGGATTTTGGGCTTCAGGGCAGAGTGGCAAAGAAAAAGCCATATCTGAGACTGGCCAATAAAAGAAAAAGATTAAGATGGGCAAAAGAACACAGACATTGGACAGAGGAAGACTGGAAAAAAGTGTTGTGGACGGATGAATCCAAGTTTGAGGTGTTTGGATCACAAAGAAGAACGTTTGTGAGATGCAGAACAAATGAAAAGATGCTGGAAGAATGCCTGACGCCATCTGTTAAGCTTGGTGGAGGTCATGTGATGGTCTGGGGTTGCTTTGGTGCTGGTAAGGTGGGAGATTTGTACAGGGTAAAAACAATGTTATTTCAAATACAAATCATTATTTCTAACCTTGTCAATGTCTTGACTCTATTTTCTATTCATTTCACAATGTATGGTGGCGAATAAGTGTGACTTTTCATGGAAAACACAAAATTGTTTGGGTGACCCCAAACTTTTGAACGGTAGCGTACATCAGCCGTCTGAGAGGGGAGGGGGAGAAGGGGGAGACAGAGAGAAAAGCTCTCACACAGTTTTTTTTGTCTTCAGCAGAAAGCAGCCGCTCAGAACTGGGGGAAGGAGACTGAATAGATAATAACAAGTATAGAAGGAATAGTTAGTCTCACCATAGACAGCAACATATAAAAAGTTATGTTGAAGCGGAATACACCTTTAACTACTAAGCGGAAAAAATTAGGGGTCATTCCATAAAAGACAATGTCAGGGAAATGAAGCTATAAAAAAAAAAAAGACAAATACATGATCCATAGAGAAGAATGAAAATAAATATTAAAAAGGTGTAGAAAAGAATGTAATACAGTGATACATCAGTTCTCAAACTGCTTGGAACTCAAACTGTATTTTCAAGGAAAGTTTGCTTTGGTTCTCAAACTCTTGCTCGGTTCTCAAACATTTTTTGCGCCCCCAGTCTTTAAACCAGGCCCTTTTTAATGTAATACATGAGTAGTGTAGGTAATTATTGGTGGCTGCTGGAATCAATTAAACACATTTACATTATTTCCTATGGGAAGACACTGCTTGGTTCTCAAACTGCCTTCCGGAACCAATTAAGTTTGAGAACCAAGGTACCACTGTATTAGATAACAGTGATAAAAAATGTGCAAGGACTAAACCGGACTCCTCTGTTCATGAAAGTAGCTTATAAGAGCGACAACGTGAGATTAATAGAAATACTACAGTCGGCTAAAAATTCACAATGCTTCCTTGGCTAATCTGTCTGAGCAAATAGGAACTATCAAAGTGGAAATCTCTTTGTTAACAGAGGATTTATCAAAAAATTAGAGAACGGATGGATACGATGGAAGATAGGGCAACTCAAGTGGAAAGGGATAATAAGATATTGCAGCATGATGGGCAAGAAATGAAAAAGACTAATAAGGAATTACAGACCAAAATAATTGAAATGGAGGACGGAGGCAGAAGAACTAACGTTGGAATAGTCAAGTTGCCGGAGGGTACAGAAGCCTTTTGACGGTGTACGGTGTATTCAGGGATTAATTGGAATTTTGAAATAGAAATGGAGTGTTCAGACGGCAAGCAATAATAATTCCTGTATTTATATAGTGCCTTATTCCTTAGCACTTTACAGAGCTTTGCCATCACTCAGTCCGGCTTCTGTCCCCATTGGGGCTCAAATTCTAAATCCCAATGAGCTATCTGTATGTTTTGGAGGAAACTGGAGTATTCGTAGGAAATCCATGCAAAAACAGGGAGAACATACAAACTCTTTTTGTATATTGTCCTTCGTGGGATGTTACCCCAGGCAACAGTACTGACCACTAAGCCAGTGTGCTGCGCCACCGATCAGGAAAATTTCTCTGTGCTCTGCGTTCTCTCCTATCTCTGTGTCACATGACCGAATGCCTCTCCCCCTTCGTTCTTCTTATTGGTCTTGGTGCAAACAGTGAGACCCGAACTGATAAAAATTTTGATGGGGGACCAATGTGTTAATATGTGTACATCGCTAAGCAACGGGTGCACAAAAAGTTGGTCTTTTAGGAGGTTTTAAAGTAGTTTAATGGGAGGATTTTCTTAATAAATCTATGTAGGAATCTTTAGTTACTGTACTCCTTATAGTCCAATCTGTTTCATTAGTATAGGTTCTAGAGATGAGTGAAACTTGAGCATGCTCGAGTCCGACCATTCAGCATATGATTACCGGTGGCTGAAGATGTTGGACACCTAAGAAGTCCTGGAAAAAAGCCATTCCAGGCCATAGGTTGTATCTGTGTTTTCCCGGACTCCCTAGGGATGCAGCCAACGTCTTCAGCCACCGGTAATATATGCTGACTCAAGATGTCTAATAGGTACTAAAATGTTATTGATGTATTGATTAGGCCTAATAATTTCTGTGATCATAGGAAAACTGCAATTCAGGTTCCAAACTGGTGACATGGTTAGCTAGCTGTCAGGGTAAGAAGAGACATGGTACACTCCTAGGGTATGTGCACACTACAGAATCCCAACGGAACACCCACCGCGGATTCCGCAGCTCGCACCCCCTCGCGGACGCTGGCAGCCATGCGCATCTTTACTGCTCCCATAGACTCCATTCTGTGGTTTGCCAGATTCCGCCGTCCGTCCGAAGAATGAACCCGCTCGTTCTTCAGGCGGACAGCGGAATCTGACAAACCATACAATGAAGCCTATGAGAGCAACGGAGATGCGCGCGGCCGCGAGCAGGTGCGAGCTGTGGAATCCGCGGTAGGAGTTCCGTCGGAAATCGGTAGTGTGCACATACCCCTACACTGTCTAGGCTATAAGGTTACACCTTCAAAGTCTTTGACAGGTTTGGTTTATCTCCCCCTTTCTCTTCCTGTAGTATTTTCTTAAAAACAGGATAAACACCATGAATAATATGAAGCGCGTGTCTTTTAAGTGTTGAACGTGTTACGGAGGAATCGCGGGGATGGCGGTTTTGTTCATCTATCTGCTACATTATCAAACGACTAAGGAAATGATCACAGCTTCATCCTTGGTGATTGTAGACTTAAGGAACATTAAAGGTTTTGATGAACAGTCGGGGCAGTGAAGATCGGTCTCTTTGTTCCATGAAGCCATCAGTCATCCTTTATTGTCCCACTAGTCAACATAGTCCCCCCCCCCAGTGATCTTACTGAGCGTGTTACTGATAGATTCCGCCTTTGTAGACACAATAATTGTTTCCTGACCTGTTTTTCCTATTAAAGTGTTACTGTCACTTTATATAAAAAAAAAATGACAGGCAATGTGGACACTAGGGCAGAATCCTGCTGGAAGTCAAAGGGTTCGGAGAACGTTGCTGAACCTGAACAGTTAGACAAGTCCGCTAAACAACAGATATTAGATCTCCCATTTATTTGCTTCTTAAGACTTGGGGTCTTAAGGCACATCCCCTTAAAGTGTATATGGAGACAACAGTCAGTATGGTTTTGGCTGAACAGAATATTTGCCGGCATTTCTCTACGTCTCCTTTGAACTCTTTGTAGCCCGCAGTCATAATACAATAAGAGCCTCCTATTGAAAGCCTTGCCCTGTTTACTTACCCAATAAATGTATCACTTCCAGTCATTTACTCCGCTTTTCTTCTAGTTAAACGCTGTTATATTCAACTAAAACATGAATTATTCGATATAATATCCGACAGTATAATCTTGATTTGTGGCCTTATTCTCCGTGTTTAGAATGATTGGTATTATAGTCATTTATTGCGCGTTTTATCCTGGACAGAGAAGACATTGCCGTCTCCAAGTGGTTTATTTTGTCATTAAAATGTCGCTGAATCCTGGAAGGAACATGAAGATTTTCTGTAGCAGGAATTAAACATGACAACCTGCCGGCTAGTCATTCAATCCAAACTAATGAATGTCATTTATTCTCTGGGAATAGAACTGTCAGGCGATGTTATAAGCGAGATCCCTGTCTTTTATAAGACAATGTAACGTCTTCTTACAAATATCCTGATTGTTATTCCCTCATTGTCTTGTGAATGTTATTTTGTTAATGAAAACTACCTCCTAAGATCAACAAACCCTTGGTAGGTCCACTTATCTCTTAAAGGGGTTGTCTTGGTAGGATAGTTTTAGGGTATATGCCTGGGGAGGGGGTGATTAAAAAAAAATAAACATGCACTCACCTCCCTGGCTTCTACAGCACTGGCAGTGGCATAGCTACCATAGAGGCAGGGTAGGCAGTTGCTATGGGGCCCGTGCAGGAGGCGGGCTCGGGGGAGAAGGTAAGAGGTGTGTCCTTCTGCTTAACCCCTTATGTACTGCAGTGTGTAAGTGACTTAATGTTTACTTACATGCTACAAAACAAAAAAGGGCTAACAAGCAGAAGACAGAGATCTCTGCTTCACTGCACTGATAACCTATGACCTCTGTTCTCCAGCTGCGCAATCAAGTAGGAAAGGAAAATGTGCAGAGCTCCTTGCAGAGGTCAGGGGTTATCAGTGCACCAGCAGTAAAGCATATATACACATATAAACACGCAGTGCTTTGTGTTGTACATAGCGGAGGTGGCGAGCCCCTTTAAAAATTTTTGCTATGGGGCCCCGTAAATCCTAGCTATGCCCCTGAGCACTGGAGTTGGGGGTTCTGGGTTGTAATGTAGCCCCCTTCATCCAATTGCAGCACGCGAGCTCAGCGACCCAGAGGGGCAGATGGTAGAAGCACCACTTGGGCACTTGTCACGGTGGCCAGGAGTGTGATTAGCTAGAACCACCCCTGGATATACACAAATATAGTTTTGCAGTTGTTCTTGTGCAGTGATACACAGTCCTTCTTTCTGAGTTTAGGAATATTTAGCAGAAGAATAGATTTTTGTGCTTTTCTCGGATATACTGTAGCAGACACAGCTGACACACTGGTAGACGAGAACAGATAACTTTGATACTTTACATAGCGTAGAAGCTGGAGATACACTGATGTGTTGAGTATATAGACTCTGAAGACAATAGGCTTTTGAATCAGGTAACCTTCAGAAGTGAAGCTGAAGCGGGTCTGTGCGGGTGAATGTGGGATCCTATTCAGACTTCTTTGGTAATCAGCTGGGGGTCGTAAGAGACAGTTCCTGTATCCATGGGAATGAACATCCTCCTAAGCTACCATGTGGGCACAGAGTGACACATGATGAAAGATTACAGGCCCACCTAGCGTTTACAAGTTATATGAATTACCAATATACACTTATTATAGGAAATGCACATAAAGTGCTTTTTTCCCTGCATTTACTACTGCATCAAGGCTTCACTTCACAACCCGACTCCCAGAGCAGTGTGGGCTGTGGCTGCTGGAGAGGATGATGGCAGAGGGACACTGAGGGACACAGGGCACTGGAGGGACACTGAGCATCCCTCTGCCATCATCCTCTCCAGCAGCCACAGCCCGCACAGCTCTGGGAGTCAGGTCATGACATCACCATGTTATCCAGGAAGTGAAGCCTTGATGCAGTAGTAAGTGCAGGGAAAAAAGCACTTTATGTGCATTTCCCATAATAAGCGTATATTGATAATTCATATAACTTTTGAGGTGCAATACAATACTTTAATAAAAAATTTTGACAGACTTCTCCTTTAAGATATAGAAGAAAAATAATACTCCTGCACATGGGCCCTTTTGCTACTCAATGTAAAAAATAAGCTATATATATAATGCTATCTAATCTATCCCCACCATTTTATAGAGCAGGAAGAACTGAGCAGATTGATATATAACTTTGTGGGAAAAGATTCATTATTATTTGAAATGAAATCCCTGCTCATTCTGTGATAAGGAGTCCAGTGGGCGGTGTCACTCAGTGGACCGGACTCTTTAGCATGGAAAGATCATAGATTTCAATCAATAAATTACAAGTTATACTGAATCTTTTCCATAAAGATATATATATCAATCTGCTCAGCTCCTTTTGCTCTATAACATGGTACCGATAGCTTAGGGAGCATTTTCATGGTGACTGGTTCCCTTTAAATAAAGTTATAATACAAAGTCATATAACTTTATTAAAGCAATGTAAAAAAAAAAAAAATCATTAAAATACCTCTTTCGTCGGACTCTATTATTTTCCTGGCCTGTCTGTTTTAAAAGATACTTACAAACCTGGCAAATATTTTCTTAGAACTCTTAGATTTATGTTATTACTCCTGGGAATGTATAAAAAATTGACAACTGGGACTGATAATTCCCCTTATCATATGGCTATATCTCTACACAGTTTCACACTATTACCACTGAGTGGACAACATCGGCCTGTGCCATTAGCAATGGGAACGGTCCAATTGTCTTTTTATTTCTACATTTCCAGGAGGAATAATAGAGGAATGGCCCAACAGGGAGCACTTTGCCGCATTTGCTCGTTTTGCTTGTTGCTCGGGGTCCCATTTTCTATTAGAAATAGTTACTTACAATGATGGGAAACTTTCCAGAACACTTTCATTAAAATAAATGGAACTGTGCTTTAGCCGTGTATTGAAATTGCTGCATCATTGACAAGAGAACAAGACGCTGAACCTTATCGGTTTAACACAGATTTTTAGTAAGACGGGATGTGTTCTGTGTTCATCACTAATAAAAGCGGATTACAGGCATCTCCCTGGCATGGGAATGAGGATATCTGGATCTACACATTCTGGCCTCCATTCACATTCATTGCCAATTAGCTTTCACATCCATAAAATAGCCAGGATGATGTAATACATAGCGCCTGTCATTTATAGATATTTGCTGTAACCCCAATGTCAAATCTGTAAGGAATCCCCCATCTACCACATGCCATCTGTAATGTTGGGGTCTTCTAATATGGCTGATTGGTTTCTTTAGATACCAGGGCTAAGGTGTGACTGCTGCTTTGCAACTCTGGATCTATTTCATAGGGTGCCTCCACACCTACCGTATCGCAGCAGAAAATACGCTGCGGATCCACAGCAGATTTAACTAAATGAATGAACAAAGCATCAAATCCGCACTTACAAATCTGCTGCGGATCCGCAGCGGATTTGACAATGCGTATTTAATGCTGTGTTCATTCATTTAGTTAAATCTGCTGTGGATCCGCAGCGTATTTTCTGCTGCGATACGGTAGGTGTGAAGGCACCCTTACAGTGTTTTTTTTTTTTTTTTAACCTTAAAGGAGTACTCTGGGGGAAAAAAAGTTTTAAATCAACAGGTGCCAGGTGCTTTTGCTTCAAAATCTTAGATTTTCCAGTACTTATCAGCTGCTGTCTCTCCCGCAGAAAGTGGTGTGTTCTTTCCAGTCTGACACAGTGCTCTCTGCTGCCACCTCTGTCCATGTCAGGAACTTTCCAGAGCAGTAGCAAATCCCTATGGAAGACCTCTAATTCTCTGGACAGTTCCTGACATGGACAGAGGTGGCAGCAGAGAGCACTGTGTCAGTCTGGAAAGAATACACTACTTTCTAAAGGACATACAGAAGCTGATAAGTACTGGAAGACTTAATTTTTGGAGTACCCCTTTAAAGTTAAGGATTAAAGCCATCCTATTTTGAAAACTACATTTCAAGCAACACCCTCATACAATGGAGCATACATTTAGAAACTCTTAGTAACTCATGCAACAAGGGGTTGGCTTAAGAAGAAAGGGGTGTGACATTGTGGAAATGGGCGTGACTTAAATGCACCAAAATATACCATCATTTAGACTTAGATTTTTAATCCAACCTATAATTGGCATACAAACTTAGGCAGGGTTACACATCCTTATGCTACGTTTACATGGAGCGACATTTCGCCCGATCGTACGATTAACGATTTTGAAGTAACAATTTTTTTTTATAACGATCAGCGTTTAGACGGATTGATATATCGTACAGAAAATTCGTTTTGCAATCGTTTAAGCCTATCTCGCACATAGGTAAAATTGGTGAACGACTGTTTACACGGAACGATCTGCGAATTTTTTGCAAACGACAAACAACGATTTAAGAACATGTTCAAAGATCAAAATGAATGATTTCTCGCTCGTCGTTCGATCGTTCGCTGCGTTTACACGTACAATTATCGTTCGAATTTGATCGTTATCGTGCGAATTTGCACGATAATCGTTCCGTGTAAATGCAGCATTAGACTGTCTAGTTAAACGAGTCCTCTGACATCAGTGAAGTTGCAGCATCTGCTGCATTTTTTCCCTGTCTGCTCCTCTGTCTGTGGCAGCATATGGTATACAGTGAGGAATGATTGGTATTAGCATTCACAGTGTCAATAGCATAGCGATTAGTTTTAGCAGTCATTGGCTATAAAAAACTACAGTACATAGGGGAAACAGGACCCTGCTCTGTAAAGTGCCGTTCAGCAGCGCTGGATCAGAGCAGGGTACTGGGAACTGCAGAGCTTAGACAGCCCTGCTGTTCCCGACGCAAACATTGGTGGCAGCAGAGGGGATTGTGCTGCCAGTCAACTGAAATGTATAGGGTAACATGGTCCTATACAATAAATGGTGCATGTTATCGTCTGCAGGTACCATACAGTGCCATACAGAGCTCAGGATCTGAATCCACGTTCAGTTCAGTAAAGCGGGAATGAACTGTGGGATCAATCTGATGACAAATCTCGTGAAGAGGAAATTGAGGCTTGAAGATGAGAAGCCGAAGACGCACTCAAAGAGATCACAGAAATGACTTCTAGTACATATTCAATACAATGTACAGAAACACATTCATTTCACTGTAGAATCGTCTCTTTTGTACATCCTGTAACCTAGCAATCAGGTCACCGGCAGAACTTAAGCCCGGGCTACGTTATAATGCATCTAAAGCGCATAAATATGAGACGTAAAGAGCGGCTGCACCATTATAAATAGGTTATAATAAGACCAGAAGAGAACAGGCACACAAAGGCTTCAGAAGCTCAAGCACGAGCCGCTCTTTGAAGGAATACACAGAACTCGGCATTAAATGGAAGTGCCACTGCAGGGAGAGTAATCGCCAATGGAATGAATGGAAAATTGCTGCATGCTTATTATACAGCTATAAAGAGGACGGGATCAGGAATGGCATTTATAATAGCAGAAATACACGCTCTCTGTATCTTGTATGCCTCTAGTGGGGACATTCATTTAAAGGAGAAGTCGGGTGAAAATTTTTATTAAAGTATTGTATTTCCCCCCAAAAGGTATACAAATCCCCAATATACACTTATTACAGGAAATGCTTATAAAGTGCTTTTTTCCCTGCACTTACTACTGCATCAAGGCTTCACTTCCTGGATAACATAGTGATGTCACTTCCAGGATAAGATGTCACGACCCGACTCCCAGAGCTGTGCGGGCTTTTGCTGCTGGAGAGGATGATGGCAGAGGGACACTGAGGGACACAGGGCACTGGAGGGACACTAAGCATCCCCCTGCCATCATCCTCTCCAGCAGCCACAGCCTGCACAGCTCTGGGAGTCGGGTTGTGACATCACCATGTTATCCAGGAAGTGACATCACCATTTTATTCAGGAAGTGAAGCCTTGATGCAGTAGAAAGTGCAGGTTTTAGTATGGCAGCCAGAGGGTAGTGTAATAGGAGATGTAATATGAGAAAGCTAAATTAAAGGTGGAGTCCGTTTTTTAAAATCTGGCATCCAGCAGGGCAAGTAAGGAATTTGATCAGGAGTGTAAACTTACCTCTACTCGTGCCCGTGGTAGGTGGAGGGACCAGCTGCGGGACCCCCGCTGGAAGGCATTTTCCCCCCGAGTTCTAATAACGTCACGAAAATGCCTGTCCTGGGGGAAAAGGCCTGTCCTGGCTGATGGACTGGTGGCTCAGCCAATCAGTGACTGTAGCGGTGTCCTGCCCCATTCAGTGACTGGCTGAGCAGCCAGTCCATCAGCCGAGTCATGACATGTCAAAGCCAGAGATCCCGGAGCCCGGTGGGAGTCCCGAGGCCAGTCCCACCGCTCACCATGGGCACACGCTTGCCAGATTTTATAAATGGACGGACTTCTTTAACAGTATACTGCAATACATTAATATTGCAGTGTACTCTGTATGTGATTAAGTGATCAGATGTCCCCTAGGGTGTTCTGAGATGACTTCTCTTGGCAATGACTAGAGATGAGCGAATTTGCAGAAGTTTGGGTTCGTATGAACTGCATGCCTCCGTAAACAGGGTGGATACAGCGTAAGGACCGCCTGGAAAACTGGGATACAGCCTATGCCAATGTCAATGCCAATGAGGAACCCAAAGATATCACAGTAGGAACCCACAAAAGTGTGGTTTGGTGAGTATAAGTTGTTTATTATTTTCTCTGCAACCCTGGCAATATTTTAACAAACATGAATGCCCAGAGTACCCCTTTAAAAGTTATTTTATGTTTCCACAAAGTAGACACAAAGTCACAGGTTTCTTATCTCCCACTGTGTGTGAGGATTAAACTTCACTATGTCATTGTTTCAACTGTGCCTATTCACTAGCAGACTGAGGCTGAGACTGAGGCTTAAATACCAAAAAATACACAAAAATATTAATAAACCTCTAACATTTCTTGGCCCAACCTTGGGTTTCGCCCTGTAAATGGCTTCTTCTGGGGCATCCCTGATGCCCCAGAAGAAGCCATTTGCAGGGCAAAAACCAGGGTAGAAAAATGGATGTGCCCTATATCTATACAGGACATGTGCCTATCCACTAGTGGCCAGTGATTGGCTTTAATGTAATCTCCTAAAGGGGTTTTTGGGGCCCATTCTTATGTTAGATTGTGGTTCCACCAGATGATCTCCCGGAACTCCGATGAGCCCCCCTTATACTACATACTGTACACTGAGCTTGGAGTTTTTCTTCTGTCACAACAAATAAATGAGCGAGAATTGATTGCAGCTTGGAGCAATAAATTCTTTTCTCAGGGATATAAAATGCACTCTATTTTCTTGTCTAGTTTGCAAGAAAAAAAAACAAAAAACAGTTGTTATTAAAAACCTGGGAATGAACCTTATTCCAATATATATTCATTAAAGGGCACTGTAAATTAAAATGGAAATGAAATTCATAGCCCGGAGCTATCTGCACTGAACATATTCCATGGTCTGACACACAGTCCTCTGATCACTCAGCTATGAAAAATGGGACTATGCCTTTAAATGTATTGTGTTACTTTTGCGGGGGATGGGGCCTACATTGCAGTAATATTTGATAATTTGACACGTTTAGGTTTCAGTATTCGCATGGATCGAAATTAACATCTACAAATAATGCCATTTCATTAGGTCTCCGCTGCAGTGCCGATTCACATAGTGCTGGCTGTATCGGCCACAAGTAACTGTACAAATTAGGGATGGTCCGAATCTGGCTCGGGTCGGGTTCGTACGAACCCGAACCCTCGGTAATGATTCCCGCTGTCTGCCCGCTCTGTGGAGAGGGTGGATACAGCGGGAGGACCGCCTGAAAAACTGGGATACAGCCATAACCATAGGCTGTATCCCAGTTTTCCAGGCGGTCCTCCCGCTGTATCCACCCGCTGCACGGAGCGGGCAGACAGCGTGAATCTGATGCCGAGCTTTCGGGTTCATACGAACTCGAACCTCTGCAGCAGTGGCGGATTAAATGTACCCTGGGCCCCGGGCTGTCCACCCAACCTGCCCCCCCCCCCCACACAAGTCAATTCGCCCACATTATAATCCGCTACTGCGCCCCCCCACACACACACACATACACACACACTGTCCCCAATAAACACTGCCTGCCTCCCCTCCCTGCTGGCCCCAATAAACATAATGTTTGGTCCCTTGCTGCTACCCCCAGTAAGCATTGCCCACCCCACCTCCACTGCCCCCAATAAACATATTGCTACCTCACCTGATCCCCTGATGTTGCCCCCCCCCCCCCCAAGGTCACAGCAGCACAGAGGATGTCAGGAGAGGAGGGTGCTGATCTTATAGGAGAGGTCACAGCAGCACAGAGGATATAAGGAGAGGAGGGTGCTGATCTTATAGGAGAGGTCCGAGCAGCACAGAGGATGTCAGGAGAAGAGGGTGCTGATCTATAGGGGAGCTCACAGCAGCACAGAGGATGTCAGGAGAGGAGGGTGCTGATCTATAGGAGAGGTCTGAGCAGCACAGAGGATGTAAGGAGAGGAGGGTGCTGGTCTTATAGAGGAGGTTGCAGCGCCCAGCAGCACAGAGGATGTCAGGAGAGGAGGGTGCTGATCTATAGGGGAGGTCCCAGCAGCACAGAGGATGTCAGGAGAGGAGGGTGCTGATCTTATAGGGGAGGTCACAGCAGCACAGAGGATGTCAGGAGAGGAGGGTGCTAATCCTATAGGAGATGGTCCCCCTTTATAGATGGTCTCCCTCTTTCCCCCTCTATAGATGGTCCCCCTCTTTCCCCCTCTATAGATGGTCCCCCTCTTTCCCCCTTTATAGATGGTCCCCCTCTTTCCCCCCTTATAGATGGTCCCCCTCTTTCCCCCTCTATAGATGGTCCCCCTCTTTCCCCCTCTATAGATGGCCCCCCTCTTTCCCCCTTTATAGATGGTCCCCCTCTTTCCCCCTTATAGATGGTCCCCCTCTCCCCCTCCCTTATAGATGGTCCCCCTCTTTCCCCCTCTATAGATGGTCCCCCTCTTTCCCCCTCTATAGATGGTCCCCCTCTTTCCCCCCTTATAGATGGTCCCCCTCTTTCCCCCTCTATAGATGGTCCCCCTCTTTCCCCCCCTCTATAGATGGTCCCCCTCTTTCCCCCTCTATAGATGGTCCCACTCTTTCCCCCCTTATAGATGGCCCCCCTCTTTCCCCCTCTATAGATGGTCCCCCTCTTTCCCCCTCTATAGATGGTCCCCCTCTTTCCCCCTTTATAGATGGTCCCCCTCTTTCCCCCCTTATAGATGGTCCCCCTCTATAGATGGTCCCCCTCTTTCCCCCTTTATAGATGGTCCCCCTCTTTCCCCCCTTATAGATGGTCCCCCTCTCCCCCCTCCCTTATAGATGGTCCCCCTCTTTCCCCCCTTATAGATGGTCCCCCTCTTCCCCTCTTATAGATGGTCCCCCTCTTTCCCCCCTTATAGATGGTCCCCCTCTTTCCCCCTTATAGATGGTCCCCCTCTTCCCCTCTTATAGATGGTCCCCCTCTTTCCCCCCTTATAGATGGTCCCCCTCTTCCCCTCTTATAGATGGTCCCCCTCTTTCCCCCCTTATAGATGGTCCCCCTCTTTCCCCCCTTATAGATGGTCCCCCTCTTTCCCCCCTTATAGATGGTCCCCCTCTTTCCCCCCTTATAGATGGTCCCCCTCTTCCCCCCTTATAGATGGTCCCCCTCTTTCCCCCCTTATAGATGGTCCCCCTCTTTCCCCCCTTATAGATGGTCCCCCTCTCCCCCTCCCTTATAGATGGTCCCCCTCTTCCCCTCTTATAGATGGTCCCCCTCTTTCCCCCCTTATAGATGGTCCCCCTCTTCCCCCCTTATCGATGGTCCCCCTCTTTCCCCCCTTATAGATGGTCCCCCTCTTTCCCCCCTTTATAGATGGTCCCCCTCTTTCCCCCCTTATAGATGGTCCCCCTCTTCCCCCCTTATAGATGGTCCCCCTCTTTCCCCCCTTATAGATGGTCCCCCTCTTTCCCCCCTTTATAGATGGTCCCCCTCTTTCTCCCCTTTATAGATGCCCCCCCCCAGTCAGTAAATAACACAAAAATAACAAAATACAACTCACCTACCCTGCGTTCCCCCGTCGATCCTCTCTCCTTCTGCAGTCTCTGGCTGATGCGCGGCTGCCGGGGGTGCCCCGTCCTCTCCCCGGCAGCGCGCGCATCACACAGCTCCTAGTACCGCCTGGGCCCTGACTTCCGGTACGTGCGCTCCCAGTACCGGAAGTCAGGGCCCCAGGCGGCGCTAGGAGCTGTGTGATGCGCGCGCTGCCGGGGAGAGGACGGGACACCCCCGGCAGCCGCGCATCAGCCGGAGGCAGCCGGAGACTCTTGTGACCGCAAGCGAAACAATGCTTGCGGTCACAAGAGCCTGCAGTGGCGGGGGGAAGGGGGCCTCCCGGGCGGCATTATAATGTGGACGGCGTGGCATGGGCCCCCCCCGGAGCCTCGGGCCCCGGGCGGCCGCCCAAACCGCCCACATTATAATCCGCCACTGCTCGGCAGGTTCGGACCATCCCTAGTACAAATGTAACTCTGCAAGACTCTTTGTGTGACCTCTGGTCCACACACGTAACCGGGTAGTCACACTGGGGAGAAGAGGGCTCAACACACCTGGTAAGTGGGGGGAGCAGGGCAGCAGTTTGCCCTCACTGACCATATGCTGGGAGGGTAAAATAAGATTTTTGTTGGAGTATCCCTTTAAGGCATTATGGTTAGTTGGCTAACATTCACCCTTTATGAGAAGAAGCAGTTTTCATACAAAAAGAGAGTGTAGTACCATAGTGTGGGCACCGTTTTCGTGTAGTTCAGTATTTTGATTCAAATGAGACGGTTTGGTGCACTGGGGGCAGGACTACCGCCCTCAGTGCACCTATCTACCCCAGCCGGCCCATCTCTCCTAATATATATTGGGGCGATGCTCTGCAGTGACCTCACTCCGGTGCTCGTCAGAGCAGAACCCCAGCCAGGGCGGACCGGTGCTCTGAGGGTTTTAGTCCTGGCCCCAGTGCACCAATCCACTGTATAAGCCTATGGATTAAACTACAAAGTACACGGAAACAGCACCGAGTATGAAAGTAAGGAACTTTCATTCCTGTGGTCAGTGGGAATCCCAGTGGTCTCACTATCACCAATTAGCTTATCCTGTGTATCAAGGGGGTCTTCATCTTTTTCTTTGGAGGACCTATCCTGTCCTCAGTTACACAGGCATTGGACATTGTGTAATTCTTTATTCTACCTGTAGTGGCGCTACTTAGAAAAATGAGCACTTACAGTTTGTTTTGCCCACAGTTTATAGATTATGGTCAGGGAACACAATGGGGGAGCTCTGGTAATATGAAAGCTGAGCTGTGGTTGGTTGCTGGGGGCAGTTTGTACCAGTCTAAATTTTACATCCTTTTATAAATCTGTGACAGGGCCCGCGTAAGCACAGGTCGTACCGGGCAAGTGCCAGGGCCCACAGTGCCTCTAGGGGCCAGAGAGGGAGAGGGGCCCAGTGCTCTAATGCTCATGGGAGACGGAATAGGACCTCCACAGAGAGAGAAAAGGTTGAAGGACCTCATTACCTGAAGGTCCTCAACCTTACAGTGTGGAGAGCAGCCCAACAGAGAGCAAGAGGGTGAGTTAGTGTCTGAGTGTGTCAGTGAGTCAGTGTCTGTCAGTCAGTGTCTGCGTCAGTAATGTGTGTTTGTGTATGTTAGTGGTGTCTCAAGTGATTTTGCATAGTGTGTGGATGATGAGTGCATAGAAAATGGATGAGGGGCCCACTGAGGCTCTGTCGCCGATGGCCCATAAAAACCTGGAGCCGGCCCTGATCGGGGCAAATGTCAGTTAAATCAGTTAAAGCTTCTGAAGAATAGTGGTTGCCCAAAATATTAAAAACGCTCCGAGGTTCAGCTTGGATAGTCATTTAGAAAGTGGTGCCGAAAAGACACACGAGCACAAATACAACAAAAAAACTTGGATATAACAGAGCACATCATGAAGTGTGAGTCATGAGCACAAATCCAGGGCTCAACAGCGGAGGCAGCAGCTCTGGTCCAGGGATCCTGGCAGCCCGACTCGAAATCTGGATCTATCCAATTCTGCTCATTCTACGAGTTCTGCTCATTTGGAGACATTTGTGTTACCACTTTTATTATGGTTCACCACCAAAGAATAGACACATTTGGAAGATGCACCTGATATATCAATTAATAATCAGTATCTAAACGTGAATCGATGGTCTATATTTTTTAGTATATTTACACATGTGTCTACATGTAGCTACAGGCTGATATTTCATACACCTATCTACAAAAAAACGCCAAACTACCAAAATAACAATTTACTAAATCTTTATTAGATAAAAACATACATAAAGAACAAAAAAAGAAAAGTCAACACTGATAAAATGAGTGACATGGGACGGGTCTGGCGTCACATAACTCGCCGCGTCACAAGTCATGTGACTTCCCGAGTGTACGTAAAGACGCCAACCCCAAGGCACCACCATTCGCCATACCGCGCGCATGCGCACCACATCAGGAAGGTCATATTATAGAGTGAGTTGTCTCATGCCATCTAGTGACCAAAGAAGTGCATAACAAGGGACAAAATAAAACAGGGGAAAATCATAAAGTGCTGATAACTACAATGGCGTCACTAAAAATGCCAATCAATCTTTTATTATTTTATTATGGGCCCACTAGGAGACAATTTTCCCGGTTGTTTTTAGCATTTTTTTAAAGGGGAAATCCTGTCAAAATAATCTCTTGATCTATCATAGATACACGCGAGATGATCACACAGGGAAATTTCAGAGCAGTGCCAAAGGGGTCCATAGAGCGCTTTCATTCCAGTGAGTAGTAAGGGTCTGAGATTACAGACATTAAACGTGTGATCCTGCAACACAGACCTAGCATAGCAGGCAGTATATTAAAACCTTTCATGTTATGAGTGTCTGTGAACATCAAGGGCAAAGCGGGAGATGCAGAACTTGTCTTCAGACACATCCTATGGATACAGCAGTGAGGACTGAACAGTTTCACACAATTCAGAAATGCTTTGGGTCTGAAAAGAGAAAATGCCTTCGATGTGTAGGGGTAAAACATGTGGTGAATAAGCGTCAAAACTCACTGTCTGTGTCAGTACAGGAGCGAGAAGATTTAAACAGTATGGAGCCCCCGGCATCATAATGAATGATGGCGCCAGGAACTTCGAAGTGCGTTCCGTTGCACATCGTCTGTAATTACGGATAACGCATGGAATGCAGGTTGTGGACTGGAGGTCAAAGTATGTGACACAGGGGCTGTGGAGACGCTGTGTGTTGGCGTATCTATCACGCCCTAGCACATTTTTGGTAGACACATACGGGGAGATTTATCAAACATGGTGTAAAGTGAAACTGGCTCAGTTGCCCCTAGCAACCAATCAGCTTCAACCTTTCATTTTCCAAAGAGTCTGTGAGTAATGAAAAGTGGAATCTGATTGGTTGCTAGGGGCAACTGAGCCAGTTTCACTTTACACCATGTTTAATAAATCTTCCCCATAATGTCAGAATCAGTAATGTTACAGAAAGTCGACCGTGGGCCGGCCTAGAGATTTGTTGCCGATTGGGAGTAGTAGGCTGAGTGGGCTCAGGTAGTTTACTATGGTAGGAGATAGCTCTGCGTTACTTGTCGCACTGTGGGCTAAGGACATGTTTTTGTGACATATTGTATTGTCGTCGGTGGTAAATGTCGGGTGCACGCTATGCATTTCTTTAGTAATAATGTGAAATGTTATGAACATTTAGTAAAATTTAGCGTTTTACAAAATTTCAAATATTTTGTTTGATTGGTCCCTGTGTAACCGCTGCGGTGGCATCCTGTGGCCGTCGCACCCGTATCCTCTCCTGTATTTCCTCGGTGGATGCCGGAGCCCATGTGCAGGGACACGGCACCGGTGTTCCTTCGGCTTCTCGGGGCTTCTGTGTCTTCTCTCCTTGGCTATTGCACGCGCCGGCTCCTGCAGATTGAAAGGGCAAGTGACTTAAGTCATTGCAGCACTTCATTATAAATCCCTGCACCTGCCCTGACCTCCTTGTTGGAGGCTCTGCATGCTAACCCCTTTAGTGTTGCATTCCCAGCTTTCCTGCACCATGTCCGCTTCTCTTGGTTCCAGCCGTGAACCCTGCTGTGGTCCAGCCTGCCACCTATGTGTCTCCAGTTGCACCTTTCCCGCCTCTGCTAGAAAGCCAAGCCGGAGATAGTGACCTGGGGGGTCACCTGCCACGGCAAGTCCAACCAACCTTGCATTGAGCTCTGGTAAAAATCAGCGTCCCATTAGACTCCGTTTCCTGGTGCGGCTTCCGCCATTGCTTGCGGCGGTTCAGAAGATCCACAACTCCTGCCATTACACCCTGGGAATCTTAACACCGATAGTTTGGGTTCAGACAACCTGATGTGTGCTCAAGGTTTGCTTATCTGAAGTGAACACCAAACTTCAATGACATTTCCATGGTCCACAATTATCAGTTATGATGCATGATGACGATGGAGAACAAGACTGAGGCCTACAGGCCTCTAACATCTTAACAACCTCTCCCAGCCAGGATTTTATTTTTTCAGACCCAAAATAATATGGGTCATGGTTCAGATCCTGCAGCATAGATGTCATGATACGGTCAGTGCATGGTCTCTTCACACATTCTCATTTCTTTAGTAACTGAATAGAAGAATTCTTTTGCCAAAAGACTCAGCAGAATGTATAGACACCTATGTGTTCTGACCGAATTCAGACTTGTTATTAATTATTGAGGGTGAGCCGACAGCTGGAGACCAGGTAGGGAGCGATGTGCCCGGAATATGTAATGCATCAAATCAAATAACCTGCACGCCGGCCCCATCTGTGATTGATGGCGAGAAACACATCAGAGAGACACACTGCCATAAAGGAGTACAGACATAAACGGGGATATACAGTGCTAGCGGCAACATTCATAATATTATCTTTATTAGAATAATACATGTCTATCTATCTCCTATCTATCTATCTATCTATCTATCTATCTATCTATCTATCTATCTATCTCCTATCTATCCATCTCCTATCTATCTATCTATCTATCTATCTATCTATCTATCTATCTATCCATCTCCTATCTATCTATCTATCTATCTCCTATCTATCTATCTATCTATCTATCTCCTATCTATCCATCTCCTATCTATCTATCTATCTATCTATCTATCTATCTATCTCCTATCTATCTATCTATCTATCTATCTATCTCCTCTCTATCTATCTATCTCCTATCTATCTATCTATCTATCTATCTATCTATCTATCTATCTCCTATCTATCTATCTATCTCCTATCTACCTATCTATTTATTTATCTATCTATCTCCTATCTATCTAAAAAAAATAAAATTGTTTTCAAATCATCTAGAGTCAGGAAGTTATACAAATTTGTAATTTTTTTCGATTTAAAAAAAAATCTCAAGTCTTCCACCACTTATCAGCTGCTGTATGCCCTACAGGCAGGAAGTGGTGTATTCTTTCTGGTCTCACACAGTGCTCTCTGCTGCCAATTCTGTCCATGTCCAGAGCAGTAGCAAACCCCTCCTGCTCTGGACAGTTCCTGACATGGACAGGGGTGGCAGCAGAGAGCACTGTGGCAGACTGGAAAGAATACACCACTTTCTGCAGGACATACAGCAGCTGATAAGTACTTGAAGACTTAAAGGGGTTATCCAGCGCTACAAAAACATAGCTACTCCCCCCCCCCCTCTTGTCTCCAGGTCAGGTGTGATTTGCAATTAAGCTCCATTTACTTCAATGGAACTGAGTTTCAAACCCCACCCAATCTGGAGACAAGAGAGGGGAAAAGTGGCCATGTTTTTGTAGTGTTGGATAACCCCTTTTAGATTTTTAAACAGAAGTCATTTACAAATCTGTATAACTTTTTCATAACAGTTGATTTAAGAACATTTATTTTTCTCCGGAGTACCCCTTTAAGGTAAATTGATAATTACTGTATGGGTATTCCCCCATGTTCTTTGTGATGTTTTCCCCCCACATTATGGCTGTAAATAAGTGGGTGAGAGTACACATCTCTGTCTCACTTACATGACCCATGATAGCTACATAACCCTCATAGTTGATGGTAAAATAATAGTGCAGTATGCTGAGGCTATCGGCTAGCTAAAACTTTTTCCGCTTGCTATTACAGAGCACACATGGGAAAGCTTACGCTGCACTATACTGATGGGTTTTTCCATGGCAATAAAAACCTCAATTCGTGCAGCGGCTTTGGCCGAGTACAAATATATTCATCAATAATGGGAGCATTGGGAGAAGGTGTTTCCAGCCTCGGCTTTTTGTCACTTAATGATGAATGGCCTTGTATTGGGATGCACACAGACGTCCTCCGAGCTGAATCTTCATTTGCTTATTTTATAACGTTTGCTGGATAGAATTAGAAGTAATGACTCCGCTTTCCTTACTAAATGACTACGGCAATGAAATGTCTATTCTTTCCTGTCTTGGGATTAAATTGTGAATTATGTGTTGCAAACGTGCGTCTAATATTATCAGCAGCAATTGTTGTTCCAGAGGTTTTACAAGGTAAAAAAAAAAAAAACAACACACGGCTGCTTTTGTTCGAAAATGGTGCCACTCCCGTGCACTGGTTGTGTGTGGTACTGCAGTTTAGTCCCATTCAGGTTTGCTGTGGAAAGGTGTGCTCTTACTTCTGGGAGAAGGCAGCCATGTTTTTCTAATCCTGTACACTTTTTAACACTTAGGGCCCTTGCACACTACGGAAATCACACAGATAACTTGCCGCAGATTCTGTGCGCGCTTCCGCTTGAATATCTGGCGTCCCATAGGCTTTAATCTAGGCTCAGACGGATTCCGCCATCTGCCCAAAGAATTAACGTGTCAATTCTTTGGGCGAACGATAAAATCTTCCCGACCATAGAATGGAGCCTATTGGACCAGCGGAACTTCAAGCGGGAGCACTGGGGGGATGTGCGAGTGATGGAATTTGTGGCAAGTGTGCAAGGGCCCTAAGGGGGGGCATTTATCAACATGCGACCCTGGTGTATGTCACAGAAAAGGGGCAGATTCGTCCCTTTTTCATGGTGTACACCAGCTGTATTGCCTGCTAGCTTGATGAGCGGGTGGCAGAGGGGGGATGTGGCAAAGCGGGGAAGAGGCGGGGCCAGGGGCGGGGCTTTATCTAAGACTGGCGTACTGGTAGACCATTCTTTATAAATGTTCCCCTAAGTGAACACTCCTTACTCAGGATGACTCGATGCATGTTGTTTCCCACATCTCCTTCCCATAATCCTTAGGGTTAAAACATGTGACTAATATTTGCTAGCATTGTAAGACCTAAGGAGAGATTGTTCTGGGTGTTTCTTTCTTCTTCCAGTGGCACCATAACATCAGAAATTGATTCTTTACTTGGTACCTAATAATAATAAGAAGAAGATTTAGTTAAAAACTTGGGTAAAACAAATTCAGCTAAATGGTCCCTGAGTTTCCTCCATTTTTAATGTGATTCTTATCATTTCTGTAAATCATCACTCCTTTACTAAACATGATTAGATTGGAAAAAAGCTCTAAATTCTTGACCACTAGGTGTCTTCCTTACCTCCAATCTACTGCCCACTGCTTGTTGTTAGGGGAACTCTGTCCTTAGTTACAGACACGGCAAGTGCACAAAACCACTAGAGAAAGGAAGACTTGATGTATGTTTTTGCACATCTTGCCATGATTCTTAAAGGGGTATTCCTCTCAGGTAGAATACACGTTGAATCATCCCCCCTCCGGGAGACTAACAGTTCATTCCATGCTTGTTATTACCTTTCAGTCTCCTTTCTCCAGTTCTGAGCCTGATGCTTTGTGGTAAATGCTGGCTGCATTACAGAAGGCAGAAACAGCCAGCCACAGACACTGTTTACATGAGTAAAGCAGCAGCTCAGAACTCAGAAAGTAATGACAAATATGAGATTAATTGTTACTCTCACTATTTTTATACCACTTTAAGTTGAATCATGTCACCATTAATTGTGAGAAAATGTGGACAAAAATTAAAATTCTGTGTCATTCTGTGTTATGGCCTGTTCCCAATTTGTGTTCTCCTGCCAGGCTCTGGAGGCTATGGCATAGATGCTGAATAGAGTTGAGCGAATCTCAAACATGCTTGGGTTTGTCCAGACCCAAGTGCATAGCATTTGTTTATCGGTGGCTGAAGAAGTTGGATGCAGCCTGAAGGTCACCTGGAAACCATGGATACCGTCATAGACCCTGTACAAATAATTTATATTCTGAGAAGTCTATTGTCTTATTAATACCAAGCTTCGTATTTCTGTCTTTTCCTTCTCAAACCCCATAGCACTGGATAATAAAATTCTTAATGCCTTCATCTACCACTAGAGGGAGTCCACTACACATGTATTTATACAGATCTCCTCACACTTAGTATTTGTCATAGAAAACCAAATACAGTGTGAGGAGCTTCCACTAGTAGCAGCTACAGGCAAAAAGCTGAAAGGCCACTAGAGGGAGCTCTTCATATTGCATTTAGAGTTATACAACTATAAGTGATCTCTTCTACCAATATTGGGGTTTTAGGCGCCTAAGAATTCCTTTAAAGGGCATAAAATTAAAGAGTGTTTCTTTGTATGATAATTTAAAAAACCTGTAAACAAAAGAATTGTTATATAGTACATTTAATACCCATTTTCTACTTGCACGTGATATTGGTGTCTGAGTGATACGTTTTTAGAAACTAAAGTTGCCTGTGCTGTATGTACATAAAGCACCAGGAGTCACTGGGATGTTACACAGCTGTTCTCAGTCAAGGAGTCATCTCTCTGCATTCATCTCTCACTCTGCTGCAAGCACGCCTCCTGTCTGATAATTGACAGAACTCAGTACAGTGACATCAGATGTCAATCATTAGGCAGGAGGCGTGCTTGCAGCAGAGCAAGAAATGACTTCTTGACTCAGAACATGTGTAGCATCCCAGTGACCCCTGGTCCTTCATTTATATACAATAAAGGTGGCAATAAAAAATCTCTGTGTGTATTACTTAGAGACATAAATCACATGCAGGTATAGAATGGGCATTTAAAAAATATAAAAAATTACTGATCTTATTAGAAGGCATGAATTAAAAAACGAAAACATTGCCCAAAAACACTACAGCAGGAAGGGGTTAAAGCTAATGTACCACTATGAATTACAAAGTAAGATTTCTAAAGAACCTCAGTAGATTCTGACGGCGCTCTCCGTTCCTCCGATCCTCCCTGTTATGTAAGTATGCAAATGTGCTAGTTTGGTGCACTGAAGGTGGGCCCAGCTCCCCCAGTGCACCGGTATCCCCTCCACTCAGTGATACCTCCTTCAGAATCCATATCGGTGCACTGGGTGATCTAGGCCCGCCTCCAGTGCACCAAACAGAGAAGATCTGGGGAATTGGGCAGTGGCGCCATAAGAATCTGCTTGGCGGTGCTCACGAGGTTCTATAGAACCTTTTGTAATTGCTTGTGGTACATTCACTTTTAGGCCATGTTTTTCAATAAATAGCGGTCATTGTTTCAGTTTGCAACAGCGGCCGCTATTTATTGAAAGTGTCAAATGACATTGTGTTCTATGAAATCCCGGCCGGAGTATATACACTCTGTAAGCACTCCGGCTGGGATTCCATGTGGCCGCACTGAAAACTGAAATGCCAATTCTGTGCGGCTGCTATTCATTGAATAACGGACGCACAAAGTTGACTGCGCAGACAGTGTAAAGTGCGGCTTCAGCCATACTTTACATTGTCTGCTATGGTTAATTGGAACGCAGGCACACCTGAATGTGCCCACATTCTAATTCGAAATAAGGGATATTCATCCAGCTAGTACTGCTGTACCAGCCACGGTGAACTTCACATACAACGGCCATTCTGTGACCTGGCCGTGTCACAGAACGGCCACTGTCATACAGTGTCTGAACGTAGCCTAAATCACAGGTCTAACCATACGTTTGTGTATATACTTTTATATCACTACAAAGCTAAGTGCATTTCCCGTTCCGGGGTCTGGTAAAGCCCATGGCATATAGGTTACGTCACCATGTAGTATACTGGATGATGGTTTTGCCCAGCAATACGATGTGTAATTTATGCTGGAAGGAATCCAGTGTACTTCTA
The DNA here is from genome assembly GCF_027789765.1 of Dendropsophus ebraccatus. Classification (NCBI taxonomy): domain Eukaryota; kingdom Metazoa; phylum Chordata; class Amphibia; order Anura; family Hylidae; genus Dendropsophus; species Dendropsophus ebraccatus. Next base: position 29,497,870 of record NC_091455.1, on the reverse strand, counting down.
AGTGATTGTAATCACCCTGATGGATGGACAAGCTATTGAAGCGTGTTATAATTTACTGCCTGTCTAATATGAGATGTTTCAATCCCACATTTACACATTTGCCCTGGCGGCCACGTGCTCTGATGTATATACAGTTCCAGCCAGATATTTCCTGATGTAATTCACCCGATGCATGGAGCCGCCTGACTGTACGGCGTGTGACTTATTGATGAGCACAGTCATTATTTTATCGCCTGCCAAAAAGGATGTACAGTTCACCATAAAGCGGGTGTATTTTATGACTTACAGTAGTCTCCCTCCGGATCTTGAGATTTTTCTTTGATTCGCTTTTTATTAACCAGCTTAGACTCACTTCTGCAAATCTTCCTGGATGGTATACGGTATTAGGACAGGGGGTTGACATTTTTTTTTTTCGCTTTTCATCAGGTTCACGCTTGCCCGGTTTAGTTTGTTATATATACGGTAGCTGCACAATCTTTTGCCTTCAGTTTTGCATAGCACAGCAGGTTAACCGAGAGAATTCTCTCAAAGGAGATTTCGACCTCGTCTGGCGGCTGGAACCCCTGGGAATTAGCTGTCACCACCCGGGAAGGCTGCCAGCACATTCACCTTGTATGTAGTAGTATACGGCGCACACCGAAGGGCAGAGGGCAAATAAGGATACAGACATGGGGCTATACTGAGTGGATATAAATGTCCACTTATGCCCACTCTTTGCTAATTTCTTTATTCATTTATATAGTTATTAAAACTTGACGTTTAGAAAAACGTTTTCTATATATTTTATTAGAGAAGTCTAATAAGTTCCAGAGTGTAGAGTGGTTGTGCAGTGTCCTGGTACCTGTTCCGCAGCTACCTTATGTATACAGTTGTTGTATGGCTAAAGAATATCTTGTTTAGCTTGTCTTATGTTCTTTGTATGTACTGCTACACACTGCCTAACAGCATATACCAAATATATTTTGAGTGCTAAGATTAAAGGGGAACTCTGGTGAAAAATTTTCTTTCAAATCAACTGGTGTCAGAAAGTTGTACAGATGCGTAATTTACTTCTATTTAAAAATCTCCAGTATTCCAGTACTTATCAGCTGCTGTATGTCCTGCAGGAAGTGGTGTATTCTCTCCTGTTTGACACAGTGCTCTCTGCTGCCACTTCTGTCCATGTCAGGAACTGTCCAGATAAGAAGTAAATCCCCATAAAAAAACCTCTCCTGCTCTGGACAGTTCCTGAGATGGACAGAGGTGGCAGCAGAGAGCACTGGAGAGTCAGACTGGAGAGAATAAACCACTTCCTGCAGGACATACAGCAGCTGGTAAGTACTGGAAGACTTAAGATTTTTATATAAAAGTAAATTACAAATCTATATAACTTTCTAAAAAGAGTAATGCAATCTGATGCAAGTGCCAATTTTAGTTTGTAGTAGATTTCTGGTTAAAAAAAATGTCATCAGTTTCTTGCATAGAAGTGTAACACCGCTTGTAAAAAGTGGGCAGAGTGGTGTAAAAAAAACAACAACAACAACAACACATATTTGCAACTGCTGTACACCAGTCTTCGGCGGTCCAGGCGTGATGGGGGTTGTAGCTTTATAACACCTGGTTGGGGAATAAAGCTCAAGCATCTATATACACTACTGATACAACTACAATATATTCATGCAATGAAAAAATCCCTTTTAGTAAGTCAATCAGTCAATATGCAGGTTTACCTTTCATTGTCGTCTCGCTCATCAATTCTCCAGCTGGTCAATACCACAGACTAATAGAGAGAAGGAATGACTTATTACCAGTATTAGGTGTAAATTAAGGCTGGAGGGGTCGGTCAGGGTGAAGGGATGATGCACCTCTGCCATCTATAGGATAGAGCCATGAATTACTGGGTAGGGGGGAAGATTTTCCTGCAGAATGGGTTAAACTTTTTTCCTTTTTTTTTTCTTTTTTATAACGGTTAAGCAATAAGGAATAACAATAGGGGTTCCAGCTACCAGATGAGGTCGACAACTCCTTTCAGATAATTTTACAGATTAAGGCTATGTTCACACTGCGTATGATTCGGATGCGTACGAACCGCGAACATACGCCCGCAGTACAGTTATGCTTCCCTAGCTTGTTTTCCCTAGCTTGTTTCATTTACTTGGAAATCTTCGCCCAGCCCCGTAAACCACACAGAACCTTTTGGATCGAAAAATCAAGTTCAATTTGGCTGAAATAAGTACTCTGTACGGGACCGCATGGAAATCCACGGCCGTGAGTTTCAACATTTCCGTCCTCAAACAATGGTCTTGTTCATTTTTCACGGCGCCGTATACGATCCGGCCGTAAGCTCATACGTAGTGTGCATTGTGCGGGCGTATATCGGATACTTTCAAGCGAACGCATCAACCTCAAAACTACGTGCGTATATTCGCGGTTCGCACTACGGCCGGACTCATACGCAGTGTGAACATAGCCTAAGTGTATGTTCACACTCACCGGATCCGCAGCTTATTTTCTGCTGCGGATCCGCAGCAGATTTCATTTAAATAACTGAACACAGCACCAAATCTGCACCATCAAATCTGCTGCGGATCCTGTAGGTGTGAAAGCACCCTAACTTGGTCTTCTATGCATTAGAGAATAGATAATTCTTAACCCTATATCTAAGGGGTACTCTAGCGAAAATCTTTGTCTTTCAAATCAACTGGTTTCAGAAAGTTATATAGATTTGTAATTTATATCTATTTAAAAATCTCAAGCCTTACCATACTTATCAGCTGCTGTATGTCCTGCAGAAAGTGGTGTATTCTATCCAGTTTGACACAGTGCTCTCTGCTGCCACCTCTGTCCATGTCAGGAACTGTCCAGAGCAGTAGCAAATCCCCATAAAAAACCTTTCCTGCTCTGGACAGTTCCTGACATGGACAGAGGTGGCAGCAGAGAGCACTGTGTCAGATTTGAAAGAAAACAACATTACCTGCAGGACATACAGAAGCTGATTAGTATGGGAAGACTTGAAATTTTTAAATAGAAATAAATGACAAATCTGTATAACTTTCTGATATCAGTTGATTTGAAAGAAAAATATTTTTGCTGGACATTTCTCCAAT